>NC_047088.1:162002040-162349548 GCF_902459505.1 Geotrypetes seraphini | reverse complement strand
CCTAACCATTGTTTCTCATTTTTGGCATGATTTCTTATTTCAGTAAAGACCAATAACTGTGGCACTTATCGGGTTCAACAATTTGCTATAGATATTCACAACTTCAGCCACAATTTTCTGCCTCACCATTTCTAAACATGCGCCCTACAAGACTGCAAACTGTGCTGTGCATGAAATTCTCCTTACAAACTTTTAGTAATCCTTGCACTAGAAATCCTTTCCCCCCCAAAAAAAAAAAAAATGCAAGAGACAAGATAGTAGTCATTCTTCACTGCTACAGTTTTCTCTTTCACTGAAATACACCCCTCTACCTCCTCAGCTATAACCTCCTCAACTACTATTGCTCTGCCTATTGCCATCACAGGACTATTTTTATTATCAAGAATATCTCCTACAGTCGGCTACCTATTGCTCAGATTCCATTGAGTCCAACTGTTAGTCTACCTTTTCAACAGTTATCCTCCACATCAGCCTTCATCATTGTTCATTCAACATATAAAAAAAATTTCATCTTTCTCCCCAAGCCAGAAAGGAAAGGGTCTGTTCTAGATTCTTTTCCATTAAAGGAAATGGTACAGGGTTGATTCTTTTTGTTGGCTAACAAACGTTTGAAGTGGTGATCTCAATGATGAAATA
Source organism: Geotrypetes seraphini (assembly GCF_902459505.1). Classification (NCBI taxonomy): domain Eukaryota; kingdom Metazoa; phylum Chordata; class Amphibia; order Gymnophiona; family Dermophiidae; genus Geotrypetes; species Geotrypetes seraphini. The sequence continues at coordinate 162,348,912 of NC_047088.1, read as the reverse complement.
AAAATGATTTCAAATATATTTATTGAATTTTAAAGAACCAGAACAAAATACAAAAAGGAAACAGAAAAGTATAATGAATAAATGAGCAATGAGGTTCAACAGAACCAACCAGATAATAGAAGAATGCGTAATACAGAATACATATGATATGATGTTAACACTTGTCATTACAAGAGAGAAAAAACCCAAGAGAACCTGGAGGTTCAAAAGAACCCACTAAAGAACCTGGAGAGGAGAAAGAGAGAGAGGAGGAGGAGAAATAGAAAGAGAGGAGAAAGACGTGGTTCAGGAAGAAAATGGAAAAAGGAAAAGATGAACCATAATGAAGTAGGAATGAGTGAAAAATATTAAGTATAGAACTTGGGAGATGGTTGAGAAATACGGGGTGGACATCCCATGTCAGCCTACAAGAATGGTTAGAGAAGAAAAGGAGAGAAAAAAAAGTGGACTGAGCAAAATCAAAAGAAAGTAGAGGAAAGACAACGGTTAAGGAGAGTAGTGTCGGATAGGATCCCAAATCTTGGAGACACGTTGCAATCGATTTGTAAATTCAGCAGCTTTAAGTTCATAGGAATGAATCATGAGGACTGTGTTCCACCAGAAAACAACATTAAGCAAATCTGCGGATTTCCAGTTGTTCAGAATCATTTGAATGGTTAATGCAATTAAAATATTGAGAAGGGCTTGTTGACTGATGGAGAGGGGATCCGACACAGCTAATGCTCTATAAAGCAAAATATCAAAGGAGAAACCAGATGAAATAGGGAGAATACGTTGAATGAGACGTCATATTTGCATCCAGAAGTCCTGAAGGATAGGACATGCATAAATCATATGATGAAGATCCCCTAATTCCAAAGCACAATGCCAGCACCTATTGGAGTCTCTTAAGCCAGCCATATACATCTTGTTTGGAGTCCAAAAAACTTTGTAAGCTAGGAAATATAGTGACTGGGATAAGCTTGCTGAGGCAGTTGGGCGAATTATTCTGCTAAAATAATGGTCCCAGTCCTGATCATCTCCGTACCAAGTGGAGTAAGAAAACCATACATCTGTGGATCTTTTAGATCTAGGGTACAAATGTGATCTGAGTTCTTTATAAAAAAGAGATGTAGTATGACCGAGTTTTATCGCTAGGTTCGAGGAAGTTTGGAAAGGCGAGGCATAAAATGACCCCTCTCTCCTTCCCACAATCAACAAAAATAATAAGATATGTATAGGAAGGGAGGGTCCAAAATTTGTATGCACAATTATTTCATTGAATTCGTTTGCAAAACCACCTCATGATTTCCTTTCATTTCCCCTATTTTCCTTTATAGTGTCCTCTCGTTACGTTTTTGGTCCACTCCCACTGTTTTCAAGATGCCTGGTAGTGGTACTTGCACATACCCACAAACTAGATTTGGCTGTTCTGTGCTTGTACAACTGACTTTTGCCTACACTTCCTAACCTTCAGTCTTGCAATTTCTTAAAAACAAAACACGTGTTCCATCCCTTGTTTCCTTTATGTAGTAGCATTGGTCAGGTTTTATTTTATATTAAGAACATAAGAACATAAGAAGTTGCCTCCGCTGAGGCAGACCAGAGGTCCATCTCGCCCAGCGGTCCGCTCCTGCGGCGGCCCATCAGGCCTATTGCCTGAGCAGTGGTCCCTGACTATTTCTATAGCTTGCCTCTTACTCCTATCCCTATAACCTACCCCTATTCCATCTGTACCCTTCAAGCCCTTTGTCCTCTAGGAACCTATCCAAACCTTCTTTGAAGCCCTGTAATGTGTTCCTGCCTATCACAGCCTCCGGAAGCGCGTTCCATGTATCCACCACTCTCTGGGTGAAAAAAAACTTCCTAGCGTTTGTTCTAAACCTGTCCCCTTTCAATTTTTCTTAGTGCCCCCTTGTGCTTGTGGCTCCCCATAATTTGAAAAATCTGTCCCTGTCTACTTTTTCTATGCCCTTCAGAATTTTGAAGGTTTCTATCATGTTTCCTCTAAGTCTCCGCTTCTCCAGGGAGAACAGCCCCAGCTTTTTCAGTCTGTCAGTATATGAGAGGTTTTCCATACCTTTTATTAGCTTAGTTGCTCTTCTCTGGACTCTGGTGTGCCATTCCAAAATGTTCTCTTGGGCTTTGAGTGTTGCTATGCATTATTGTTCATTTTTTGTGAGTTCTTCAAAATATTGGTAAATCTTTTTTTATGTTTCAGTGAAGATCTGTGATTTCTATTTTAGGATACAGCAGAGCTGTTTTTTGAAGATGTTCGTCTACCAGCTGATGCCTTGATGGGTGAGGAGAACAAAGGTTTTTATTATCTGATGGCTGAACTCCCACAAGTAAGTCTGGCTCAAATGTTTAATGATTTGGGGATCCCAGAATCAATCCATCAGGATGTTTTGGCATTTCTCCTAAAAATAAGCCATTTTCTGATAAAGAGCCACTGCTAATAAGGACACATGGAGAACCTCTAGCATATCAGGGATGGCCATTGGCTTCGCCAGCCCCTGCCCCCTGTAACCTGAATCTCCCATTCTGGGACAGGGGACCGGCAGAGCTGATGGCCGCATGCGACCCTGAACCAATCCACACACTCCTCCTTCCTGAGGAGTGGGTGCTGTGCCCTGGGTTGCTGCCAAGCTAGGAAAGCTACTGTGGGAGAACCCAAATGTTTCTCCATAAGTAGCTTGGCTTCTCCAGTAGCAGTGATGTCTTTTCACACTTCACTCCCGCCATCATCGCAACTGCTGCAACAGCAGCAAATAAAACTGGCGTTGGGCAGCAGCTTCAATTCACATGGCAGCTGAGTCTTCCAATCTCACCCCCTTTGATGTCAGCTTCATGTTCTGGAGGGACAGGACTGGGCCAACAGAAATTGAATGGCAGCTGAGCATATGATGACAGAGGCTCTGTGCTTTTAAAAAAAATTTGCCATTGTTATTCTGGGTATGGTTTCAGCAGGAGGGGTGGTTGATAGAGAGAGGGGGTAGATGCTGGTTGGAAAGAGTGAAAAGAAGGGAGATAGTTGGCTAGAATGGTGAAGAATAGGAAGAAACTGGCTAGAGAGGGGGAGATGCTGGATGTAAGAAGAAAGAGAAGAAATACTAGTTGGAAGGGAAGAGAGAGGGAGAGTCATTGGCTGTAAAGGACAGAGAGAGAGGAGGGAGATACTGGATGAAAAGGGGGGAGAAGGCAGATGATGGATGGAAATGGGATGAGAGGAGAAATGCTGCATAGAAAGGAGGGGTAGAAGACATGCTAGATGGAAAAGGGGAAAATAGAGAGGAGAGATGCTGGATGGAAGGAAAAGAAGCAATTTGAATTGGAAGAAGGTGAGAGAGGGGAGATAATAGACAAAAGGGGGTGAAGGAGTGAGTTGCCAGAAAAAAAGGAGGGGAAAAGAGGGGAGTAAGGTGAAGAGGGATGCTGGGTGAAAGAGGAGAAATGCTAGTTAAAGGGGGTAGAGAGAGGGCAGATGCTAGACGGAACAGAGATAAAAAGATGTTAGGAGTAGATGGGGATGAAATCGGTATATCTGACCAGGTTATGGACTGGTTCATTTCTTATTTTTCAGACAGATCATCTAAGGTTATGTTCAATGGTGCGTCGTCCGAACCTTTTACCACCAAACACGGGATCCCGCAAGGTTCCATTTTGTTACCGTTGCTGTTTAACATCTTTATGTCGCCACTTCTGACAGTGGGCCAATCTATTGGCTTTACTACGTTTGTTTATGCCGACGATGTGCAATTAATCCATCCCATTGATCTTAACAATATAGAGGAGGTTGTATCCATAAACCATAAATTAGAAAAAATTAAAACATGGTTAGACTCAAACAAATTGTCTCTTAACATCAACAAATCGAAACTTATGATCTTTCCTTTCAAAGAAGGAATAACACTTCAGGCTCCCCTGAAGTTCGAATCGCTCCCTATCAAAGTTGTCCCTACTGTAAAACTGTTAGGAGTCGCTTTTGATAGTAAATTTTCTTATCACAATCACATTAGCACGGTTGTTCAGAAATGTTTTTATTGTCTTAGAATGATTCGTTCTCTTGCGAAGTTATTAGAACCAGCTTCTTTGAATACATTGATCCATGCTCTAGTAATTTCTTGTATAGACTACTGTAACGCCCTTTATAAAGGCATTATAAAAAAAGGAAATTAGATGGCTTCAGATTGTGCAAAACACAGCAATCAAGATTATTTGTGGCACTAAGAAATATGATCATGTCTCACCTCTCTTATTCAATGCACATTGGTTACCCATTGAACATAGAATTAGTTATAAAATCCTACTTTTAACCTTTACAACAAGACTAAATAATCAACCGGAGTTTATTAACAGACTTTTAATTCCTTATAATTCTTTAAAATCACTTCATTCAATATCACAAAATCTTCTCGTCATACCTTCTTTAAAATTAATCAACACGTTGCGTTTCAATAACTTTGCTGTCACTGCCCCTACTCTCTGGAATTCACTACCAAATCATTTGCGCAGTGAATCTGAAATAAAACAATTCAAATCCAAATTAAAAACATTTTTGTTCCAGGATGCCTTTGGACAATAACTGTCCTCTTAAGGACAAAAAAACCCAACCAAACAAATTTTATTGCTTTTTACCCTAACCTATTGTATTTTCCTTTTTCGTTTCGCTTTCTCTTTTACAATTGTAGTTCTTCCCTTTCTTTCCTATAGTTTGAAGTAAGTCCATTTGTCTTATTATGTGTTTTATTAAGATGTTTTGGTTTTATCTGGTACCCCTGATTTTTAATCTGTTTTTATGTAAATTTTATATTGTACACCGCTTAAAATTTGATTAAGCGGCTTAAAATTTTTTTTAATAAACTTAAAACTTGAAAACTTGATGATAGAGAAAATATGCTGAATAGAAGGGAGAGAGAGAGATGTTGGATGAAAATGGAGTATAGCAGAGGGGAGATGATGAATATAAGGGGAAAGGATGGTGAAAGTGGGGGAAAAAAGGAAGGAAAATGGGAGAGCTGGGGTGAGGAAAAGAGATGGAAAAGCTGTAGGTAAATATAGTAAAAAGAAGGAAATTAAAGACTGGCTAGTAAGAATAAATGAAATCTGGATAGAGAGACAAAAAATAAATGGAAGAAAGCTGAAGGGAAAACATCAATGTTGATGGATGTAGTACAGGATGTGGAGAAGACAGCAGCACAGGAAAATTCTGTCAAGAAAGTTAAGACAGGAAAGTAGAAATCGAGGACTGGGAACAACACAGTTTGAAAATAATTACTGTCTAGACATTAAGGCCCAGATTCTATAAACGGCGTCCTGATTGTAGGCGGCCAACTGCTGCTTAACCAGCCAATTGGGATGTACGTTTCCTTAAAAAAAAAAAAAAAAACTTCCGAGGCAGGCTGCCTACATTGGAGGTGCCTCCGGGAGCCTAAGGAGGTGCACAAGCCTGCTTAAGCTTGCCTAAGGCTAGGCATGGACGTGGTTTGGCCTGGAAGTAGCCTTAGGCAGACCTAGGCAGCCGTACTTGTCTCCCTAGGCCAGCGGTAGAAAATGAGAGCCAGAAGGCCTTGAGCATGTGCAGATGCTCAAGGCCCAGTCGGGGGAGAGGCACGATCTTCGGGCACCGGAACCTCCTGTGGGTTGGTGCTGAGTGCTGGTGCCACATTAGGGGTAAGCATTCAGTTTGGGCGGGCGGGAGATGCCGGTTCACACAGGGAAGGGGGGCAGGGCGGGGGGGCTAGCATTCGCGAGGGGGGCAATGCCGGTTTTCTGGGGAGGGCGATGCCGGTTCATGGGGGGGATGTGGAAGCGCACCAGTGGCCTCGAGGGTGGGGGGGGTCTTTTGGGATGTGGTGGGGTGGAGCAGCGCCGGTGGCTGGGAGGGGAGGGGAGGTGGAACCAATCAAGTGAGTTTCCCGTACTTCCTATGGTGAAACTTGCTTTGATATACGATTATTTTGGTTTACGAGCATGCTTCTGGAACGAATTATGCTCGTAAACCAAGGTTCCACTATATATGCCAGTTTTTGAAATTTACATCTGGCATCTTTTGCATAGTACAGGGGGATATACATCACTGTTTCTCTTTAATTGGTTGCTCCATTAGATGTAGTGTCTGATTTCTTGGGAGCTCAGTTTTAATTTTTGTCTATTACTTATCCTTAGTAATAGGTTCTGTGTTTGTGTGGGGTCAAGCTGTATTAATGAGACTTGTTTAGTTTTTCAGTATGTACATCGACATTTTAATACCCACTGCAGTGTTTACAGTGCTGCCCGTTCAAACTAAAGCCTTGTTCAGTGACTTCCAGAAGTTAGTGTTGATATGGTATAGTAGGATTGCTCTAGAAACCCTGAGTGACATTTGTAGTGTTTTGTATTACCTTATACTGGGATTTGGATCATATCTTTTTGAGGAGTAGCTTGTCCAGTTATGTTCAGGTACAGTAGGCATTTTCCTACTTGGTTTTTTTTTTTTTTTTTGCACCTGAGGCAATAGAAAGTTAAATGACTTCTCCAAGGTGAGGCAGTGGAATTTGAACCCTGACTTCCATGGTTATGTCAGCCTGCTGATCTAATTCCGGTAACATCTATTCCAAGCATGTTTGGTAACTCAGCTGTAAACTAAAGGCTAGCAGATATGAAACCTGGTGGGCATTTGACAATCTACCAAAAACACTGATAGCAAATTATTTATACTTGCCAGTAACCTCAGGGATTTCTGTTAGTTTTGCTGAACATCACCATTAACCTGGCCATCAGGAATATGCTTGGGAGCTAGGGCTGATCAGAATATGTTAAAGTACCTGCAAAGGAAAAATTATGTTCTTACCTGTTAATTTTCTTTCCTTTAGACGCAGCAGATGAAGCCAGAGACCAATGGGATAGCCCACATCTACCACCAGGCGGAGATAGAGAAACTGATTAACAGGTGGTCCTATTGGCTGGCACTCCTCCTGTATCATCAGTATAGCTCCTTGCCCAAGCATCCTTAACCATCAATAGGCATAGCATGTAAAAAACTTCTTTTCTGTAACAAATCACAAAAGGCAATAATACAGAATACAACCATCAACAATAACAAACTCTGAAAGTTGCAAAAGAAAAAACCGACAGACAATATCCAGAAAGGGTGGGGGCTCTGGATTCATCTGCTGCGTCTAAAGGAAAGAAAATTAACAGGTAAGAACATAATTTTTCCTTCCTTAGCAACAGCAGCAGATGAATCCAGAGACCAATGGGATGTAGCAAAGCAATCCTCAATCTGGGTGGGAAGCAAACGTCGCCTCCACAACAACCGAAGCACGAAACGCATCCACCGCATGCGCCCCCACATCCAACCGGTAATGCTGAGATAAAGCACTCTCGGAAGACCAAGTAGCTGCGAGACAAAACTCCTCCAAGGAAAAAACCTCTGGACCGAGTCCAAGAAGTAACCAGCGCTCTGGCGGAATGGTCATGAAGTTCTTTCGCCAACCGCTTCCCTGCAATCAAGCAAGCATAGATAATGTCCTCCTGGACCCATCGAGCGATGGAGGCTTTGGACGCTGTGAAGAATACAAAAAGGCGATCTAAACAACGAAATGTCGTTAGAAACCTAGCTCGCGGAGAACGCTACCCACTTTCAAAAAATGCAGTGAATAAAAGCACGTCTCCCCATTTCTCCCAGGAAGAAGGAAGGAAAAGTGAGAGGTCATAAAAGAAAGGATGACACCTCCTTAGAAAGAAATTGTGGTACCGTCCGAACTGACACCCCAGATTTTGTAAATCAGAAATAGGGATCCCCGCCGAACAAGGCCTCCAACTCAGAAAACCGCCGAGCTGAAGCCATGGCCACAAGAAACCCAGTGTTCAACGGCACAGCCTTTTAACGTTTCAAAAGACAAGGATGAAATGAAGCCTTCGGTAAACTGCGAAGAAGTACCTTAAGACTATACTCCAGACAGGGCTTTCTAAGAGGTGTACAAATATACCGTACTCCGTTTAGGAACTGAACTACATGAAGCTGAAAAGTAAGCGAAGAGCAAGATACCTAGCCCTTGTAACAAGCTAAGAATGACCCTTGAAGCTGAAGGGAATTGAACGCTAAGCTCTTGGCAATACACTTGGGCCAAAAAGGAACCCTGGAAGGGTGCAACTGTTGAGAGAAGTACCCAAGAAAGGAAAAACCTCCAAAAGGAAGCAGAAGCCACAGTTGAATACGCCTGTATTGCCAGGATAGGAGAAGAAACAACCTGCATCACATAACCCATATACGTCAGCCAAGATTTTTCAAAAGCTAGGTTGTAATACCAAAATAGTATGAATAAGCATGTTGATCGGACCCTAGGTGAGCAATCCGGAGATACCAGGAAACTCAACAGTCCGGTTGTCGAAAGACTTTAAACTAGGGCTTTAAACTAGGTAAGTTGGGGGAGGGTACATACTTATATCCTAGAGCAGTAAGAAACCACCCTGAGGAGGCAAGTCGCACTCACACTACCAAGTCTAAGGTAAGTACCAATGATATCCACAATAATTCAGGGAGAAATATCACTGATAATTTAGGAGCCACACTAGCTCGTAAAGGAATCTCTTCACAGATATGGAGGGCTATGTATGTTAATGCACACAGCTTGGGCAATAAAATTCTAGCATTAGAGACTGAGATAACAAACGCCGATCTTGACGTGATAGCGATATCCGAAACCTGGTTCACGGAATCGCATGGGTGGGATATGGTTATACCAGGGTACAACCTACTTCGTTGCGACCGAGAGGGTAAATTGGGAGGAGGAGTAGCGCTATACACTAAGGAAAGCATCAAAACCACCAGAATCACAGATGTTAGATACACCGGGGAATCCCTCTGGGTGAACCTGGCCAGAGGGAATGAAAAATGCCTATACCTTGGGGTGATATATAGACCTCTCAGGCAATAGGAGGAAAAAGACATGGAATTAATCGAGGACATAGAGAACATCACACTGCGCGGGGACACAGTAATGCTAGGAGACTTCAACATGCCAGATGCAGATTGGAACACACTCTCCGCGACTACGGGTAGCAGCAAAAGAATATTAACCTCCATAAAGGGTGCACGTCTCAAGCAATTGGTATTGGAGCCCACCAGGGACCAGGCGTTACTAGACCTAGTTCTCACCAACGGAGATAGCGTCACGGAAGTCTCAGTAGGAGACACACTGGCCTCCAGCGACCATAATATGGTATGGCTCAATCTCAAGAAAGGTTTCCCTAAGACAAACACAGCAACAAGGGTTCTCAACTTTAGAGGCACAGACTTCAACCGCATGGGAGATTTTGTCCATCAGGAGCTACATAAACAAGCAATATCTGACAATGTGGAGGATATGTGGTCGTCTCTGAAGTCCATCCTACACGAAGCAACAGACGATACATAAAGACAGTAAGTAAACGCAGGAGAAACAAAAGACCCCAATGGTTCAGTAAAGAAATTTCAGACCTAGTTAAACAGAAAAAAGACACATTTATCACCTACAAACATTTAGGCAGAGATGGGGCGAAAGAGGACTATCTAGACAGATCTAAAGCTGTCAAAACAGCAGTCAGAGAAGCCAAACTCCGAATGGAGGAAGAGCTAGCACGGAAAATTAAGAAAGGGGATAAATCTTTCTTCAGCTATATTAGTGACAGGAAAAGAAACAAAGATGGGATAGTACGCCTGAAGCAATCGGACGGTAACTTTGCGGAATCAGATTCTGAGAAGGCAGAACTACTAAACAAATACTTCTGTTCAGTGTTCACCCGCGAAGCGCCGGGAGCTGGTCCACAGCTGCAGACGGGAGATAACCAGAAAGACCCGTTTCAAGATTTTGAATTTACGCCCAGTAGCGTCTATGACGAACTATGACCAGCAGTGTCTACAGTGAGCTATCAAGGCTCAAGGTTAACAAGGCAATGGGGCCTGACAACCTACACCCCAGGGTGCTAAGGGAGCTGTGTGATGTCCTGGCAGAGCCACTGTCCAAGCTCTTCAACCTCTCCCTTAGCAAAGGCAGCGTTCCGTCAGACTGGAGGACGGCTAACGTCATTCCACTCCACAAGAAAGGCTCCAAGATGGAGACAGCAAACTACAGACCAGTGAGTCTAACATCGATAGTAAGCAAACTAATGGAAACTCTAATAAAACACCAATTGGATAAGATCCTGGATGAGGAGAATCTACGGGATGCCCGTCAACATGGATTTACAAAAGGGAGATCGTGCCAATCCAACTTGATCAGCTTCTTTGACTGGGTGACGGGGAAGCTAGATATTGGGGAGTCCCTAGACATCGTGTACCTGGACTTTAGCAAAGCATTTGATAGCGTACCACACCGCAGGTTGCTGAGCAAGATGAGTTCTATAGGATTAGGTGACACATTGACGAAATGGGTTGGGAACTAGCTTGGAGGTAGGCTTCAAAGGGTGGTGGTGAACGGCACACCCTCTGAAATGACGGAGGTGATCAGTGGAGTGCCACAGGGCTCGGTCTTGGGCCCAATCCTATTCAACATCTTTATAAGAGACTTGGCAGAAGGGCTTAGGGGTAAAATAACATTATTCGCCGATGACGCCAAACTAAGTAATGTAGTGGGCAAATGCACAATAGATGATGTTTCAATGCCCGACAACATGATGCTCGACCTACTCCTACTGGAGCGCTGGTCTAGGTCCTGGCAACTCAGCTTCAATGCCAAAAAATGCAAAGTTATGCACCTGGGCAGCCAAAATCCATGCAAGACTTACACCCTAAATGGCGAGATCCTAACAAGAACTGAAGCAGAACGTGACCTAGGGGTGATCGTCAGTGAGGACATGAAGGCTGCCAATCAAGTGGAGCAAGCTTCATCCAAAGCAAGACAAGTCATAGGTTGCATACGCAGAGGCTTCGTCAGCCGAAAGCCGGAAGTCATTATGCCATTGTATAGATCCATGGTGAGGCCCCCACCTGGAATACTGTGTGCAATTCTGGAGACCGCATTATCGCAAGGATGTGCTGAGACTGGAGTCGGTTCAGAGAATGGCCACTCGGATGGTCTCAGGACTCAAGGATCTCCCATACGAGGAACGGTTAAACAAATTGCAGCTATACTCACTCGAGGAGCGCAGAGAGAGGGGGGACATGATCGAGACGTTCAAGTATCTCTCGGGCCGCATAGAGACGGAGGAAGATATCTTCCTCTTCAAGGGTCCCACGACAACAAGAGGGCATCCGTGGAAAATTAGGGGAGGGAAACTACGAGCTGACATCAGGAAATTCTTTTTCACAGAAAGGGTGGTTGATCGCTGGAATAGTCTTCCACTACATGTGATCGAGGCCAGCAGCGTGCCTGATTTTAAGGCCAGATGGGATCGTCACTTGTGATCTATTCACAGGGCAAAGGAAGAGGAGGGATCTATTCACAGGGCAATGGTAGGGGAGGGACATTAGGGTGGGCAGACTGGATGGGCCTTGGCCCTTATCTGCCGTCTATTTCTATGTTTCTATGAACTATCAAGACTCAAGGTAAACAAAGCCATGGGACCGGATAACCTACACCCCAGAATGCTCAGGGAGTTAAGGGAAGTCCTGGCAGAACCATTATCTGTTCTTTTCAATCTTTCCCTAAGCACAGGAAGGGTCCCCTTGGACTGGAAAACCGCCAATGTAATCCCACTCCACAAAAAGGGCTGCAGGACAGAGACAGCAAACTACAGACCAGTGAGTCTCACGTCTATAGTGTGTAAACTCATGAAAACACTGATCAAACAGAATCTTGACACAATCCTAGACGAAGAAAAACTGCGTGATCCACACCAACACGGGTTCACCCAGGGTAGATCCTGCCAATCTAATCTGATTAGCTTTTTTGACTGGGTTACTAGACAACTGGACGCCGGAGAGTCACTGGACGTGGTATATTTGGACTTCAGTAAAGCATTTGATAGCGTCCCTCATCGAAGATTACTGAACAAGCTGAAATCGATAGGATTAGGAGACACTCTAACTACATGGGTTGGGGATTGGCTGAGCGGTAGACTTCAGAAGGTGGTGGTGAACGGTACCCCATCCGAAGCATTGGACGTGATCAGTGGAGTGCCGCAGGGCTCGGTCCTGGGCCCGATTCTATTTAACTTATTCATAAGAGATATGACGCAAGGACTTAGAGGAAGGGTATCACTGTTCGCCGACGACGCCAAACTTTGCAACATAGTAGGCAAAAGCTTATTACCTGATAATATGACACACGACCTACTGTTGCTGGAACAATGGTCAACTACTTGGCAGCTAGGCTTCAATGCTAAAAAATGCAAGATAATGCATCTGGGTAAGAGAAACCCGCGTAGAACTTATGTACTAAATGGTGAGACCTTGGTTAGGACCACGGCGGAACGCGACCTAGGGGTGATCATTAGTGAGGACATGAAGGTTGCCAATCAAGTGGAGAAGGCTTCCTCCAGGGCAAGACAAATGATGGGGTGTATCCGCAAAGGTTTCGTCAGCAGGAGACCTGAAGTTATGATGCCGTTATACAGAGCCATGGTGAGGCCTCACTTGGAGTACTGTGTTCAGTTTTGGAGACCACACTACCGAAAGGACGTGCTGAGGATCGAGTCGGTTCAGCGAACGGCCACCAGGATGGTCTTGGGGCTCAAGGATCTCACGTATGAAGAAAGATTTAAAAAATTGCGGCTGTACTCACTTGAGGAAAGAAGAGAACGGGGAGATATGATTGAAACATATAAGTACATCACGGGACACATCGAGTCAGAAGATGATATCTTCTGGCTCATGGGACCCTCGACCACCAGAGGGCATCCGCTGAAAATCAGGGGAGGGAAGTTTCATGGCGACTCCAGGAAGTACTTCTTCACCGAAAGAGTAGTGGATCATTGGAACAGACTCCCACTCCAGGTGATAAAGGCCAGCAGCGTGACGGATTTTAAGAGAAAATGGGATACTCACGTGGGATCTTTAAGGGAGTAAATTCAGGGGAGGGGATACTTGGAATGGGCAGACTTGGTGGGCTATAGCCCTTTTCTGCTGCTTTTTTCTATGTTTCTATGTTTCTATGACTCATCAGAGCCGCATAGCAAGAATGGCGCAGCCAATCCAGAGATTCTACAAATACTGCACCCTGAAAGCGAGCATGAGATGGCCAAGCCAAGTCATCATCAGCCAGGGGAAACGCTGAAAAAAAAAAGAGAAACCAGAGGCGAGAAAGAAGCCACGCTACTACCCCCTCTAACTTCCACTCCCTGTGTCCGCCGAAGAAACTAGGAAGCTTGAAATTTCGAGACGAGGCCATGAGGTTTAGTTCCAGGAGATCTCACTTCCATACAAAGAGCCGGAATGCCTGAGCTAAAATTCACAATATCCAGGATGTAGAAGATTTCACTATTACTAACCTTCACACTTTCTAGAGCTTACACAGCGCAGTACACTGTCACATACAATAAATGGGCCATGCTCAGATTTCACGGAGAGAATGTCTATCCAAACTCATTTCCTGACTCGTAAAATGATCTGCTAACCGAAGAGGCAGATGAGGGCCACCCATGGAAGTAGAACCATGACGTTACCCGCCAATTGAGTACATCACCTACTGCCCAGGCTACAGAGAAAAAGTACCATCATAATACTGACTGAAAAGACCTTCAGCGTAATACTGGAAGAATGGTCTGAAGCTCCAGAAACGTTAGCCTTACCATGCTCAAGAGAAGAAGAATGAACAAGTACTAAGTCGCCTCTCAAGACCAAACTCGTAGATCTGAGGATGGAAGGCACCGAGCCCCCCCAACCCTCCAGCCTGGGATGTTTGGTGACCAGGAGCCAGTCCAGCAAAATCGAGGCATGCCTTTGAAAAGAGAAATCACGCTGAGCCACCAAATCATACTGAGCAATGCTTGAGGAGCCTACCAAATAACGGGAGCCCTGAGATACCGGGAACCACCGGAACAAAAGCGACTGCTGTAGCATTATAACGGGAAAGCAAGCCGAAGTTCCCAGAGGAGTCAGCAACATGGATCCTAGAACCTGTACAGAATCCCATACTCTTGGTCACTGTGACCGAAGAAGAATGCAAACGTGAGACTGTGACCCATTGCCCTAGTCTCTGGGAAGAAACACATTTCTCTCCTATATGAATAAAAACAACTCCCCGATATACCTATAAATAGTACAAGAGAAAAGAGCGCTGTGCAAATTCGAAGATTCACGTCCAAAGAACTGAGGAACAGAAACCACCCTTTTCGTGTCAGTTAAATGGCCCGACTGGAAGACGTCCGAATCAAGCAGTCCATCAGGAAGAAAGTAGGTGAATCGCCTGGTAGTGCCACAACGGTACCACTGCCCACCTTTTCTAAGATGTTCGTGAAGCCTTGGGTAGGTGAAATGGCATGTGCCAAAACCAAAAGCGCTGCTCCAAGAGAGGCAAGCCAACCTAGTTCTGAGTCTGAGTCCATAGTGAAAATGTAACACTTAGTGAAACACAAAACATAGAGACTCCAAGAACGAACCGGAAACCTGAGGAGGATGCAAAGTTGCAAGCATCCTGAAAAAGTGTTCACAGCCCCCTGACCTGACATTATAGCGTCTTCCCCCTCATGAGAAAGCCTGAAGAGTCATTGGAAGAAGTCAAAATCCCCTCAGAATGAAGTGCAGAAGGTTAGGGAACGGCAGGATGAAAACTGTAGGATCCGCAAGAAGAAAGAAACTCTCCGAGGAAAAATCAAGTTACGCAATGTAAAGAGGAGTATACTGGAATCATGAAAACAGTACTAACTCCATGCAACGTGAGTGAAATACGCTTGTCCTTTAAAGTGAATACTTACGAGACGCAATCAAGATGCTGCATCTACCACCCTATGGAAAACAACAGCATCCTAACAGGTATCAGACAAAGCTCACATCGCTAATGAGAGCTTCTGGGATGAGACTAACAGCCACATAGTGCGTGCTCCTCCGCGGGTTTTATAGAATAGGTAACTGGCTCCTGGTGAGAAGGAGCTGTACAGCCCTGTCTGGTCGGGGGATCCGTCTAGCATGTGCCATGAGAAGAATCAGGGACGATGTCAACAGGCATATAGCGTATGACACCCTAAGCATGTGGAAGAAGAGGAAACTTGCACCTAGTCACCTTATTGCTAGATTGGAGGGCTGCCTAGCACGCGCCAGGAGTAGATAGCGACCTCCACGAGATAAGCCTTAAAAACTTGCAGACCTCGGAGACATCTTTAGTTAGATTGTGAGCCTTCGGGACAGTAAGGGAATTTCTAAATACCTATTTTACTTATAATTTTAATGCATCCTATTGTCTATTTTTCTGTAAACCGCTTAGAATCCTAACGGAGTTTAGCGGTATATAAGAAATAAATTACATTACATTACATCCACACCCCCAGGAATAAGGGAAGTGTCAACCAGCCCCAAGAGAGTCCCCTCACTTGGAATCCAGACAAAATATGTTGAAGAAGTAGTTCTATAACGCTACCGGACACACGCAGCACTGCACATAGGAAGAAAGATCAATGAAACCTCCAACATACATAGCTCCACCCTTCAGGGACCCCGAGAGAGACAATGAATTACCTGTGTGAAACACGGGAACTCTCCGGGCACTTCACTGTGCCTACTGACCACCCATGATGTAGAAAAACTGAGCGTAGGCGGCCACACACGGCAGAATCTTCCATTTTAAGTCCCTTGAGACATAACAGAACAGACCCAAGAAAATTAGCTGCCTATCTTCAAGTGAAGCTAGTGGAATACACACACACCAAACTTGAGCACCACCACAATGGTCAAAGCTGTCTTAACATCCCCGATGTATCAGACCACGAAAAGGAGAAGCCATGGTACACGCTGAGAAAGTCAGCAGTATAAAATAGCTCCCTGAACACTGCGGTGTTCCCGCTTGCATAGGAGACCCAAGCGCGGGAAGCTTCGCGCCAAAATATGCCGGCTCCTAGAACAGCGCTGCAAAAACAGACCCGGAGCCCCGCGATGAAACAGACACACATAGCCGTGGCCTAAATTTTGAAAATTCACCTTGGGGAGGAAATGAATCAAAGGTGCTTGGTCTCAACAGCGTTTGAGAACAAGCGTGCGCCTTTTAGAAACATAGAAATAGACGGCAGATAAGGGCCACGGCCCATCTAGTCTGCCCACCCTAATGACCCTCCCCTACCTTTGCCTAGTGAATAGATCCCACGTGTCGATCCCATTTGGCCTTAAAATCAGGCATGCTGCTGGCCTCAATCACCTGCAGTGGAAGACTGTTCCAACGATCAACCACCCTTTCAGTGAAAAAGAATTTCCTGGTGTCACCTCGTAGTTTCCCGCCTCTGATTTTCCACGGATGCCCTCTTGTTGCCGTGGGTCCCTTGAAAAAGAAGATATCTTCTTCTGCTTCGATGCGGCCCGTGAGATACTTGAACATCTCGATCATGTCCCCCCTCTCTCTGCGCTCCTCGAGCGAGTATAGCTGCAGTTTGTCTAACCGTTCGTCGTACGGGAGATCTTTGAGTCCTGAGACCATCCGGGTGGCCATTCTCTGAACCGACTCCAGTCTCGGCACATCTTTGCGATAATGTGGCCTCCAGAATTGCACACAGTATTCCAGGTGGGGCCTCACCATGGATCTATACAATGGCATAATGACTTCCGGCTTACGGCTGACGAAACCCCTGCGTATGCAACCTAGGATTTATCTTGCCTTGGATGAGGCCTGTTCTACCTGACTGGCAGCCTTCATGTCCTCACTGACGATCACCCCCAAGTCTCGTTCTGCTACCGTTCTTGTTAGGATCTCACCATTAAGGGTATAAGTCTTGTATGGATTATGGTTGCCTAGGTGCATGACTTTGCATTTTTTGGCATTGAAGCTAAGTTGCCAGGTCCTAGACCAGCGCTCCAGTAGGAGTAGGTCGTGCATCATGTTGTCGGGCATTGAATCTTCATCCGTTGTGCATTTGCCCACTACATTACTTAATTTGGCGTCATCGGCGAATAATGCTATTTTACCTCTAAGCCCTTCTGCCAAGTCTCTTATAAAGATGTTGAATAGGGTCGGGCCCAAGACCGAGCCCTGTGGCACTCCACTGATCACCTCCGTCATTTCGGAGGGGGTGCCGTTCACCACTACCCTTTGAAGCCTACCACCAAGCCAGTTCCCAACCCATTTCGTCAATGTGTCACCTAATCCTATAGAACTCATTTTGCTCAGCAACCTGCGGTGTGGTACGCTATCGAATGCTTTGCTAAAGTCCAGGTACACGATGTCCAGGGACTCCCCAACATCCAGCTTCCCCGTCACCCAGTCAAAGAAGCTGATCAGGTTGGATTGGCATGATCTCCCCTTAGTAAATCCATGTTGACGGGGGTCCCGTAGATTTTCCTCATCCAGGATCTTATCCAATTGGTGTTTGATTAGAGTTTCCATTAGTTTGCTCACTATTGATGTTAGACTCACTGGTCTGTAGTTTGCTGTCTCCATCTTTGAGCCTTTCTTGTGGAGTGGAATGACATTAGCCGTTCTCCAGTCCAACGGGACGCTGCCTGTACTAAGGGAGAGGTTGAAGAGCGCTGACAGTGGCTCCGCCAAGACATCACTCAGCTCCCTAAGCACCCTGGGATGTAAGTTGTCAGGCCCCATTGCCTTGTTAATCTTGAGTTTTGACAGCTCACCGTAGACACTGCTGGGCGTAAACTCGAAGTTACTAAACGGGTCAACTGAGTCAGCCCTTGTCTGTAGCTGAGGGCCAAGCCCCGGCGCTTCACGGGTGAAGACTGAGCTGAAGTATTCATTTAATAGTTGGGCTTTTTCGGAATCCTTTTCCACATAGTCTCCGTCTGGTTTCCTAAGACGTACAATCCCGCCTGAGTTTTTACTTCTGTCACTGATATACCTGAAGAAGGATTTATCTCTCTTCTGGATGTTCTTTGCCAGATACTCCTCCATGTGGAATTTAGCCTCCCTGACTGTTGTTTTGACTGCTTTTGACTTGGTCAGGTAGTCTGCTCTAGAGTCCTGTTTCCCCAATTGTTTGTAAGAGATGAATGCTTATTTCTTCTCCTTGATGAGGTCTGAGATCTCCGCAGTGAACCATTGCGGCTTGTTTTTTCTTCACCATTTACTTACTAATTTAACATAGTGGTTTGTCGCTTTCAAAGTCGACCACATTTCTTCCACGCTATCGGTTTTTGCTTGGCATTGTAGCGCCTGGTGAACAAAGGAACCCATGTCTTGGAAGTTTGTGTCCTTGAATTTGAGGACCTTGGTCAGCGTGGTAGATTTAGTGAAACCTTTCCTTAGATTGAACCATACCATGTTGTGGTCACTTGAGGCCAATGTGCCACCCACCGAGACCTCTGTGACACTTTCTCCATTGGTAAGTAATAGGTCCAGTATTGCCTGATCCCTTGTTGGGTCCAACACCAGTTGCTTCAGACCAGCTCCCTTCATAGAGTTTAATAGCCTCCTGTTGCTGCTGGAATCAGAGGTTAGTGTATCCCAATCCACATCAAGCATGTTGAAGTCACCCAACAATACTGTGTCCCCACGCAAGGTGATATTTTCTATATCCCCGATTATTTCCATATCCAGGTCATCCTGTTGTCTTGGGGGTCTGTAAATTACGCCAAGATACAAGCATTTGTCCTTCCCTCTGGCCAAACTAACCTAAAGGGATTCCCCAGTGTATTGGACATCTGAGATTCTTGTGACCTTAATGTCATCTTTAGTATATAATGCTACACCTCCTCCCAATCTGCCTTCTCTGTCCCGGCGAAGCAAGTTGTAACCCGGTATGACCATGTCCCACCCATGGGAGTCTGTGAGCCAGGTCTCAGATATTGCCACCACATCCAGGTCGGCATTCATTATTTCTGTTTCCAACTCCAGGATCTTGTTTCCCAAACTGTGTGCGTTGACGTACATAGCCCTCATGTTGTATTTTTGTTACGTATCAGTGGGGATATACCTGCTTGAGCTACTTGAACACCTTCAGCATAAATTGCGTTATATATGTTCCCCCTAGACCTAGCAATATTTGCATTATATATGTTCCCCCTAGACCCAGAACTACAATGTGTACTCCCCAAAGACCCAGAATTACAATGTGTACTCCCTCTAGACCTGGAATTACAATATGGCCCATACTTATGATGTGAACCTACCCCCGACTCGAAGGTGTGTGTACTCGCCCCTGACCCAGACTTTCGGTGACTACTTACCACATCCTTAAAACAGTATTTGTAGTTTAGTTTGCCAGGTATGTTGTTTGTGTCTGTACCCTCCCCCGACTTACCTAGTTTAAAGCCCTGTGAAGTAGGCGGGCTAGACGGTGTCCAAGGACATTCTTCCCTCTTCTGGTCAGGTGTAGGCCGTCGTGTCCCTGTAATCCTTGCAAAGCTTCTCCATGGTGCAGGAACCCGAAGTTCATCTCCTTGCATCATCCTCGCAGCCAGTCGTTTGCCCTCTGTATTCGATCATCTCTGGCTCTGCCCTTGCCCCTCACAGGGAGAATCAAGGAGAAGACCACCTGCGCATTCATCCTCCTCAGCTTCTCAGCTTTTGCGCTCAGTAAAGACACAGCTCCTGGACAGTGACCAAAGAACACACCAGGAGCCGATCTCACCTTCCCGCGGCCACACTGTGAGCCGTGCAAATATGCACCTCCCCAAGTCAACACCGGGAGCCGCTCAATTATGCCCCTCCCCCGGCTGCAGCAACGCCGAGGAGGAACAGCCCCAGAAATCTACAAACGCTGCAGTTCTATTGCCAGGGAAAGAAAAGAAGCTTGTGCATCTGCCACGCGGGAAGGCACCGGCTCCCTTAACCGAGTATAGCCCTGCAGCGAAGCCACTCCGGAGAAAACGAAATGTTCACCCCACAAGAAAACAGCGTTTAACAAAAGAAAAGTTCCATAAAGAAAAACCACTCAACGGTGAACCACCTGAGCTCACACCAGCACAAAACAGCACCCGTAGTTCAAATACAAGGAGAATTAAACATATACTCACAACCTTGTTAGGAGTGCCGGTAGATGCCGGCAAATGCCGGTTGCTCAGCACTAGCAGGGCAGAAATGCAACTGTGTTGTCCCTTTTTTTTTTTTTTTTTTTAATTAGGGAAAGAAGAAAAACAGAGACTAAGTTGAACCCTCTATCACTGGAGGGAGGGTGAGGCAGGGACCTGGGGGGGCCCAGGTATAACCTCTAAAGCCGGCACCGTTCAGTCGGACACCCCTGACTCACTGAAGAGAGAACCTCAACAGGAGAAATAGAATTGTTAGCTCACTGAAGAGAAAACCTCAACAGGAGAAAAGAAGGTTCCAGATACAGCCAGAATTCAGGAGCTAGTAAAATAGAGACCATCACCTGCTGGGAGATAGAGCATACTGATGATACAGGAGGAGTGCCAGCCAATAGGACCACCTGTTAATCAGTTTCTCTATCTCCGCCTGCTGGTAGATGTGGGCTATCCCATTGGTCTCTGGATTCATCTGCTGCTGTTGCTAAGGAATATGTTTTTTATAATTTTGATTTTTTTTTTTTTTTTTGAAACATAATTCCTGGAATGTATTCAGTGTACTTGATATCAATAACAAAGGTCTGGGGATAGGGAAAGCTGGTAAGGGTCCTTCCCTGCTGTGTTTAAATCTTAGCTTCGCCCACCTTAGTCACCCTAAATAGTTGAGTCGCCAATCATCTATGGTGGTGGCTATCTTGTGAACCCTTTAATCAATTGATTCTATGGAATGGAGGTGGGGTGTTCTGTCCATCTATATCAATTGATGTGACAATTTTTCTTTCTTTCTTATACAGTTTAAATACCATTCAGTCTTACATTCTAAAAAAAACAGATAGGCAAGCGATCTGCAAACTCTGCAAGATTCAGTCCAAAATCACACCATATCTCCCATACTATATCTACCATGCTATGAATTCTCATGCTAAATATCACGTGATGTTTACCGCATTAGGTTCTATCATGTTACGTGTCATTCTATCATGTCATACTAGGTCAGCCATGCTTGTAAAACTATCCCCCTCTTCTATTAAACTGCGCTAGCAGTTTTTAGCGTGGTGAGCTGTGCTGAATGGCCCACGCTGCTCCCGACGCTCATAGAGTTCCTATGAGCGTCGGGAGCAGCGCGGCTCTCTGCGTTAAAAACTGCTAGCGCAGTTTAATAGAAGAGGAGGTATGTTTATTATGCTGTTTGCTATGCTGTTTTGCCATACTATGCCTATCATGTTTTATCTCATCATTCCATGTTTTTTGTCATGTTATGTTTTACTATACTTTAACTATGTTTTGCCATCTTTGTCAGACAATGTCCAGCCATGTATGTTTGTCATCATTTTGTATAAATACACTTTAATATGTATGTAAACTTGTAACCTGTTTTGAGCTTTTCTGGTAGGATGGGACATAAAACCAAATAAATAAAAAGGGCCATTGACACATCACTAGCTAAATTAATACATAAGCAATATCAGGTGAGAAAGTATGCATAGATTCTTTACAAAGCTAACACTCCAACTTTACATTAAAATACTCTTAAAAAAAACAAATAGCTCTTCTCCCTAAATGTATTAAGCTCTGGGCGTTCTTTTTCTTATTAGAATTGTTAGGAAGGAAAATTACTTAAGTACAAAAGAAGTCCTGACATCTCATACCCCTTATTTCTAAATCATAAAATGTTGCCATGGAAATTGCAACATAGCTGTTGGACAAGAATAGTGAGAGCTGAGGCTGGTGCTGGACAGACTTGATTTCTTTGTGTCTCATTTTATATGGGACAGACCAGAGTGGTCTAGCTAGTTACTTGGGCCCTGGGTTGGCTACAGTTGGAAACAGGATGCTGGGCTAGATGGACCTTCGATCTGTCCCAGTATGGCAATTCTTATGTTCTTATATTCTAATACAGCATGGGGAAACGGAAACCAATGCCAGAAAGACTTGTACGATTTTTAACCCACATGTGGCAAGAGACAAAGAAGAGTGACCAAATCCAGCATGGGGGAATGGAGCCCAATGCTGGACAGACTTGTTTGACATCTCCAGTATGTTGATCAATTTGTCACATACTGCAAATGGGGGAACTGTGCTGCTTAGGAGGGAAGGGAAGGCATCTTAACTGGTACATGGTGTGTTGCTGACAATATTCAACTTACCCCCATCATGTTTGGCTGTCTATATGATTGTCATGGTGGTGACTTCACAACCAGCATGTAAAACATGGGTTACCTGGGCCTACTTAAGTGGTGGGCAAGGCTCTGGTCACCTTGTTGAGCAGATGGGATGGACTGTGAGGGTCTTTTTCTGCCGTCATTTACTGTGTTACTGTAGCAGTTTGAAAAACAAGAACAGTACAGGGCATAAATGTGAGGGTATTATCTACTTCATACACTTATTAGTGGTGAGCTTTCACACCTGCTCTTCCTCATTTCATCCTGGTTGCCATTTCTTCCTTAGCTATCCTAAGGTTACCTATTTTATTGTTTATCTCTCTTGCTATCAGAATGCGGTTTTTTTATTTACTTGTTTTATGTAAAATGATAGTATGTAGTATTACAAAAACATGTATTTAAATATGTGACAGATTGAGAAGATCTTGACACATCTTAATTTCTTCCTTGTAGGAAAGACTGCTTATTGCTGATATGGCTCTTGCCAACTCTGAGTTCATGTTTGAGGAAACTAGAGCATATGTCAAACAGAGGAAAGCTTTTGGAAAAACCATTTCACATTTGCAGGTAGGTAAGAACTGTTAAACTTTTGATTGTTTCGTTTTTCTTTTAAAAATACTTAGGGAAACGAAGAGCCTATTTTTAAGGGTTCACCCACCTTTCCTGTTTCAACCCTGCCTTTCTAATTATTTTAGGATTTCTTGGTCATGTTCTCTTGCCATGTTTTTTTTTTGGTTTGTCTGGATTCTGTTTGGGTGCCCTTCTTCTTTTAATTATGTGAGTCAAAACAGAAAAGAGACTGGAAAATGTTTTTTTTTTTCTCTCTGCCATTACACTAAATTAATAATATCTCTATATCTTTGCCTAATGTGTAGTGCCTTTCAAGTTTGGTGCTTAAGGCTCCCACATCCAGTGAATTTGACAAAACTAAGGGTTTCTGGAGTTGTCCTAAGGGTCCCCCACCTCCAAAAAATCTTTTGAAAAATTAGGTTTTCTCCCATGGGCCAATTATTAGAACCAAAAAGCAGTTGTGGCGGCCATCTTGGACTTACCAATGTTAAAAGCCTCTATTTGCCTCAAAACACCTCAATTTTCATTTTAATTGATTTTAATAGATGACTCGGGGGGTTTGACCCCTGTATGAGACCAGGATAGCACTAGATAGTTGCCTGAGAAGTTTCCATGTACCACATGCCATGGGGCATGCGAGGTGGGAGGGGGCAAAAGAGCCATGGGCTTAGCCCTCTCTAATCTCTCCACAGGTCCTGAGTTGCAGGAAGCTTTGGTCTGGGTTGTAAAGCCCTGTTAGAGCTCCTTAAATGCGACTTAGTATCGCCTATAAAGCGCAGTTGCATGGATGCCCCAGATCTTGTGAGGAGGCGTGTGGTAGATCGACAAAGGTCTCCAGATGATCCAGGTCAGGTCTTTGACCCTGAATTTGTGACCTTGATATATGCAGCATACCAAAAATATAAAAGGTTGTCTGTACCTTCTGTGTGCAAGCTGTTAAGTGCTCAGAAGGGTTAGCCTCCACAGAGCGAGGCCCCGTTGGCACCAATTTCAAATTTGTGACCAACAAACTTTCCTGACAAAATTCAAATTCATGACCAATAGGCTTTCATGCCTTAGTCTCTTCAAACCCCAACCAATCAGGTTAGAGGACCCACTATATATAAAGACAAACTGCAGACCCCAATTTCCCGTTTAGTCTCCACAAGTCACTGGTTTCCTCCCTCATCCAGAGGCCAGTTAACCTAAATATTTCTGAAAAATAAAGTTTCAATTTCATTTTAAACTGTTTAAAGCAGCACTGAGTATGTCTTTCAGTGCTATAGAAATGAAAAATAGCAGTAGTAGAATATCCTCTGGAAGTTAATCCCATCAAAATGGGGCAAACCCAAAAAAAATGTGCTCATCCATGTGGAAGTCAGTTGAGCCTATGCAATGCCAATAAGCACTAACAATGCAGCATCACTAGACCTCAACCCACACAAAGGAGCAAGATGCAGAATATGAGAGATAGGGGTGGTTAGTGTAGGCAGATTTGTTAGAGATAGAGCAAATATTCACCAGAGAAAGATAGAGATGAGAAAGGAAAGGAATAGAAGTAATTAAGCTGGCTCCAAATTCATTTTGGATTTACAGTATTTGTTTACTCTTTCAAAAGAGTTTTTGCCCCAACATTTAAGCACCTAGGATCAGGATGTGTTGGAGCTCTGCTATTTCTTACTGAACCTAACTGCTAAAATTCAATCTAAGTAAAAAAGGATCATAATATTCTAAATACTCATACATGTGGGACAAGTACTGTAAAGAAATTAAAATATATTTAAAAAATCAACCTTGAGCGCTAAAACTGTTTTTGTCTAGGTATAAAGTTTTGCTTTTTTTTCCAGTACATATGTAAAACTTCCATATCCTTTGCTAAATCTTTCTGATAGTGCTTAATAAGCAAGGGAGACAACATATGCTGGAAAATAATTCTCTTGGCTCCGTTCAGAATGCAGAGTTCTAATGAGAAGCAGGGCAAACATGGTTTCCTGAAAATAACCATTACTTCAGCTGTTTTGAATCATTATATTCATGCTTGAAGATGGATTAGCTTTCCAGGTCATGTAGCTATGATTGTCTAGTAGAACTTCTTTAAAGAAGTACCTGTAAAAGAATCCTACTGGTCGGTTTTGTTCCATCACATCTTTTTGTTTTATTTTGATAGAGTACTTTAAAAGCAAATGTTCTTCGTAGAGCTAAACTGGACTTTTTATTTCTGCCTTCCCCCCCCCCCACCTCCAACATCAAAATAAGACGGTGCAGCATAAGTTAGCAGAGCTGAAAACACAGATTTGTGTGAGCCGGGCCTTTTTGGACAGCTGTCTACAGCTGCATGCAGAGAAACGTCTGGACTCCCCCACTGCTTCCATGGCAAAATACTGGTATGTATATTGAAGCCATTAGATAAGGGTTTTTGTGTTTGTAGAGGGACCTCTCTGGAGTTTATCAACTTGTATGACCCTTGCAATGTTCTTGTCTTGATCTCGTACCTAAACCAACTTCCAGTGCAAAAAAGAAACATTAATCTTGACAAGTGGGTTCCTTCCTTTCACCTATGAGGATTGTAGAAGGCATCTACATTATTCAACCTGCCCCCTTATGTCACTGGGCTGTGCCTCAGCCCCTCAGTTTTTCCTTCTGTAAGCGACTGAGAAGGTGCTCTGCATTTGATTTATTATTTTCAATTATTTTTTTTTTAACTTTTTATTTATTGAAATTTTAACATAATTCACAAGAATATATTCTTTTTACAAGAAAAACAGATACAGCTAAACTAAAAGAGAGAGAAAAAAGGTTAATCTTTCTTAGACCACTAACTCAGGAGGAGGAAAAGCATAGAGTAAAGAGAAACTCCAAAAGGAAAAAAAAAAATCAATAAAGACATAGGATTAACAGCAATAACCCCTTAATTTAACTGCCGTTTGTTAAATCTTCCCAACTGCTAGGCTTTTCAAGTCCAAAAAAGCTCGTAACTGATCTAGTGTATAAAAAATATATTTTACTCCCAGGTATTTTATCAAACATTTGCATGGGTATGATAAAAAGAAATGTTGCCCCGAGAGTCAATATCTCAGCTCTCATAACAAGAAATAATTTTCTCCGCTCTTGCGTAGTTCTTGTGACGTTGGTCTAGAACAGGGGTGCCCACACTTTTTGGGCTTGCGAGCTACTTTTAAAATGATCAAGTCAAAATGATCTACCAACAATAAAATTTTTTTTAAAAAACCCACAAAGCTTGAGAGATTATACAAAAAAAATTTTTCTATGTAAATTTATGAGGTCTATTTTTTCATTCATTTGATGTAATTACTTTCTGTACAAGATTTATCTTGATTGTAAATTTGAAATTTATAAATAAATAATTAAAAAAAAAAAAAAAAAACCCCACAAAGCACACTGTACGCAGAGAAAATGTTAATTATCATTTATATTCTGGGGTTTTTTCAAAGAGGTCAAGGCAGATGGCTCTATGCAATGTCACTTTAGTAACAAACTATACAAAAATAGACAAATATACCCCCTCCCTTTTTACTAAACTGCGATAGCGATTTTTAGCGCAGGGAGCTTCACTGAATGCCCTGTGCTGCTCTCAATTCTCATTGGCTCCCTGCACTAAAAACCGCTATTGCGGTTTAGTAAAAGGGGGCCATAGTGCAAAATATAAAGAGCAGATATAAATTCTCAAAACGGACACATTTTGATCACTAAATTGAAAATAAAATCATTTTTCCTACCTTTGTTGTCTGGTTATTTCATGAGTTTCTGGTTGCACTTTGTTTTTCTGACTGTGCATGCAATATTTCTTCCCTTCTTTCAGCCTTCTGTATGCTTCCTCTCCTCCAGACCTCATTCTCTCCCCCAACTTTTTCTTCCTTTCTCCCTGCCCCCTCCCCTTTCTTTCTGTCTCCCTGTCCCCCCTTTCTTTCTTTGCCTCTTTCTCTCTCCATGCCCCTTTCTTTCTGTTTCTCTTCTTTCTCCCTGCCCTCCCCCATGCCACCGCCGCCGAGTTCTGAGCTCTCCCTGCTTCCCGACACCATAAAGAGGATGCAGAAGTGTCGGGCCAATCAGCCTTCCCCCAACCGACGTCAATTCTAATGTCAGAGTGGAAGTTCCGGGCTAGCCAATCGCTGCCTGGCTGGCCTGGAACTTCCTCTCTGATGTTAGAATTGATGTCGGTTGGGGAAGGCTGATCAGCCTGGCACTTCTGTGTCCTCTTTACAGCATTGGTAAGCAGGTAGAGCGTGAAGGCAACGCGAGTCTATCACGGAGCCCGGGATGGAGTCTGCGATTGACTTGCTTTGCCTTCGTGATCTACTGGTTGATCACAATCGACCTTTTGGGCATCCCTGGTCTAGAATGTCTCACCTATTGCACTGGAAAAGAAGATTATGTACTTACCCTGGTAAGCTCTTTTCCAGTAGCTAGGTGCTGGTAAGCTCTTTTCCAGTAGCTAGGTGAGACATTCTAGACCCCCCTCCCTATCCTTGATGTGCCTGCTTTCAGATTTCAATGGGTAAGTTAGATGTACATCTCCTTATGAGTGGCATGAAGTGACATGGGTAAGGGTAAGCTAGATGCACTTCTCTTTACAAGGAGCTTAGAGCGATATGGGGACCAAAACTATGCCAGGGTACACCTGGCGGGGCTTCCGCGTGTGCGGATCGCCGGACTTGATGAACCTATGGTTTGTTCTGGAGATGGCGCTTCTTATGTTCTTATGTCACATTTCAGTCTCCTTCTCTGTTGCTAACCTGTTTTGTGGAGACCGATCAGCCCTTAGGAGCTGGGAAGTAATTGTAAATATGTTCACCCTGGTCTGGGAGTGGTTCCTGAGCTCCTTTGAAGCCTATGTTGGCGGTTACGGGTGCTGTTTAGTTGTTTTGAGCAGAACAATGTTTAGCCTGCCGTTACAGGTGCCTCTGCTTCACAGATGTAAGTGTCCTTTCATGCTTGTGTACTGACTGATGGGAGGAGCTAAGCTAGCCTGTGAAGTACTTTAGAGGTGGAATGAAAAACCTGGAATGGTTCTCTTCTGCAGTATATGCGGGTAAAAGGAAATAACCCTATGGTCTAGAACAGTGTATTGCAAACTGTGCCGCGGCACACTCGTGTGCCTCCTGAGATTTCAAGTGTGCCACGGCACACTGGGGAGGAAGAGAGGTGCTGGTGCCAGATGACTTGCACGTCCTATAGGGTGCCAGAGGTTCTCAACACGTGGTACGGCGCCAGCACTGCAAGTCTAGCAACTTCCTGCTGCCATCGCGTATCTTCCAGGACTTCTGCCTTCCTTGTCTTCTCTCCCCACCCTCAGACCAGCAGTGGCAGCTCAGTGTATTTTTAACTTCACCACATAGCTGCTGCTAGCATTAGTTTAGCTGTGGTTTCATCAGTCAGCCTCGGGGCCTTTGCTAGGCTGGCCCACTTCGATGATTCAACTTCCTCTTTCATCAGAGGCAGGCTGGCCTAGCAAAGGCTCCGAAGCTGCCTGATTAAACCGCAGCTAAACTAATACTAGCGGCAGCTGTGTGGCGAAGTTAAAAGCACACAGTGAGCTTCCGCTAGAGAGATGAGAGGTACTGCTGGACAGGGAAGGAGGGAAATGGAAGGGAGAAGGGTTACTGCTGGACATGGGGAGGAGGGGAAGGGAGAAGAGGTACTGCTGGGCAGGTAAAGAGAAGAGAAAAGATGTGCTGCTGAACCTGGCAGAAGGGGAGGGAAAGGAAAGATGCTACATGCTGGAGAGGAGGATAAAATGGATGGGGAGAGAGCATATTAGTTGTGAATGGGGTTGGGGAGAGGGAAGGAAGGAAAATTGTTGCA
Source organism: Geotrypetes seraphini (assembly GCF_902459505.1). Lineage (NCBI taxonomy): Eukaryota > Metazoa > Chordata > Amphibia > Gymnophiona > Dermophiidae > Geotrypetes > Geotrypetes seraphini. The sequence goes on along the minus strand of NC_047088.1, from coordinate 162,320,382 downwards.
GGAGGAATAAGAGTGATGAGAGAGGGAGAAATGGACATGGGTGGAGGAGAGGGAGAAGTGGTGCATGGGGAAAGAGCATGTTGGGTTGTGGGTGGGAAGGATGGATGTCACTCGAGGAAAGAGGCAAGGAGAGAGAGAGAAAGCATGCAGGAGGAAGAAAATGTTGGATTTATTGCATGGGCGAGATGGATGGGGAGGATAGAAAGGAGGGAAGGAGAAATGTTACACTTGGGAGAAGGGGGAGAGGGCAGAGAGTGAAAAGTTGGACTCATGGAGGGAAGAGGAGAGAGAGAGAGATGTTGTTTGGGGGAGGGAAGGAGGACCGGAAGAGAAGCATGCAGGAGGAAGAGAAAAAGAAATGTTGGACTGGTGGAAAGGAGGAAGAAATGTTGGATTGGGAGGGGGGCCAGAAAGAAGGAAGGAAGAGAGCAATGTTACACTGAGGGGAGGAGAGATAAAGGAAAGGAGAAATACCAGACCAGGGAATGAAAGGGAAGGAGGGGGAGTCTGATAACGCTATAGAGAGAGATGCCACATTATGGGGAGGAGAGAGATGCCAGGTTGGGAATGGGGGAAAGGAAGATGTCAGACCACTGGGAGGAGGAAGGTAAGGAGAGATATGTCTGACTACTGGGAGGGAAGGAGAGAGATGTCAGTCTATAGAAACTGGAAGGGAAGGAGAGAGTGATAGGAAGGGAAGATAAGACATGAAAAAGTAGATTTTGAGAAGAAAGCAGAAAAATTGAATGTTTAAGTTAATGCCAAAGATAGATGCAAATATAATCAACAAGTTCTTGAACAGGGTACTGATAAATTTTAAATGTAGGAGATGTGAAACAGCATACAAAAATTGTATGCTAATATGGCTAATTTACACACAAAGTATCTCTTATAATTTAGGAAAATTGCTTAAAACCGGCTATTGATTGATATGGTTCCCACATGCTCAGAGATATGAAGCTCTAATGGGGAGTGGCTACCCCCCCTTTTTTAGGAGCTTACCATCCAGTCATTGCATATGTTATACTGCTTCAATCAATTTTTGTAATATTATATCAATCACTGAATAACTTATAAACAGGTGCTCATTACATTCAAAGTTCTACAATTCAACACACTGCTATTCCTAGACCGAGTTATCATTCCGTATTCTCCTATCCGCTCCCTACGATCCAAAGATAAAAATCTACTTACTGTTCCATCCCTACAAATCATAAATACTAGACATACCACATAGGGCAGAGTACGGTATTGGGGTTCAAGAAGAGATTGGACAATTTTCTGAAGGAAAAGGGGATAGAAGAGTATGGATAGAGGATTACTACACAGATCCTGGACCTGATGGGCCGCCGCTTGGGCGGACTGCTGGGCATGATGGACTTCTGGTCTGACCCAGCGGAGGCACTGCTTATGTTCTTATAACTGGTGGCATACTAATGGTTGGAGGAGGGTGGTCCGCCCCGAGTGCCATCTTGCTCTGAGTGCCCTCTTCCTCTCCACCCCTGTCTTCCTGCTGCACGCATGCCCCTTCTCCCGTACTTTTTTAACTTGCAGCCGCCGGCCCGCTGCCTGCGTCATCTTCAGCAGTCTCTCTGATGTCACTTCTGGGGCCCGCGGGCGGCAAGTTGGTGGCTGCTCATGCTGAAGTTAAGAAGGTATGGGGAAGGTGGGTGCACGCATGCGGCAGGGGGGCGGGGGAGGGACTCCTCCCACCCTCATTAAGGAAAAAATGACCATCTGTAGCAATGTTCCTTCTAAGATCTGAGTTCATGTGAGCGAAACCTTTCTGTTACATTACCCTGATGGTATTATGCACACTGTCTATTACAAATTAAGAATGACAAATATACATTTTACAAACTCCCTAAGCCCTTACTTGTCCTGTTGTCTGTTAATTTAATTGTAAGCTCTACTGAGCAGGGACAGTCTCTTTAATATGTTGTTGTACAGCGCTGCATATGCCTATCAGCACTATAGAAATGTTAATTAGCAGTAGTAGGCATGGATCTCTCTTATTCGATATAACTGCGTGCAAATCCAGGTATGCCTCTGATCCCCCCATGCTCCTTCCAAGGCCATGCCCCCTTTTTAGATCATGTCCCAGCACTTAAAAATGTCCACACAAATTTTAATTAATGGCAAATAGAGCCGATAATAGATTATTAGTGCCCAATTATCAGCGCTAATTGGGTCATTTATCCATTCAATTGCATTGGGTGCTCGCCCATATTTGCACATACAGTTTTGAGTGTCATAAATAGAGTTAGAGTGTCTGTGCTCATTAGGGTGACCAGGGAGACTTTTTAGCCAGTCCTGGATTTCTGCCAACCTCATCCTGGTGCATTATAGGATCTGCAGCACTGATTTCAATGGATATAGATAGAGGTAGAGATATGACCATGAAAGGGTATAGATAGAAGAAAAATGGGGATTAAAGGGTTTTAGACAAAGGATCACTTACAGGTCATGGACCTGATGGGCTGCCGCGGGAGCGGACTGCTGGGCGCGATGGACCCAGCAGAGGCAACGTCTTATGTTCTTATGTTCTTACCACACTCTTCTCTGTCACCGCTCCCCAAATGTGGAACTTACTACCTGCTCAGGTAAAAGAAGAAAAGAACCTCGATAAATTCAAATCAAAACTAAAAAGTTTCCTGTATAGAGATGCTTTTAATTAATTAGTTAGCCTCTTAAACCAAGTTACTAATCCCAGTTGAAGTAGGCAAGTACTGATCGAATATAACATAACTCCTATTGTTTTATCCTTATTTGTTCTCTTTCCTATATCAAATTGTAGTTCTTCCCTGATTTCCCTACAAAGTGCACGTCTGTCTATCCCTATATTGTATGTCCCCCTTATTTGAAAATAATTTATTGTCCATTGCTTTGTAATCTTTGAAAAAAGTGATTTTATCAAATACAAAATAAACTTGAAACTTGAAATATGCTCTTCTTATTTGTTTATATTGCCTGACATAAGTAGATACATGCCAGTGATGGTAACAAACAAGTCAAGTAACCAACGCCTTTTATCTTGAATGCAGTTGGGGGTCCCAACGTGGACCCGTTTCGTAATCTGCTTCAGGAGACCCGCTGTAAATTGTCCTGCTCTTTATAAGTAGAAAAAAGTTGCTGATGAGTTCTTGCAACTTGGCATGTCAGATTTTGAACACATCAGGTAATACAATTGGTCAGCGCTTACTGAAGGCTTTGTAACTGAAAACTTGAAAATAGATAGAAAGAGCATGTAGGAAAGAGAGAGAGAGAAAGTTCAGATTGCTTCAGCCCCTACTTACACCCTCTCTCTGCAGGATGTTCTGTGGAAGTGCCTGCTGAAAACAGACTTCCATGGGAGACCCTTTGGGTCAACCATGATATTATAATGGCTCTTGCGTCCGAGCCCAAGCAAGGGAAAATCTGTGGACTGACCCTGCAAGTATCCATCCAGGCACTAGTTGCAACATGAGACATGGGTTGTGACGTGTGCTTCAGGGACCTAGGCCCTCACATTCCTATACCAATCCAAATTGCAATCATCTGCTGGAGGCAGAGAATACTGACAAATTGTAGGACTACACCAACCTTTACACAAGTGATGATGTCACTAAAAGTCTGTGATTCCATCTGCTGATTTGAGGAGCACAGTCCACTTGTCTGGACCGGGCTAACAGGAAGATAAGGAAATCTTCATATTCCATTTCTTTCCTTGACCCCCCCCCCCCCCCTTTTTATGGAAGAATTCATTTTTACTGCTTGGTTCTATCACAGTCCTCCTGGTTTGTTTACAACCTTTGCTGAGTCTGCCTTATTGCACTAGACTAGGGGATGACTTTCTGACTTACTGTGGATGTCATACTATGGAGGTAGTTGATACATTGTAAACCAGTGTTTTTCAACTGCCGGTCCGTGGACTGGTGCCGATCCACAAAAATTTTCTGGCAGTCTGTGAAGGATTTGGGTCCGCTTCACAAACTGCACACTGGGCAGGAAGAGAGGCTCCGGTGCCGGCATCAGCTGACTTGCAACTTCCTGTTTCCATCGCATATGCTGAGACTCCTGCCGCGTATGCCTCCTGCCTTCGCCGGGACTCCTGCCGCGTATGCCTCCTGCCTTTATCTTGTCTTCGCACCCCCGGACCAGTAGCGGCAGCCCCAAGGCTGCCTGATTAAACCACATCTAAACTACTGTTGGGGTAGCTGTGTAGCGAAGTTAAAAGCACATAGAGCTGCTGCTAGGCTAGAGAGAGGAAAAATTTGCTGGAGAAGGGGTACTCCTGGACAGGGGAGGAGGAGGGGAAGGGAAGAGAGTTACTATTGGATAAGGGGAGGAGGAAAGGAAGAAGGGTTACTGCTGGACAGGGGAGGAGGAAAATTGGAAGGAAACAGCTGGCAGGGAGATTAGAGGAGGGGAAGGGGTCAGGATGGAATGGAGAGATCAGAGGAGGGGAAGGGGAGAGACAGAGGAATGAGAAAGTAAAGAGAGATTGATGCTGGGAAGGGGGGCCAGCAAAGAAATAAGGAGAGAAGGACAAATATGCTAGATCTGGTGTAGGAGAGAGAAAAATGATGAAGAGAGCAGTGAAGCTGGAATGAATCATAAAATGGAAAAAGGGGGTACAGGCTGGATGGAAAGGGGAGATGGGCATAGAAAGAAGGCAGATACCACATGGAAGGGGGAGAGGGGAAACAGTGGATGGAAGGGGCAGATGCTGGAAGGAAGAGAGTAAAAAGACTATGAAAGCAGAAACCAGAGGTGACAAAAGGTAGAAAAAAAATAATTTCTATTTTGTGATTAAAATATATCAGATTTGAAATATGTATTCTGCTAGATCTTGTGTTTGACATAACTAGGGACTGCAAAGCCCAGGCAGTGCTTCTTTAGCTTCAAGCTGGCTTAGGGCTCTGTCTAACCAGGGGGCAGTTGCCCTACTTGCACTTCCTTAACTCTATTCTTGTCATGTGTGACTGCGGTATTCTGTTAGCATGATATTTTTGTGTACCATCACTAATAATAAAACTCCTACCTCCGTGATCCGTAGCTCCGTGATCCGTAGCTACCACATCACTTTAGATGTGGTAGAAGAAAGGCCTTGTCGGGGCTGGCTGCGAACGGCCTGTTTACAGCGCTGCCACTGCTGCTTTGGGTAAGGAATGGGGGGGGGGTTGGTGAGTTAGGATTGCTGCCGCTGGTACTGGGTTGGTGAGGAGAGAAACATGGGATAGCCTCTGGAGCCGCTACAACTGGGTTGGGGCCTAGGTTGGTGAGGAGAGAGACATGGGATAGCCACTGGAGTCGCTGCTACTGGGTTGGGGTCTGGGTTGGTGAGGAGTGAGACATGGGATAGCCACTGGAGCTGCTGCTACTGGGTTGGAGTCTGGGTTGGTGAGGAGAGAGACATGGGATAGTCACAGGAGCTGCTGCTACTGGGTTGGGGCCTGGGTTGGTGAGGAGAGAGACATGGGATAGCCACTGGAAAGTGCAACTATAGCTGGATTGAGGAAAGGGCAAGGGATCCCTTAGCTGGCACAGCTGGAAGGCAGCTTCAGTGAAGGTCTGGGCAGGGAGAGAGAAAGAAAGAAAAAAAGATAAGACAGGGCAGGGAGAGAGAGAAAAAGAAAGAAAGAAAGAAAGACAGACAGACATCTATTCTAGCACCCGTTAATGTAATGGATTTAAACATCAGGCAGCGATCCAGTACCAAGGGTGAGTGAACGGGGTTCGGAGGGGAGACGGGATGCATTTTAGAGAATGACATGGTGACAAACTTCATCACCATTCCCATCCCCGCGGGAAACCATCTTCATGTCATTCTTTAAGGAGAGAGGGAAGAATCAGAGTATGAATGGTCACAACCACTGACCCGCAAGCTTTGCTTTGAAAAATGCTGGTGTAGAAGGACTGAGGTTGAAATAGACACTAGAAAATGACATGGAATTATTTCCAACGGTTATCTGCAGGGACAGGAACGGTAATTAATTTTGTCACCGTGTCATTCTCTAATGCAGGGGTGCCCAATAGGTCGATCGCGATCGACCGGTAGCTCACCAAGGCAAAGTGAGTCGATCACCCAGCACTCACTTTGCCTTGGCGATCTATCGGGCCAATCAGTCTTCCTCTCCCCGACATCAATTCTGCCGTCGGAGAGGAAGTTCGGGCCAGCCAATCGCTGCCTGGCTGGGCGGAACTTCCTCTCCGACGGCAGAATTGACGTCGGGGAGAGGAATGCTTATCAGCCCGAAGCAGGGAGAGCATGGGGCGGCGGCGGTGTCGGCTTTGGGGCCTGTTATCCATTGATGGCGTTTTGGCTCCTGTTCCCCGATGGCAGCGGCAGTGGCTTGGGGAAGGGCAGGGAGAAAGAAAGAAAGGGGGCAGGCAGGGAGACAGAAGGAAAGAAGAGAAACAGAAAAAAAGAAAGGGGGCAGGTAGGGAGACAGAAGGAAAGAAGAGAAACAGAAAAAAAAGAAAGGGGGCAGGCAGGGAGACAGAAGGAAAGAAGAGAAACAGAAAAAAAGAAAGGGGGCAGGCAGGGAGACAGAAGGAAAGAAGAGAAACAGAAAAAAGAAAGGGGGCATGAAGAGAGAAAGAAAGAAAGGTCAGGGAGAGAGGAAGAAAAAGTTGGGGGAGAGAATGAGGTGTGGAGGAGAGGAAGCATACAGGCTGAAAGAAAGATTGGATGCACAGTCAGAAGAAGAAAGTGCAACCAGAGACTCATGAAATCACCAGACAAGGTAGGAAAAATGATTTTATTTTAAATTTAGTGATCAAAATGTGTCTGAATTTATATCTGCTGTCTATATTTTACAATATGGTCCGCTTTCACTAAACCGCAATAGTGGTTTTTAGCGCAGGGAGCCTATGAGCATCGAGAGCAGCGCTGGGCATTCAGTGCAGCTCCCTGCGCTAAAACTGCTATTGTGGTTTAGTAAAAAGGGAGGGGGGTGGGTATTTGTCTGTTTTTGTATGGTTGTTACTGAGGTGACAGTGCATAGAGTCATCTGCTTTGACCTCTTTGAAAAAACCCTGGAATAGGAATTATAATTAACAATTCTATGCGTAGTGTGCGTTATGTTTTTTTTTTATTTTATTGTTGGTAGATCATTTTGACTAGGTCATTTTAAAAGTAGCTCGCGAGTCAAAAAAGTGTGGGCACCCCTGCTCTAATGCATTTGCCCATTGTGTAGCTGGACAGGTGTGTGCGGGCAGCTGGCCACAGCTGGATTTAGGTAAGGGCAAGGGATCCCTTAGCTGGCACAGCTGGAAAGCGGCTTCAGTGAGGGTCTGGCAGGGACAGAGACAGAAAGAAAGACAGCGGGAGAGAGAGAGAGAAAATGAAAGAAAGATAGCTGGGGCAAGGAGAGAAAGAAAGAAAAAAAAGATGGGGCAGGGAGAGAGACAGAAAAAAAGAAAGACAGACAGACATCTACTCTAGCACCTGTTAATATAACGGGCTTAAACACTAGTTCTGTAATAATTTGGCTTATTCAGTTTTCTTGATAGTAGAGGGGATATATGTGAAGGGGAGGGGAAACAGGGGTTTTGTTGATCCTTGCCCTCTATTATTTGTATTTATAAATGACAAATGTACAGAATATTGTTTCTTTTTATACTTTAATAAAATATGTTCAATATAAAATCATAACTATTTGAGGTTTGTGCGGATGGGATCAAATGATTTGCGGGGACCAAGCTCACGGAGACAGGGCAGAGATGGGGTTTTTTATTTCAGTCTTAGTAGTTTGCTGATCCACAAAATAATTATTTTATTTATTTCCGCCGGTCCATAGGTGTAAAAAGGTTGCAGAACACTGTTGTAAACAAGCTTGCATTCATGACTCAGGAGACCTTTAAAATAACTACAAGGGGGTGCTGAAAAGTTCTCGCCCCAACCAGCTTCCTAAATTTTGCCACTGTAGCTGAAAAGTGTTATTTTATTTTGGAGAGTGCCAATTTGCAGAATCATAATGCTATGTTTTGATGTTGTTTCAGATCATTGATTGAACCATGTCAATAAAAAGCGTGTAACTCCGAGCCGTCATGAAGTTCTTTTTCCTGCAGAAAAAACTCTAAAGGAAATCCATGAATGTATGATGCAAACATTAAGTGACAAATGAGTGCAAACTTTCAGTGTTGAGATTGCGAGACCGAAGATGCAGCAAGGTCTGGGAGGCCTCAAACAGTGTCAACTCCTGAAATTGTTGACCATATCCATGACCTAATTTTGGCAGATCGGTGAATATTAGCTAATACAATTGCTGAGACACTACAGATATCCATGGAATGTGTTGGGTGTATAAGCCACGGGCAGCTGGGTATGCAGAAGCTGTCAGCCCAAATGTTTGAATGCTGATGAGAAACGACGTCGAGTGGAAACTTCCCACATTGATTTTACAGCATTTTCAACAAGCAGGTGCCAGCTTTTTGGAAGAACTAGTTAACTATTGATGATACATGATTATGCCACTATGATCTTGAGACAAAACAGTCCATGCAATGGCAGCACTCAGGTTCTTCAAGGCCAAAGAAATTCAAGAACCAAAAGGCAGCAGGAAAGTTCATGGCCACAGTTTTTAGGCTCAAGAAGGTGTTGTAGTGACTATCTTCCAAGGGCCCAAACAGTTAATAAGCACATATAAGCACATAAGCATTGCCTCTGCCGAGTCAGACCATAGGTCCATCATGCCCAGCAGTGATCCCATCATGCCCCCCAGGTCAGTGACCTGCAGTGATCCATTACTCTACTACTCTTTTACTCTACAGCCTTTTGTACTGTATAATAACCTTCTAATTGTACCCCTGGATCCCCTTTTTCTTCAGGAACTCGTCCAATCCATTTTTGAACCCCAAAGTCGTACTCTGCTCTATCACCTCCTCTGGAAGCGCATTCCAGGTGTCCACCACCCTCTGTGTGAAGAAATACTTCCTAGCATTTGTTCTGAACCTATCTCCCATCAATTTTTTTGAGTGCCCTCTAGTTTTTGATGCCCCTGCCAGTCTGAAGAATCTGTCCCTCTCTACCTTCACTACACCCTTCATGATCTTATAAGTTTCTATCATATCCCCTCTAAGTCTCCGCTTTTCCAGGAAAAAGAGCCCCAGCTTCTCGAGCCTCTCAGCATATGAGAAGTTTTCCATGCCCTTTATCATTTTTGTTGCTCTTCTCTGGACCCTCTCGAGTATCGCCATATCCTTCTTAAGGTACGGCGACCAGTACTGAATGCAGTACTCCAGATGCGGTCGCTCCATCGCCTTATACAGCGGGAGGATAACTTCCTTGGTTGTGGTAGTGATACCTTTTTTGATAATGCCCAACATTTTGTTCACCTTTTTTGAGGCCGCTGCGCATTGTTCCGCTGGTTTCATTGTTCTATCCACCAAAACCCCAAGTCCTTTTCTAGGTTGCCTTCCCCCTTCCCTCCCATCGCATAGTTGTGCATCGGGTTCCCTTTCCCTACTTGCATAACTTTACATTTCTCTACATTGAAGCTCATCTACCATTTATTTGCCCACTCACTCAGTTTGTTCAGGTCCCTTTGAAGTTCTTTACATTCCTCTACAGATCTAACCTTACCGGAGAGTTTTGTATCATCCGCAAATTTTATAACTTCGCACTTTGTCCCAGTTTCCAGGTCATTAATAAATATATTGAATAGCAGTGGTCCCAGCACTGACCCTTGTGGGACCCCACTCATGACCCCTTTCCAGTCAGAATAGTGTCCCTTTACTCCTACCCTCTGTTTCTTGTTCGCCAGCCAGTTTCTGATCCATCTGTGTATGTCTCCTTCCACTCCGTGATTCCAGTTTCCTTAGTAGGCGCTCGTGAGGTACCTTGTCGAAGGCTTTCTGGAAGTCCAGGTATACTATGTCTATGGGGTCACCTTTGTCCAAATGTTCGCTTATCCCCTCGAAGAAGTGCAGCAGGTTCGTTTAGCAAGATCTTCCAGTACAGAAACCATGCTGGCTTGTTCTCATCAGGTTATTTTTTTCTATATGCTCATTTTGATACTGTCCTTGATTAATGATTCGGCCATCTTCCCCGGAACTGAGGTTAAGCTGACCGGTCTATAATTCCCCGGGTCGCCTCTGGATCCCTTCTTGAAGATAGGTGTAACATTCGCTATCCTCCAGTCTTCCGGTATTACCCCTGTTTTCAAGGATAGGTTGCAAATCTGCTGCAGTAACTCCGCTATTTCATCTCTAAGTTCTTTTAGTATTCTTGGGTGGATTCCGTCTGGGCCCGGAGATTTGTCAGTTTTTAGCTTATCTATCTGTTTGAGTACGTCTTCGAGGCTTACCTCCATGCACGATAATTTTTCCTCTTGGTCCCCCTTGAAGAATTTTTCCGGTTCCGGAACACAGGTTGTGTCCTCCTTCGTGAAGACTGACGAGAAAAACGTGTTTAATCTGTCCGCTACTTCCTTTTCCTCCTTTCCTGTCACCCTCGTCCAGGAGTTCCACCTCCTCCCTCGCCAGCTGTTTCCCTTTCACATATCGAAAGAAGGGTTTAAAGTTCCGTGCCTCCTTTGCAAGTCTCTCTTCATACTCTCTCTTTGCTGTTCTGACCATGTAGTGACATTTTTTTTTGGTGCTTCCTGTGCTCCTTCCAATTTTCCTCGGTTTTGTCCTTTTTCCACGTCCTAAAGGATTTTTTCTTAACTCCTACCACCTTCTTAACTTCTTTGGTTAACCATGCTGGGTCTTTGGCATTCTTTCTGCACCCTTTTCTAAATCTGGGTATATATCGGTTTTGCGCCTCGTTCACCGTGTCCTTGAATAAGGTCCAGGCTTGGTCCACCGTCTGTGCCTTTCTGGAGCTTTTCTTGAGTTTTCGCTTTACCATTTGTCTCATGGCATCATAGTTCCCTTTCCTGAAGTTGAATGTTGTTACAATGGTTCTCCTCCCCTTTGGCATACTTAGTTCCACTTTGAATTGGATCGTGTTGTGGTCACTGTTCCCTAAAGGTCCCACTACTTCCACTTCTTGGGTAGGTCCTCCTAGCCCATTGAGGATTAAATCCAGAATAGCTGTCCCTCTCGTTGGTTCCGTGACAAGCTGTTCCAAGTAGCAGTCCCGTACAGCCTCTAGGAACTCTGATTCCTTTGAACATTTTGAAACTCCATGGCTCCAGTCTATCCCTGGGTAGTTGAAATCTCCCATAACTATGGTGTTTGCGTTTTTATATTTTCGCCTCAACTCGGCTCTCAGTTCTTCATCTATTGCTTCTGTTTGCCCAGGTTGGCGGTAGTACAGTACCATCTTTATCTCGGTTCCCTTTCTTCCTGGTATTTTAACCCATATTGATTCCAGTTGTAAATTGCAGCATCGATTAAAGGAGAGGGAAGCTGTGGAAAGGAGTTCTTTTTTTGCAAGACAATGTTCACAAGGCTGGCAAAACAATGGCTATTTTGATGCAGTTGGGGTTTCAGTGCATAGACCATCCACCCTGCTCACCAGATCTGTTCCATCTGACTATTTTCTGTTTCCAAACCTTAAAAAGAGTTTGAAAGGGTGACAATTTTTGAATGATTCAGAGGTGATTGCAGTAGTGGAGCAGTATTTCAGTGACCAGACATCAGAGTACATTTTGGAAGGGTTACAGAAACTTCTTCCACGATGTGCCAAGTATGTTGAACTTGGAGTGAATATGTGGAATAACTTGTAAGTTTCATGGCTCCATGTCATTCCCTTCTTGGTTGGGCTAAGATTTCAGCACCCCCTCGTATAGTTCTTAAAGCATCAAATCTATTCTATTTTCAAGTAAAAGAATATGGTTTGATTAGTACGGTACTCCAGCTCCCTTGGAAGAGCAGAACTTGAAAATATGATTAAAGGAACCCTCAAATAGCCAATGAGAGGATGGCTAATCCAAATCATGGCCTGGTTTGGTTTGCTAGTAGCCAAAGAGCGTGCTAGCTCTTGATATAATGTATTCTTAGAGGAACATGACAGTCTTATCCTAAAGGGAAGGGAGCTGTGGGAGAAAGAAGCTTCTGGGGGTTGTGCACGTGTATGAATCACTTATGTAAGCTTTAGCACAACCTGGAGTCATTAGTTGTGTAACGCTTCAATGATGATTATAGAATATCATCAATGTTTATTTTCTGATCACCTCTGAAAGGATGGAGCACAATAGGAAAATGAAAAGAAATGATGCTAATGAATGCTAATGAAAGAAATGTTTATATAGTTCTAATTCATTACATTTTGGGGGTTAATTTTATAAAGGATTTTTCACTCAAAGACCTTTTTTATTTACATTAAAGAGCTTTTATAAAATTACCTCTGGGATTATGCATGCAAACGTATGTCAGGAAGGCACATGCTGCTACTACTCCTGAGTCTAGTTTACAGCTGTAAAAATCCACTTGCCTTAATCAAATAGATGAGTGAATTTTCAAAACCCTGTCAATGCTATTCTATGAATTAAGCAAGTCATACTAGATAAAAAAGTAAAGATGAGGAGAAATGAAATGATGTCACTAATGCCCTGAACAGAATCAGTGAAAATCATTAGAGCCCCATACTTCTGCTAGGACTTATCAGCAAGAGAAGAGAGCTGCTGAATAAAAAATGGAAAATAAAGGAGAGAAAATATTTTAAACACTTTCTGAGTATTTTCAGGGGATGCTGTTACTTTAAGCAAAAAAGAAAAATGTTTCATTTCTTTTCAGTTTTGGTGCATGAACACAGCATAGAGAATTACTAATGTTCAAATATGTATTTTGTAACATGTATGCATTGTATGTAAGATCTCTATTTCTTCTTTTTGTTTAAACTTCTAGGGCTTCTGACCTCCAGAACAGTGTGGCTACACAATGTGTACAACTACACGGAGGATGTGGCTATATGTGGGAATACCCCATTGCTAAGTAAGTGTACTTGTTTTAAAAGGAATGCCCTATTATATAGAGATCAGTGTAAAGGGCCCTTCAAATCCTGACAGGTCAATTTTGTCAAAATTCAAGTAGGATGCGGGAAATTCAGAAAAAGAAGACACTTGCAGCTAATTAAGACTGGGAAGCTCTCTTCCCAAGTAGTACAGTCTGCACCACATTCTATGATTTCCACCCCCCCAACTACTTACAAACAAAAAGAGATTATGGGCTAGATTCAATAAGCAAACCGATCGTGCACTGATCGGTTTGCAAGCCCTTTGCGAGCCGATTTCCCTCCGACCCGATTCACTAACCTCTGTCCCAATCATTCTCCAATCCGCCCTTGCAAATGAGGGGAACGGCATTCAAATGCAAACAGGAAGCGATTCACTAAAATAAAAAAAGCGACACCGACTGGGCTGGCCAAACCAAAATAAGCGACTGCTGAGGACCAGTCGCTGAGGTCCTTTCTGACTGCCCTGCCTTCTGCCACACTGCTCTCTACCCTGTTTACCTGTCTCCTGCCTGCCTCGATCTTGTGCTCTGCCCCGAATCTCTCCTACCTGCTGCCCTGACTCACCACCCTGCTCTCACCCCGAATCTCTCCTGCCACCCCGACTTTCCTGCCTTTCCCCACAATGCGAGCCCATGGTTTAACCCGCAGGTTTAAAGTGGTTAAAACCATGGGCTCGCTGGGCTAGTAAAAGTAAAAAAAAAAAAAGTTACGGCTCTTAGACACATGCGCAGACCATCTACAGATGATCTGCGCATGCGTCGGGATTGCACACTAGCGATCCGTGCTGTTGGAGAGGGGACGTTCCTCCGATCACCCTCATTAATTTTTTTGTTTTGTAAATTCGTCGGGCCTGCACGGATCGGGCACACAAAGAAGGTTAGTGAATCTAGCCCTATGTCCTTACTTTGATAGTATGTTTTCCAGTAAATAGGTGTGTCATTCTGGACAAGCATGGTTATCTCCCCATGGGTTCGAGCCATATGCAAAAGGAATCCACTCCGGATTTTTTTTTTCTGTGATCCTCCTACTTCACTGGGAGCTGTACTGCCACCTGCAGTTAGAACTCAAGCAAACAAGAGCTCCATTGAAATTATGTGGAGTAAGGACGTGAAATCAACTGTTTGCTCAGACATAGTAAACACTTGAACAGTCAATGAACAAGTAACAGCCAACAGGAACATTAAAGTAGCTCAGTTAGTACCCCTGTAGATACCATAAACATAATATACAGAATTCTTCAGGACCCAAAGGGGCTGACTGGCATTCAAGATACAAACTTGGAGAAGAATACACAGAATGAGACAATAGGCAGGCACAGGAAGGACAGGGCGGGGATCCAGAATGACACACCTATGTACTGGAAAATATACTATCAAGGTAAGGCCATAGGGCTAGATGCATTAAAGTCAGCAATCGTTACTAAACCTGTTTTCACAGCTTTAGCAACGATCGCTTTTACCGACCCAATGCACAAAATGGCCCACTGCGTGTTTTTCCCCTCAATCGCCCATTTTCTGATCCAGCCATGCAAATTAGCTAAAACCCCATGCAAAGTAGCTAAGCGATTGATGCACTAACATCGCTTGGCTAACCCCCCCCCCCTCAAAAAAAAAAACGGGGATTTAGCAATCGGAAAAACCGACTGGTCTACTAGAACTGTTGGTAACTGTGTTACCAGCAGGTCTGCATACCTGTCCTATGAAAAAAGTCTTCCACCACCGATAATGATCCTACCCGATGACCTCCAACAAACACGGCATGAAAGAAAATTGGCAGGAGCTTCCTGCCATGCAGAACACCCTCACAGTAGGCACCCCTGAGCCACTGCCGCATTCTCCCAAACCCCACAAAAATGGCAGGAGGGATGTCCACTCCCTCTTGCCACTGGACCCCCCACCCCTGAACTTCTCTGGTACCTTTTTAAAAAGTTGGAAGCAGGAAGCCTGCTCTGAAGCTCCTGCTTCGGGCCCACCAATCTTAAATGATGGGCCTTCCCCTCCCTGGTGCATCATGTGATGCATAGGGAGGGGCAAAGGTCTTAATTGGTTCAGTTGCCTAAGGCCCCTCCCAAGGATGTTTGAGCCAGTCAGGCTTTAGGCTCCTCCCTCTTTAGCCAGGATACTGAGGGAGGAGCCAAAGGCCCTGATTGGTCAAGCCAGTCAGGGCTTAGGCATCTGCCCCTCCCTGTGCATCACATGATGCATCGCGATGGGGAAGGCTCGCCATTTAGGGCTGGCGGCCTGAAGCAGGAGCTTCAGAGTGGGCTTCCTGCATCCAACTTTTTAAAAAGGTACAGGGAGGGTGTCCGGTGGCAGGAGGGAATGAGCATCCCTCTTGCCATTTTTTTTTTTATTTGTGGGGGGGGGCGGTGGCTCGGGGGTGCCTGGTGCAGTGGGGGCCATGGCATGGGGGTGTTCTGCGTGGCAGCAGGGAGTAGGCACCCCCCTGCCTATTTTGGGGAAAGGGGAGGGGATTGGTTTGGGGGAGTCCAGGGGAGGGGGTTCAGCACGGGGTAGGGGGGCTTTTTCCTTTTTTTGAACGGGGCAGATTGTGGATGTGCCATTAAAAAAAGAAGAAGCCCTAACAGCAGTGACAGGAGGCTGCTTCCCCTGTCATTGCTGTTAGGGCCCTGTGCATGTGTCAGTCACTCACTGAGCGACTGATGGTCATGTTTGCATGCAAATGAGTTGTACCTCCATGCAAATAAATCATTTGCATGCAAACTTGATAGCGCATCAATCGCTGCTTGAGAATCGGCCAGCAGCAATTCAGTTGATATCTTTAGTGCCATTTAGCCCATAATCTCTTTTTCCAGTGCAATAGGTGTGTCATTGTAGACAAGTGGGATGTACATAAGCAGTCCCAGAAATCTAGGATGGGCTGACTGCGCTGACCTGTAACACTGAGGATCCAAAGGCTGAGTCCTCTCTTGCTGCAACATCCATTCTGTAAAATTTGGCAGAGGTATGTAGAGTGGACAAAGTGGCAGCTCTACAAATCTCCGCTGGAGAGATTGCCCTAGCCTTTGCTCACGACGAATCTACACTTCTGGTTGAATGCACCTTAACATTAACAGGGGACTGTTTCCCACAGATAATGTAGGCTGACAAAATGAGAGGAAGATAGTGAGTACAGAAATGTACAGTGAGTACAGAGTGTAGTTGAATGATAGAAGGGAATAAATAGGTGGCTGGGGAAAGGAGTGAGATGGGTCATGGGAGAGCTAGAGGGTAAGAGAAAGAATGAAAATTAATAGGTACAGCAGGTGAAAAGGACATAGTTGGAAGATGAGAAAGAATGTGAACAGAGGCAGAAAAGAAAAAATGGGAGGCAAGAACTAAAAGGGAAAGTGTGTCAGAGGTATGTGTAATGGAAGAATGGAGCAAACCAGGAAAGCGAGGAGAAATGACCAACAGACAACAGCCAATAGAAAGAAGACAGATAAGAAAGCAGAAAAGAAAAACTGGGACCAGCATGATGGGAAAATAAAACATCCAGACAACAAAGTGATCAAGAATTCAGGATGAGTTCTGTTCTAATCTAATTTTAAACTAGAAAGTACAACTCTTCCTCTGTATTCACGGGGGTTAGGTGCAGAGCCGGCCCGCGAATAGGGAAAAATCACAAATAAGTTTTTGGGCCGGCTCTGACCCACCTCCACCTCCCTCCTGCGTCCATGAACCTTACCTGGTGGTCTAGCGGTGATGTGGGGCAGGAATGATCTTCCTATGTTCCTGCCCCATGCAGAGCCGTCTTCAAAATGGCTGCCGTGAGTTCCCGTTGTAGTTTCTCTTTTGCTGGCAAACTTCCTCTTTGGAAAGGAAACCCTTGGAGAGAAGGAGAAGCACCATAGAACTGAGAGTACCTGATAGTTCCCATACTTGGCAACAGTTTGTAGCTGCTCAAGTAGTTCACTGGTAGTAGTCATCTCCTATGTATATCCTGCTGAAAAATAGAAAAGGAGAAACTGGAAAGAGGGGCGATACTAGGAGAGTCTGGAGGTGAGGCAGTGGCGTAGTAAGGGTGAGCGGCACCTGGGGTGGTGGTGCCCCTCCCCCACCATGCATGCACTCCCTTCCCTTTCCCTGTACCTTTTTAACGTCTCCGATGTGAGCAGCATGCCCTTGTCTGTGTCGGCTTGCCCTTTGAAGTCACTTCCTAGCATGTCCCAGAAGTGACATCGGAGAGAGTGCCGATGCTGACGGAGGCAGCAACCTCACACAGGGGAAGTAAAAAGGGTACAGGGGAAGGCAAGGAGTGCGCAAGGTAAGGAGAAAAGCAGGGGGAGGACGGAGAGAAGGAGGGGTGCTGCGCCCTTAGGAAGACTACGCCCAAGGCGGACCGCAGTCCCATTACTACGCCATTGAGGTATTTCTCCTGAGGTGGTAATTTCTGCTGCCTCTGTGATAGTACTGACCCTGCCAATTAGAGAATGACACGACAACAGAATTTGTCACTATCCCCATCCCTGCGGATAACCGTAGGAAACTATCCCCATGTCATCCTTTAAGGAGAGAGGGAAAAATCAGAGTACTAATGGGCACAGATACTAACCCTGAAGCCTTGCATTGAAGAATGCTGGTGTAGAAGGACTGAGAGTGAGATAGATACTAAAGAATGACATGGAATGGTTTCCCATGGTTATCTATGGGGATGGGGTTGGTGATAAATTCTGCTACTGTGTCATTCTCATCACATGATGGGGCCAGGAGGAATAGAGGTACATTATTCATAATTTGGTTTCTTTTGCCTTTCCAGGGCCTTTGTGGACTCTCGGGTCCAGCCAATCTATGGTGGTACCAATGAAATAATGAAGGAGCTCATTGCCAGAGTAATTGTAAGCGAAAAGTGAAGACTTGATGAATCTGGAATGTTTTTATCCATCATTTAAAAAAATTTATCAGAATGAGGTTTTATTTCCTTGTAATGGTTGCAATAAAGAAGAATTTAAATTTAATGTTTACATTTTCTAATACATTGGTGTATTGAGTGATAAATGTGTGTATGTTATCTTTCACTTATATGCTTGGCTTTGCAGATAGTAAGGGCCTGATTCTGGAAACGGTAACTGCCATGGTAGGTGCCTACAAAATGGGTGCTTACCACATGTCAGTTACTGGTGGGCACCACATCCAGAATCGTGTTTATTTTTCAGACAGATGCCTTAAATATAAGCCGATAGTACAATGTATATAATCCCTTAATGCAATTTTGGAAAAGTTGATAGCACTGACGTGTTACGAATAGGAATATATAAAACACTAATTGTTTGTATATATGTGGCCTCAGTGCTGGCAGTGTTTGAAGATTGCTCATTTGGCTGGTTCTCTAGCAAGTCGGCCAAAGAAAAGCTCCTGAGGAAGGGTATCTTACCTGAAACTGGGCTGGTTGAGCTGGAAAATGTAGACAGTTTTTACACCACCAAGGCCGGGTTGAACAACGCTGAATAACGCTGCAAAGAGCCGCTGAATAATCCAAAGATAAATACTGAGCAACTTGCCAGTTTTGAGCAGCATTTTGGACTAGTTGACAGCACTGTTTTTGTTTATGGCACACTTTGAAATCTTCACTTTAGGGGTTCACGTATTTGATTTAGTGCACCTATGCGAGACTATGATGGTGCACAGTGGAGCTTGAAAAAAATAACCCCCTTTAAATTGTTGAAGCCTGGAACCCTGGTTTGCCAGTTCATTTGCTTTCACTCATGCACTGATGTCACATACATATATACAAACAATTAGTTTTTATATATTCCTATTTGGAACACGTCAGTGCTATCAACTTTTCCAAAATTGCATTAGGGGATTATATACATTGTACTATTGTTGAATATTTCCCTTAGGGTTTTTGCTTATTGTGTTAAATATAAGCCAGCATTTTACAGGCCTACATTTAAGGTGGCTGACTCATGTCTAAGGCAATTTCTGGTGTATTCCATGCCTATGCCTGCCTTAGACACCCCCGCGCGAGTCATTGTAGGCATCCTTTGCCGCACTGATTTTTTTTAAACAGCAGTAGAACACCTGCCACCACTATACCTGTTTCCAGAATCAGGCCCTAAATGTTCACGAAGATTGTACTTGGCTCTAAAATTGCACGTTTCTTTTTCTTACCCTGATTTTATTTTTATTTGTAAATTCGCATTGGATTATGATTTTGCGATCAAATCAAATTTTTAAATAAACTTGAAACTTATTCAAATCTTTAGTGCTATACTCTGGTTAATAACTGAAAATGCTTGCCCAGTACATAAGTGCAGATATCTCCTGTGATGATCCATAATGGGTCTATGAAGGCAAGCCTCTTTGAGGTCCACAGAAGCCAGGAACTCCCCCGGCCACACCAAGGCTATCTCTGAGCACATCATTTCTATCTGAAAATTCTGGGCCCTAAGACAAATGTTGACTCCTTTGAGGTTCAAATGGGCCCTTCTTCATGACCATGAAATATATGGAGTATCCGTTGCAGGCTGCATTCTGCTGGAGGCACAGGTTCTACTGTCCTAAGAGCACACAGATGCTGCAGAGTGCAAGTGATATCTTGTTGCTACATAGCCTCAGACACTGGACAGGCCAGACTACAGAGAATACCCCTGCCAACCACCTCTAGGACCCACTGATCTGAGGTGATATGGGCCCACTCTTCCCATAAGAGAGAGAGCCTGCCTTCCACTGGCACCACTGAGGGGGCCAGCTTTTTAGGGGCCTTGAAAGAACCCTGCTTAAAGGATCTGATCTGCCTACTCTCAAGTCGTAGTGTAGCAGGCATACCAAAATTGTCCTGACCATATAGTGTGCCCCTTGGAATCAAAGGAATGCTGAGAACCTTTTTGCAACAGCTCAGGAGGCTGGAGAGGTCATGCTTCCCCCATATCTTCAACCAGCTTCTCCAGGTCCTCGCCAAATAGCAACCGCTTGCTAAAAGTTATTGTCTGAGGAGATCATTTAGCACAGTGGTTGGCAAACTTATTAGTCAAAAGAGCCAAAGATCAGCAGTATAATGATTAAGATTTATTTTGAAAGTCAAATTTCTTTTCAAGAACCATGTTTTTAGGAGTTGGTTTAAACTAGCTACTAACATTAAATAAAACCAGATATGGTAAATGTCATTTAAAAGCAGCCAATTAGTATGATGAGCGGGAAATATTGTCCAATATGAAAGAAGGGGTTTGCAGTTTTCTCTGCATGTTTGGCGGCGGGACCGATGTTGCTCTCCTTTCCTTTTTCCACTCCCTCCTTTATCCCACAAGCACACCGGGGCCGCCAGGTTTCCTGAACACTAAGTAGAAATACAATAGATGCATGGGACTAGGAGGGACAAGTCAGGTGCTATAGAAAAGTGGTGAAATCTGCACAGTCAAGCCTGCAAGGATTACTAGATGTCTTTCAGCAGCTCCCCTCCCTTCCTCCTCCTTACCTTCGTGGTGATTTTCTTTTTTTTTTTTTTGCCTTCCTGCTGCCCAAGCTGGCTTTCATCAAGTTGTGTGTGGCTGCTGAAACTTTTCCTCTGATGCAACTTCCTGCAACTTCTGATGCATCAGAGAAGTTTCGCCAGCCACACGTGACTTGATGAAAGCCGGTTCGGACAGCTGGAAGACATAAAGAAAATCGCCATGGTAAGGTAAGGGGGAGGGAGATGCCTGATCGGTGACCGCGCACATTCCCTCCCTTAACTGCGGGAGACAAGGTTAGTCACTGTGTCATTCTGCAGCAGAGCCGCACTCAAGTGGCTAAAGAGCCGCATGCAGCTCACGAGCCGCGGTTTGCTGGCCACTGATTTAGCATAATGTCTTTGTTGTTTACAGATCTTTCATTTACAAGTGTGATTTTGAGGTGTGTGGGTGAGGGGTGGTGGTGGGGATAGGTTTAAGGTGGATGGGTCTGTGAGCTATAGATTTGCTGCGGGGAAGGAGACTCAGGTCACTATATCTACCCTGGCCTGTGATGACTGAGATGGAGGAGTACATGTTGGCAAGGTGAGTAATTGGCACAAAATAGGAGAGTTGAGATTGTGGCATTGGTATTATCAAGGCAGTGTAATTATGAAGGGCTGTGATGGCCAAGCTGCATCTGCCATCCAGTGGCAGAGCTACAACCACTGGTGACCAACTATGAAAACAACTACTGAGTGGGAAGCTAAGCAGACCAGATCATACTATAAATCTGCTAAAAAGGCAGTTCTGACCAGGGCTGTGGAGTCGGAGTCGAGGAGTCAGAGTCGGAGGAAATTTCGGGTACCTGGAGTCAGAGTCGGAGTCAGAAGTACAAAAAACTGAGGAGTCGGAGTCGGAACATTTATCTACCGACTCCATTTTTGAACTTGGCATACCAATCACAAGCGATTCTTTCAGCTATAGCACACACTATATACACAGCACAAATGTTGCGAGCAGCTTCTGCGGCCTTAGAACCTTGATTAAAAGCAAAAAGAAGGTGATGTCGAAAATGCTCATTTCTCTCAACTTGACATTCCATTTTAACGATCTGAAAATTAACCAGTGCTGTGGAGTTGGAGTCGGAGTCGAGAAGTCGGAGTCGGAGGAAATTTCGGGTACCTGGAGTCGGAGTCGGAAGTACAAAAAACTGAGGAGTCGGAGTCGAAACATTTATCTACCGACTCCACAGCCCTGGTTCTGACTCCAGCTGAGTCAGCTCTAGGGACTCTGGGAACTGCTGCAACAACCGCAGCATGGCCCTTGTATTATATTTCTGTTATTTTAATTTTGGTACTGTTGTAAGTATATTTTTGAAACTGTTTCACGGTAGTCACAGCAAGGGTCAGGATGTACTTCAATACTGTAGAAATAAAACCAGAAATGCATTTCCTTTTCTTTTGAACACAATACAAAGACATCTGCTATATACATTTCCCAAAGCTAACATATTTTAGTCAATAAATTCCGTTTTTTACCTTTGTTGTCTGGAGACTTATTTTTCCATAAAGTTGATCCCAGTTTTTTTTCCCGCTTTCCCATCTTCTGTTGCTGTCCATTGGTTCCTCCTACTATGGTCCAGCATTTATCCCTTTCTCATCTTTCGCCCCTGCCCACCAGCCCCATGCCCAAAATTTCTCCTTCTATCACCCCTCTCCAGCACCATGCCACATCTCTCCCTTCATTCCCTTCACCACTATGTCCAACATTCCTCCCTCTTGCATCCATTTCAATCTGTCTTACTGTTCCCTTTTCACCACAATATTTCTCCCTCTCATCTTTCTCTTCCCTCTCATCTGTACCTTCCTCCTTTCTTCCATTCCCCGTGTACACAACCATTTCTTTCCCTCCCTTCCTCTCTCCCAAGTTCATGCCTTCTGTGTCCAAAAACGCATTCCCTCCCCAACCTCAGCATCTCTTTCCCTCCCTTCCTCCATCTTCTCTCCCAAGTTCATGCCTTGTGTCCAAAAACGCACTCCCTCCCCCCTTTTGTGTCCTGCGTTTGCCTCCCATATTCGACCCCCTTCTGTCTCGCGTTTCCCTCCCACTTTTGTGTCCAGCCCTCATCTTCCAGCAACTTTCTCTGAGGTAGCTCAAGCCGCAAGGCTCGTCTTCTTTCCCTACCTGCCCTGATGTCTTCTATTTCCTGCCTGCCCTGCAGCATGTAGCCGACTGGAAGTCTTCCCCCGTGGTCAGCGCTGATGTCGGATGGAAGGCTTTGTGTCAGTCAAGTGCAGCGTGCAGGGCTCGTTGCCCTACATGCTGGCACGTAACTGATGCAAAGCCCTCCCTCCGACGTCAGCGCTGACATTGGGGAAGACTTCCGGTCGGCTACGTGCTGCAAGGCAGGGAGGAAAAGAAGACGAGCCTTGTGGCTCGAGTTGCATCGAATCCTGCGGGATTCCCAAGATCATGAGGGGGCATCCCCACAGGATCTCTGTGACCTGAAGGGGGAACCCGCGGGATTCCCATCATCCCCGTTCCTGTGCAGCTCTCTAGTGCTGAGGTCTAAAAACTGCTGCTGCCTTGCAGAAGAACTTCTTCCAGGTTACAAAGGAGAGCTGCCCTTTCAACAATGCTGAGAGGCCCATTTACACTACTGCCATATACACAACAATCTTATTAAATTCTCAAAACTACACATTTTGATCACTAAATTGAAAATAAAATCATTTTCCTACCTTTTTTTCTGGTGCTTTCATGAGTCTCTGGTTGCATTTCCTTCTGACTGTGTATCCAATATTTCTTTCTTTCTGCCTCCTGCATGCTTCTTCTCCTGGACCTCATTCCCTTCCCCAAACCAACATCTCTCACTGTCCCTCCATGAGTCCAACTTTTCTTCCTCTCCTCCACCCCTATAGACAATGTCTCCCTCTCTCACTGTCCATCTGTCTTTCTCTTAGTCCCTCTCTTGCTGCAAAAGGAGTGTGGAGTGAGAGAGAGATCCAGGGTGCATCTATCCCACCTTCTCTACTGCAACATCCAATATTTCTCCCTTTCTCATCCCCCAGATCAGGTGCAGCATTTTTCACTATGTCCAACATTCCTCCCCTTCAATATGTCCCTCTGTTCCCTTTCCATGACCATATCCAACATCCAACATTTCACCCTCTCATCTTTCGCTTCCCCAATCCTCTCCCTATGCCCAACAATTTTCCTTTCTTCCTTTTCCCCATGCACCATCTCTTTCTCCCTTACTCATACAGCCATGCCCTTTCTATTCCCTCCCTCCCATGTTTATGCCCCCTCCCTACCTTCCAGCCTATGCCCCATATTTGTGCCCCTCCCATGAGCAAACGCGCTCCTTCCCCTCTCCTTTCTCCTATGACCATGTCCCCTTTCTCCCTTACTTGCTCTGACCAGGACTGCACTCACTCACTTCAGGGCCATCCAGCTGGACTGCTTCTTCCTGCCTTCAGCTGCACTTGTTGGCAGGGACACAGGCAGTGGCTCTTCCACACTGCACGTGGCTGACCCATAAGCCTTCCCTCTGATGTCAGCTCTGATGATGGCGAGAAGGCTTCCGGGTCAGCTACGTGCAACATGTAAGAGCCACTGCCCCTGTCCCTGCACCAAGTGTGGCTGAAGGCAGGAAGGAGCAGCCCACCTGGAAGGAGGTAACTGGGCTCCCCTCCTAACTTGGAAGGCTTTCCTTCGATGTCAGTGGAAAGCCTTCTGCGTCGGCTTTGGCCTGCAGCTGGAGCACAGGAAGGAGGGCATAGGTTCCTCGGCTGCCATTAAGGAAAAAGGGGGTGTGAGACCTGTACTCCCAACAAGTGGCTTGCATAACCCTAAGGGTACATGTTGAGAAACTCTGATGTAAGCAATACTAAAAGATGAGAGATACTTTAAAAACAATTGTACTAACTTCCCCCAGGTAAATATAGAGTAGTGTCAAAATCCATAATCTTATTCTGCTTCTGTTATATGCCAATTGCCAAATATTTAAGTAAAGTGCTGCTTCCAGCACTAGCTAACGCATGGATAAGATACAACAGTCACTAAGAATACAGTAAAACATACCGCACTTGTATTTCTGTTACTAAGGAATAAATTGAGATTTAGAACGTTTGGTCCTCCCATTCATAAGCTTTCCTCCTTTGTTTGGAGATTTATTTAAACCCGCCTCCAGTGAGCAGGATTGGTTCAAAACAAATAGTTTTGCGTAGCCACGCCTACCGTTGCCTGTGAGTGGCTATATGATTTTCACAGGCTGCCTAGCCCAACTTTTACATAGCTTAACCTCTTGCTGCTTCCAATTGGTCAAAAGATTTGTACGTCAGTCAGTTCTCTCCGCCCCCGTCCCCACTTCCAAGCGGTGGTTCCATCGCTCACAAGGTGAACGGACAAACTGTTAGCCCGCGGTGGCAGTTAAGAAGAGGCGTGGTTGAAGGCTGTTGCGCTACAGTTACAGAAAAAACAACAATAACATCAAAAGACACGGAGAGACAAGAGAAGATCCTTTCTGAGTATGCACTGTACTTACTTTATGCTGACGTGGTGAAGTTTCTCCCTTGGAACGGGACAGTAAGAGCAACTCTTCGACCTGACGCTTGCTTTTCCCTGAGGATTTCTACGCTCCCCTCCCGAGCTATTTCGCCCAGGTAGTTAAGATTTTCTTAGATGCGTCGGTTTGTTGTTCCCGTTCTTTCATCCCTCCCCTACGCCCACCCTCCGTTCTTTCTGTTGGTAGCTGCTGTGGGCGGTGTGCCGTAAACAGAGGGAATTGGGGGTTACGGTGGCACGCGGCTAGGCGGAAAGCGCGCGCCGCTAGAGGGCAGGCAGGAGCTAAAACAAACCAAACGGTAAGAATAAACAGAAAAAGAAGGCGCTGGGACCCTGCGGAGGGGCGGGGTCTGAAGTCCTGGGAGGAGCTTGCTTTTGTAAAGGAGTGCTAGAAGCTGTGGCTGCCTTTAATGAAATGTGTGGCTCTATTTTTTTAAGTTGGGGGCGCATGCTAGACTTAAAGGAGCAGTATATCTAGGAGCTTGTCTGTATGATTTGTAAGAAACGAATCTAGTATAAGTGATATGTCCTTGGTGTATGCTGTTTCTCATAGGAAAGTAAAAAATAGCAGTTATCCAACTCCGATCAGCCAGGTTGATTAGCAAAACAATACAAAAATATCTGTAGTACAGTGATTCAAATATGAAAAAGGGATCTTATGCTCTTAATAATATCTGACAGATTTAGTGGGATTCTAAGTGTTAGAGAAATTTAAAGATATGTGCTTAGTTTGTATTAATTTGAGTTGACCTCTTGGTCCTTGACAATGTGCCTTGTCATGTAGGAGATCTTGACTCCTTCCCTGAGAGAGCTTTTAATCAAGCTGGCAGTAACAAGGGATATTACAGAGTGCAATTTTGGCAGCTATAAAGAGTGGGCAAGCAGCACTTGTTCTCCCTAAGCTGTGCAGGAGTTCTCTAGTTCAGGGGTGGGCAACTCTGGTCCTCGAGGGCCGGTATCCAGTCAGGTTTTCAGGATTTCCCTAATGAATATGCATTGAAAGCAGTGCATGCAAATGGATCTCAAGCATAAGCATTGGGGAAAGCCTGAAAACCCAACTGGATACCTGCCCTTGAGGAACGGAGTTGCCCACCCCTGCTCTAGTTGCATTCCTGCAAGGGGGGGATGTCAATATTTTGTTTTCAATCACTAAGGATAGATAGGTTCCCTGGAGGCCTGCAGAGACTGCCTGTCCCTTACTATTGAAAATGTGATGGAGAAACAGCACCCCTACTAGCAGGGCTATAGTTCGAGGACTCCTGCTCAGCTTAGAGATAACTGGCAGTGTATCACAAACTGTGTGCTGTGACACAGTAGTATGCTGTGAAAGAGATGAGTCGGTCACTGCTGGTGCCTCTCCTTCCTCCCCTGTTAATGGAGAGATTTCCAAAACACAGCAGTTTGTCCAGGTTATGGAAGGCCCTCGAGCTCAGCGGCATGTCTACAGGGCCTCTGAGCATGCGCAGATGTTGATGTGATGACATCACACATACAAGTGATGTCACTAGCCGACGTCTTCAGAGGCCCTGTAAACATGGCCCCGAATTTGGTGTGCCATAGCGGATAAAGTTTGCAAGACACTGAACTGTGGCAAGAAGTGTGTTTGCTTTGGGTGTCTATAAGTAATTTTGTAAACATGCAATCTGAAATAATAATAATAATAACTTTATTTTTGTATACCGCAATACCACAAACAGTTCAGAGCGGTTTACAATGTAAGAGAGACTGTACATACACAGCGAAGATACAATGCAAGGGAATGTAATATGCAGTTGAGCACAGTTTACAATGCAGGGGACTGTACATATTCAGCATGGGTGTTTATACAGCTAAGAACAATGCAGATTTACAATGCAAGAGCTTGTACATTTACAGCGGAGATATTTATTCAGTGAAAATAGATGCAATGAAAGCAGTATATGCATTGGGTACAGTTTTTCTGCAGCTGTTGACCTGGGATCCACTATATGGATCTGAAGTTTCAAAGAAAGATGCAGTTTGGGATTATTGCAGTGACTATTACTGCAATAAGTGACTAGGTTAGATGGAGGAGGATATACTGTACTGTATTTAGGAGAAAGTCCCTTGGCAACTTCAGATAAAGGCCTTTAGTGCCTTAGATTTTTTTTTTGATTTTTTTTTTACATATTCTTCCTCCTCTATGATATTAAATGTCAGTGAGAATGGTTGAGACAGCTCCAATGGGTTTGAAACTACCATGCAGAGGAATGTGAGCCAAGCTAAATAGAACAATGGATATAAGTTGTGTAATGATTACATGTTTTTCTTTTCAGGTTTTCTCTAGCTTTTTCACCTATGGTAAGCATAATGACACCAGCACTTACTGAGGCATCAACAGAGGGACATGGAATTCATTTGTCACCATTGTCATCCAGAACTATGAGTTCAGAGACAGCAATGTGCATGGAAAGCTCAAGAGCAGGAGAACAAAGTACTTGCCCAAAACTTTGCAATCCAAAAATTGAGAATGGTCTCTGTACTGACATTAGGAACTTAAAACATTTTGGTACAGCAGTTGCACCAACATCAACACAATACCAAACAGTGGTGTTATTGAGTTCTAATTCTGTGCTGAATTTGCAGAATAAAAACAATCAGCAAAGGAAGTCAGAAGAGCGAGACACCTGTAAATTGAGACACAGCAGTCAGCACTTTGCTGGTAATAGTTCTGAGCCCGAAACACAGGTTAAAAGAGAACTTTTTCCAGGGTGTGCGAGGCAGCTGTTAACAGATGCACATGGGGTATGTGACATGACTGAAATAGAGTGCAGTGGTGCAGATAAAATTCAGGTTAAGTGTAAATGGCATAAAAGAAATGGATGTCTTGATAAATCCATAGTAGTACCCACTGAGCCAAAATTTGCAGACTTCCATTCTTCTAAGCTGGTCCTCCAGGGATATGCAGATGTGCCCAAAAACAGCAGCAATTATGGTAAAGAAGAAGAGATGAATACACGTCTACAACGCTGCCTGAACAAACAGCAGATATTGCTGAGTCAGGCCAAAAGAGCTCAGAAACGTTTGCACTCATTGATAGCAAAGCATGTTGTAGAGCATTGTAGCCATCAGGTGAGATGCTTTGTTAAACATCAGCTGCAACGGATGAAAATCTTTCACAAACCAGATAGATCATTTGACAGCAATATCTACAAAAGCACTGAAATCCAGTCAGAGGCTGGCATTGCTAACTGTGAAACAAATCCCTGTAGAGAATCTAAGAATGGATTCTCTATTCCAGCACCTCATGAAGTTCACAGCTTTGGTCTTTCTGCAGCAGGCCTGCTCTCTCATGTTGAGTCAGCTTTGGACTCTGATGCAACTGGTAGCAGCTCAGATGAAGACTTGGATGACAAGGGAATGCAAAAAAATGAAGCTGGGTAAGATGTCTAAGCCTTGTTCTGGAGATTTAACTTTATTACACTATATAGTCAAGTTTAAAATGTAGAACCTTGTAGTCCTGAGAGAGAAGCCTTTTTGGCTAATGCAGTGTCCTATTAAAGTGTGCTACTGTGACCACGTTAAATGCCGTTTCTCTGATTTATTTTACTGTAGGTCCAGTAGCATGCATTAATGCACATTTAAGTCCACATTCTATAAACAATGCCATAAGTTAGGTGGTGGTAGGCGCCTTGCCACCCTCTAACTTAATTGCTTTAATTGGCATGGTAATTGACCATGCCATTTAAAACCAATTAAAATTTTGTTAATAAATTAGGCGCCTACAAAGAGGACACCGAAATCATGTCTACAGGCATAGTTTTGGCTGGAAATGATCTTAGGCACAGCTAGGCACCTCTGTAGACACAGTTCAGTTCAAACATAGGTGCCAGTAAATGTAGGTCTTCAAAACCCTGGCCTACATTACTGGCGCCTATGTTTAACAGTAGCCATGATTCTGGAAGAGGTGCCTATGCGTGATTGATACGTGAACGGCACAATTTTTGTTTGCACCATTTACAGAATCTAGCCTTTAGTAGCTAGCTGTTAGTATGCTGTTGCAAACTTTATTTGATCTCTGGTCTTTTGATTATCCTATGTCCTTACTGCCTTCCTCTGTACCTTTCTCAAATATACCTGAACTAGTATTTTAGCCCATTACATTAACGGGTGCTAGAATATATGTCTGTCTGTCTGTCTTTATTTCTATGTCTCTCTCTCTGTCCCGCTGTCTTTCTTTCTGTCTGTCTCTCTCCCTGGCCTCCTTTGTCTGTCTGTCTTTCTGTGTCTGTCCCTGTGTCTTTCTTCTTTTCTTTCTGTCTCCCTTCCTCCCGCTGGTGCTAGAATATATGTCTGTCTTTCTTTCTGTTTCTCTCCCTACCCCTGTCTCTATCTTTCTGTCTCTCTCCCTCCCTGGCTCCCTTCGTCTGTCTGTCTTTCTGTCATTCTCCCTGCCCCTGTGTCTTTCTTCCTATCTCCTTCCTACTTTTACTGACTGCCTATCCATTAAAACTCCCCATAGGCGTCTTTTCGCCCCGGCCTGTAGGTCAGGGGTTTCTTGGGCTGACCGCCACCCGCTGCTGGTGGCTCCGTGCTCGCCCGCCGCGGCCTGCAGTCGCCGACAGCCGCCAAGGTCTGCAGCCTCCGACAGCCGCTGCGGCCGACATCCGCCTCAGGGGAAGAGAGAAAGAGAGATTCGTGCGCAAGCGCACTCCTACCTGCAATGCCCTACAGCGCACGGAAAATGAGAGCACGCAGGTGGGAGTGCGCATGCGCGGCCTAGTGTTTTATTATATTAGATTCTTTAGCGTTTAGTTGCTATTGTCTATGTATCCACAGTGCTCTCTGCCAAGAAGTACTTCAGAGAGCGTTCTTTCTTCTGCTCTGTATTATGGCTCTCCTTTTTGTTTGAATTGAAAGCTGAGATAAAGTATGGCAACTTTGTGGGCTGTGGCTATTGCTCAAAATGTTCAGAATGATTCTAACAGGGCTCAGCAAGTCAACACATTCTGATTGAGGCTGGAAAATATTTTGAAACTTGCCACAAGAAATTTTGCTAACTTAGGGCTTCTTTTACAAAGTTGTGGTATCTATTCCACCCCTCCCCTCATCTCCCATGGAAAATGCACCAAAACTCATTCAGTTTTTATGGGCTTTGGCTCATTTGTTTTGTAAAAAGGGCTCTTAAGCTAGTAGGTGCAAATCTTTTTGGAATGTGAACTATCCTTTTCTAGGACACAGGATACTAAATTTCCCTCCACAAGAAGCATATATTGATGTCGGTTTACCTCCACATTTACTTATTTTGCAATGTGTGTGAGTTTGGAGCAGTTTACCTTTGATACACTTAGTTGATTTTAATGATGGATAGCTATTACAGTATTGGAATTATCCCAGGACAAGCAGGCAGGTATTCTCACTAGTGGGTGATGTCATCCGACAGAGCCCCGATACGGACATCTTGCAAGCATGTCTTGCTTGAAGAAACTCAGAAGTTTCGAGATGCCCGCACCGCGCATGCGCCAATGCCTTCCCGCCCGATGTACCGGGCGCGTCTCCTCAGTTCTTTTCTTTCCGCGGAGCTGAGAAGTTCTCTTCAATTCTGCGCTGACTGAAATTTCAGTATTTTGCCTTCTTTCCCCGCGTTTTATTGTTTTACTTACTTTCTTTGACTTTTATTTCTATTTAAAAAAAAAAAAAAAAAAAAGTTACAATTATTTCGTCCGGCGGTTCGGCCGGGCCGGCCTCGTGGCTGCGACCTAGCTCCTTCGACCTAGCAACGTCACTTTTCCGGCCTATGTCCCGGCCTATCACCGGTTTTAAAAAGTGCAGCAAGTGCCAGCGTGCGATTTCGTTGACGGACCCACACCGGCGCTGTCTTCAGTGTCTTGGTCCAGAACACGTTCCGAAATCGTGCCGGCCTTGTTCCACGCTCACAGCGCGCTCTTTTAAACGGCGCTGCTTACTTTGGGAGTCCATGTTTAAGATGGAGTCTTCTAAGGAGCCATCTGCTTCGACCTCGACAGATGTTTCACCGGTCTGTTCGAAGCCTGCATCTGCGACTCATGCATCGAGCATCGTGAAGCCAGCATCGTTCACACCGGCTTCTGCATCGAGTTCAGCATCGGTTCCTGCTCCCGTCTCCTCGGTTCAGGTACCGCCTTCCACTGTTCCTCCCGTGGTCATAAAAGTGCCCAAAGCTACCAAGCAGAAGCACTCGACCACGAAGGAACGCGATGACCGTGCAGGAGGACCCCCTTTCGGTGCGGATCCCTCCATATCGGCATCGCTTAAATCCCTGCTCGAAGCTCAATTTGTTGAGCTCATGCGGACGATGGGACCGAGGCTTATCGCTAATATTCAGGGCGATACTACGGTCCCGGTCCCGGAGAGCGGTCCGCCCCCTCCTCCTCCTCCTCGTCGTTCGATTTCCCTGCTCGACGAGGGGGAGCGGCGGAGGGCGGCGGAACCCACTAGGCGGGCTTCCCTTTCTGACATGCCGCCTTTAGAGCCCATTACACCTCCACGTCACCAGGGTACTACATCGGCCCCTGATAATCGGAGTCCTGGGCATACTGCATCGCAGGAGGAGTTCTTTCGCACTCCATACCAGACTTGGGTGGCACTGCGTGAGTCGGCATCGTTGCCTCCCATGCGCTCCACTGCATCGAGTCCAATCCATTCCTTCGAGGCTTCAAGGGATCGATCGATGCATCGAAGATCACGTTCCCCATCCCGGCATCGGGAGGGGCATCGATCTCGACATTCTTCTAGACACTCCTCGCGTCATTCAGAGGTGTCTCCACAGAAGAAAATGCAGCGTATGGGATACTCATCCTCAGATTTATCCCAGCCAGAGGGACCGGAGTATGAAGAACCATCTACCTCATACTCTCCATGCCGCTCCCAGCTCTCCCTGGAACCGGAGGCTTCCACGTCTTCTAGTCCGTCTCGCCGGCCGGCCTTGGCGGACCAACTTTCCTTTTCATCCTTTCTCAGACAGATGGCGGATGACTTGGATGTGACCTTAGATACTGGGTCGAAGTACTCTAAGGAGTATCTGGACACCATGCATTTACCTCATCCTCCGGCGGAGACACTTCGGCTTCCCCTGCATAAGTTACTTGACCAGACTCTCATGCGGTGTTTGGAGACACCATATTCCATACCTGCGGTACCTAGCAAGTTGGATGCTCGATACCGCATCGTGCACCACAAGGGGTTTGAGGGAGCTCAACTCTCTCATCAGTCCCTCCTAGTCGAGTCTTCCCTTAAACGTTCGCACCCCTCCCAAGTCTACGCTTCCGTGCCTCCTGGCAGGGAAGGGAGAACGATGGATAAGTTTGGTAGACGTATCTATCAAAATTCAATGATGGCGACTCGAGTGCTCAATTACAATTTTTTCTTCTCGTCCTATTTGGATTTTTTCTTGCCGGTACTCCGCAAGTTCACACCTTTCATCGATGCTGAAGCTCGGTTTGAGTTTGAGGAGGTGGTGGCGACCCTGTCCCAGTTGCGCCTCCAATTGATGCAATCCTCCTATGATGCTTTCGAGCTCTCGGCTCGTGCTGCGGCCTGCTCGGTCGCCATGCGTCGACTGGCTTGGCTTCGCACCATTGATATGGATCCGAATCTCCAAGACAGACTTGCAAATGTGCCTTGTGCGGGAGCGGATCTGTTCGATGAGTCTGTCGAGACTGTTACTAAAAAACTGTCAGACCACGAAAAATCTTTCCAGTCTATCATGAGGCCTAAGCCTAAACCACAACAGTCTCGTCCTTCTAGACCGCCTATAATCTACCAAAGGCGTTATCAACCGAGGCAGGCCCCTCCTGCGAGACAGCCTGCAAAGCGACAGCCGCCTCAGAAGACTCAGCAAAAGCCTCAGATGCCGGCTGCTCCCAAGGCTACTCAGCCTTTTTGACTCTCCTCCAGGGAGCATAACCGATCTCGTTCTGTCTACCCCATATTTTCCCATAGGGGGTCGCCTCCATCATTTTTGTCATCGATGGGAGGCGATCACCACGGACCTCTGGGTCCTCTCCATCGTAAGAGAGGGATACTCTCTTCATTTCCAACGGGTCCCCCCGGACCATCCTCCAAGAGAGTATCCTTCCAACTCCACACAGACCGCTCTTCTTCTCCAGGAAGCTCAGGCTTTGCTCCGGCTTCGGGCCGTCGAGCCGGTACCGGTGGATCAACAAAACCAGGGGTTTTACTCCCGGTACTTCCTGGTCCCGAAGAAGACGGGCGATCTGCGTCCCATTTTGGACCTTCGGGTCCTCAACAAGTTTTTGGTCAGGGAACGGTTCCGCATGCTGACCCTTGCCTCTCTTTATCCCCTCATCGAGCAGAACGATTGGTTATGCTCCCTGGACCTCAAGGAGGCCTACACTCACATCCCGATTCATCCGGCCTCCCGCAAGTTCCTCAGATTCCGGGTGGGACATCTGCATCTGCAGTATCGAGTGCTTCCCTTCGGCCTCTCTTCGTCGCCCAGAGTCTTCACGAAGTGTCTGGTAGTGGTGGCCGCTGCACTCCGGAACATGGGTCTCCAGGTGTTCCCATACCTCGACGACTGGCTCATCAAGGCCCCGTCCGCTCCCAAGGTCATTTCGGCGACCTTGACTACCATTTGTTTTCTGCAGAGCTTGGGCTTCGAGATCAACTTTCCAAAGTCCCATCTTCAGCCCACCCAGTCTCTCCCCTTCATAGGGGCTGTCCTGGATACCATTCAACTTCGAGCATTCCTTCCTCCTCCACGCTTACATGCTCTCCTTCTACTCTGCCAGTCAGTGTCTTCTCGCCAATCCATCTCAGCGAGACACATGATGGTCCTTTTAGGCCACATGGCATCTACAGTTCATGTGACGCCTTTTGCCAGACTACATCTCAGGATCCCTCAATGGACTCTGGCATCTCAGTGGACTCAGGTGTCCGACCCGTTATCTCGTCACATTGTGGTCACTCCTGCTCTACGGCAGTCTCTGCTCTGGTGGATGACCTCTTCGAATCTATCCAGAGGTTTGCTGTTTCATTCTCCTCCCCATCAGAAAGTTCTAACGACCGATTCATCGAACTATGCATGGGGGGCCCATCTGGATGGTCTTCGCACTCAGGGGTTCTGGACCAGTGCGGAACGACTCCATCAAATCAATCTTCTGGAGCTCAGGGCCATCTTCAATGCTCTCCAAGCTTTTCAACATCTGCTTCACGACATGGTGGTCCTTATTCGCACAGACAATCAGGTCGCCATGTATTATGTCAACAAACAAGGGGGCACGGGCTCGGCCCCTCTTTGTCAGGAAGCTCTTCGAGTCTGGGATTGGGCGGTTCGCCACAACACCTTCCTCAGAGCAGTCTACATTCAGGGGAAGGACAACGTCTTGGCAGACAAATTGAGTCGTCTACTTCAACCTCACGAATGGACGCTCCACTCCGACCCCCTTCATCAGATCTTTGCTCAGTGGGGGACACCTCAGATAGACCTCTTTGCAGCCCCCCACAACTTCAAGCTGCCTCAATTTTGCTCCAGGATCTACACTCCTCATCGCCTAGAGGCAGATGCTTTTCTGCTGGATTGGAGCAAACGTTTCCTATATGCGTTTCCTCCTTTTCCTCTCATTCAAAAGACTCTAGTCAAATTGAGATTAGACCATGCCACCATGATTCTGATTGCTCCTCGGTGGCCCAGACAACCTTGGTTCTCCCTTCTACTTCAACTCAGCAGCAGGGAGCCAGTACTTCTTCCAGTGTTTCCTTCACTACTCACTCAACATCAAGGTTCACTACTTCATCCCAATCTGCAGTCCCTCCACCTGACAGCTTGGTTCCTTTCAACATAACTCCTCACCAGTTCTCTCAAGCAGTGAGGGAGGTCTTGGAGGCTTCCAGGAAGCCTGCTACTCGACAATGCTATTTCCAAAAATGGACTAGATTCTCTTCCTGGTGTATTTCCAATGCCACGGAACCTCAGCGAGCTTCCCTATCTTCTGTATTGGATTATCTTCTACACCTGTCCCAGTCTGGCCTCAAGTCTACCTCTATACGAGTCCACCTGAGTGCTATTGCGGCTTTCCATCAGCCTCTACAAGGGAAACCTTTGTCTGCTCATCCTGTGGTTTCCAAATTTATGAAAGGACTTTTTCATGTCAACCCTCCTCTCAAACCTCCTCCTGTGGTTTGGGATCTCAATGTTGTCCTGTCTCATCTTATGAAGCCTCCGTTTGAACCTCTCAACACGGCTCCACTCAAGTATCTCACCTGGAAGGTGGTTTTTCTAGTGGCCCTCACGTCAGCTCGTCGGGTCAGTGAGCTTCAGGCCCTAGTGGCGGATCCACCGTTCACCGTATTCCATCATGACAAGGTGGTTCTCCGTACTCATCCAAAATTCTTACCTAAAGTGGTCTCTGAATTTCACATCAACCAATCCATCGTGCTTCCGGTGTTCTTTCCAAAGCCTCATTCTCATCCTGGGGAATCTGCTTTGCACACTCTGGACTGTAAACGTGCTCTAGCTTTCTACTTGGATCGCACAAAGCCACACAGAACTGCTCCTCAACTTTTCGTCTCCTTTGATCCAAACAAGTTGGGACGACCGGTATCGAAGCGCACCATCTCCAACTGGATGGCGGCTTGTATCTCTTCCTGCTATGCCCAGGCTGGATTATCCCTTCCCTGTAAGGTCACAGCCCATAAGGTCAGAGCAATGGCAGCCTCTGTAGCCTTCCTCAGATCGACACCGATTGAGGAGATTTGTAAGGCTGCCACTTGGTCCTCGGTTCATACATTCACCTCTCATTATTGTCTGGATACTTTCTCCAGACGGGATGGACAGTTTGGCCAAACAGTGTTACAAAATTTGTTCTCTTAAGTTGCCAACTCTCCCACCATCCCATTGGGGTTAGCTTGGAGGTCACCCACTAGTGAGAATACCTGCCTGCTTGTCCTGGGATAAAGCAATGTTACTTACCGTAACAGTTGTTATCCAGGGACAGCAGGCAGCTATTCTCACGTCCCACCCACCTCCCCTGGGTTGGCTTCTCAGGCTAGCTACCTGAACTGAGGAGACGCGCCCGGTACATCGGGCGGGAAGGCACTGGCGCATGCGCGGTGCGGGCATCTCGAAACTTCTGAGTTTCTTCAAGCAAGACATGCTTGCAAGATGTCCGTATCGGGGCTCTGTCGGATGACATCACCCACTAGTGAGAATAGCTGCCTGCTGTCCCTGGATAACAACTGTTACGGTAAGTAACATTGCTTTATTGGAATTCCCAATATTAGTAGATAGGGCTCTTTTTGTTGTAAATTGCCTTGAACCTCTTGTTTGTGTGATAAAATTATATCTAATCTAATATATAATGTATTTATGGGCCATTATATACTCTAATATAAGATGAGGTTTTAGGGGCCAAAAAAAGGGGGTCCTGTCCTATATTTGGGTCATCACCCAGTGACCACCCGACTCCCTCCCAGACTTGTTGCAGGCCTCTGCCGGCCTGCTGAATGATCTGGTAGGCCAGGCCAGGAGCGATCCCTCCTGTCCTTGCCGATTCTAACAATTTTTGTTACCCCCACGTACCATTTTTCATCTTTTCTCAAATCCCTGGTGGTCCAGCGTTGCATGGGCAGGAGTGAGCTTTCTATGCTCCTGTCCCACATTGAGCCCCTCCCTCCCTGGATGGCTGCCTCAGATCTCACGACCAGGGGCACACCCATCACACAGGAGTGAGCTCTTCGAGCTCCTGCCCGGCCGTATGCTACTCCCCATGTGCCGGGTGCGCCCCTTGCCGCGAGATCTGAGGCAGCCATCCAGGGAGGGAAGGGCTCAGGGTGGGGCAGGAGCACGGAAAGCTCCCTCCTGCCCATACAACACTGTACCACCAGGGATTTGAGAAAAGATGAAAAAAGGTATGCGGGGAGAGGGAGGTAAATTGTTAGAATTGGCCAGAATGGGAGACGAGAGGGATCCCTCCTGTCCCGGCCTACTACTAGACCACCAGAGGGGGGACAGGGTACAGAGCAGGAAGGTGAGACAGGGTGCAGTGCCTGGAGGGGAGGGCATGAGGGAGGAGGCACTGGGTGCAGATCCTAGCAGGGCATGGCACTTGAATATTAAGCCTTTCTTATATTCGAGTCAACCATTTTTCTTCCTTTTTGGGAGGAAAAATGAGGGTCTTAATTTAATTCGGATCGACTTATATTCCAGTATATACGGTACTTACATTTGGGGATTTTATATTTATGACATTCGGGGATAAACTTTCTGTTCTAAAGTAGCAGACTAATTGATAACTCAGCAAGATTTATAATCAACAGGTGTCCTTTTCCTTACTTTGACGTGGTCTGTTTTAACATTTTTACTTTTTTGTGCTGATAAGTTCCAAGCTGCTGAGAGAGATTGATTTCAGTACAAGTCATTTTGTTCTGTCTGTATTGTAGGATCCTTGGGCAAAATGCCCTTTTCCCCTTTAAGGCACAAATCTCAAAAAGGTTTGAAGGATAAAACTTGCCTAAAGCTGGCTAAAATTTTAGAAGTCCAAATGCTGCATGTTCTAAAAATCATAGTACAGTGGTACCTCAGTTTACGAGTGCAACGGTTTGCGAGTGTTTTGCAAGACGAGCAAAACATTCGCAAAATCGGCACCTTGGAAACCGAGCGTGCCTCGATTTGCGAGCGGTGCCTCCTGTGATCCGTCACCCTCCCCCCATGATCGGGCACCCCCCGCCGCTTCTTACTGTCATCTGGGCCTGGGCACCGGCATGTCCTGTGCATTGGTGCCGGTGCCCGAAGATCGGACTCCTCTTCTTGCTGGGCCTTGAGTATCTGCGCATGCTCAAGGTCTGCGAGTTCACGTTCTCTCCGAGATCTCCGAGAATCTCAGAGAGACCGTGAACTCGCAGGCCTTGAGCATGCGCAGATGCTCAAGGCCCAGCAAGAAGAGGAGGCTGATCTTTGGGCACCGGCACCAATGCACAGGACATGGCGGTGCCGGTGCCCAGGCCTAGATGACAGTAAGAAGCGGCGGGAGGGTGCCGAATCGCGGGGGGGAGGGTGCCGGATCGCAGGGGGGCCTTCGGGGGGGGAGCAATGCCGGTTCTCGTGGGGGGAGGGGGATAGAGCAGCGCCACTGGCCTCGGGGGATGGGAACGTATCAAAGCGAGTTTCCATTATTTCCTATTGGGAAACTCACTTTGATAAATGAGCATTTTGGATTACGAGCATGCTCCTGGAACGGATTATGCTCGTAATCCAAAGTACCACTCTACTGTATATTTGTACTAAGCTTCTAGTCTTCTTGAACAACGTGGCCATTTAGTGTTTTTCTTTTTTTAATTTAATTGGTCAGAAAGACATCCTTCAAACAAATTCATGGTCTGATACCTCCAAAGTCATGATCTGCAAAAAACTGAATGTCCCATGTGTGTGCCTCTATTTCTTTCACCCTTGAGATCAAATGTATAAGGGCTTTTATTTGCTTCAGCTATGGTATTTTATAACTCTTGTGTGACCATTCAGTTAAGGAAGCTGCAGGTAAAATTCAGTGAGTTATCACTCAAGTTTTAGGGACACACTAGGTGGGCTGAGAGTTGCAGAGCTCAATTATCTTTTGCAGAACAGTTTGCAGTTTGACTGGGAAGTGTTATACTTAAGAGTGCACTGAACCAAAGTTTGATAGCAATAATGGTTTTAAACCCTCAAGCAGTAAATTGTGCTATGATGGCTAAACAGAGGAAATATGTTGTAGGTTTACATCTGCAGAGCATTTTATTTATTTAAAAAATATCAGCTGCATATATCTAGGCAGCATTACAACAGTAACATTCACAGAATATGACAGACAAGACTTTTACAAACGTGTTGGTTTACAGATGAATAATCGCATTTTAAATAGATCTTCTCAGTACAGTTCATCTTAAAACCAGCATTCAGCATTTCAACTTTATTGGAATGCTTCTAAAAATAGTGTGGTTTTAAGGATTTTTTTGAACTTCTGAATATTTGATAACGCTCTTAGCGGTCCAGTTAATTTGTTCCACAGTGTTTAAAGATATAGGGCATTATCCCAGGACAAGC
This sequence comes from Geotrypetes seraphini, assembly GCF_902459505.1. Lineage (NCBI taxonomy): Eukaryota > Metazoa > Chordata > Amphibia > Gymnophiona > Dermophiidae > Geotrypetes > Geotrypetes seraphini. Next base: position 162,281,520 of record NC_047088.1, on the reverse strand, counting down.
AGACAGTATATTCTCAGATATGGGTGACGTCATCCACTGAGCCCCGATGCGACAGCTTCACAAGTTCACGACTGCTGCATGCGCAAGTGCCTTCCCCCCCTCCACCCCCTGACATAGGGCGTGTGTCTCCTCGGTTCTAATTTTTCTACTGAGCTGAGAAGTCCCTACTTTGAAGCTCTGTGCGCTTAATTAGTGCCATTCAGCCGCGCCTCATCTTTTCGTCGAGTGTGTACTTCACGTCTTCATTTTTTTCTATAAAACTAAAAATATATAAATTTGATTTGGAGGGCATATTTAGCCATTTTAGCACCACATCCAATATTCGCGAATTTTCAAAATTCGCTGGTGGTCTTGGAATGGAACTACTCGCAAATTTCGGGGGAGTACAGTATTTTTTTTTCCTTTGTTTTTTTGTTACTTTTTGACGGTAGGGCCTGCTCCGCGGCCTCAGCCTTCGGGCTTCGATTTGGCTGAGGCCCTATTTCCCTCCATGTCCTGTCTGATAATTGGATTCAAAAAGTGTAGCCGGTGTCAGTGTGCAATTTCGATCACAGACTCGCATAACCTAGATCACTGTCCCAGGTCTTGTGTGCGCTGTGCCACGTTACAGAAATGATCACTGGAAACTGTCAAGCTCAATAGAAAAAAATCTTCAGGCACACGGACCTTGATAAACCATCGGCCTTAGCTTCGATATCTATGAAGCCTGTCTTGATCAAGTCATCATTTTTGGGGAAGGCTTCGACATCGACGACATCGTCGTCACCCGATGTATCAATGTCTACATCAATGTCACTGACTCGGGGTAAACTAGCTAAAAAACCATCAGCTTCCCAGTTGGAGTCTCGGGCCATATAGGCATCGATTGTAGATGTGCCGGCAGTTCAGAGATCACTTAGTCGGCTTGCCTCCAAATTCCGAGGTACATAATCATCGATGTCGCCCTCGCAGGAGCACACAGCAGCACCGGTGATACTGTCTAAACCGTCGGTATCGGTGCCTGATTTAAAAGAAATACTCGAGGATATCTTTCGCAGGGAGTTTGGTCACATGATCGTCAAATTTCATCCCGCATCGACAGCTCTTGTCTGCAGACCAGTCTGAGCATCACTCTGCTTCATTAGAAGGTGTCAACTCCTCGAAGCTGACTCAACATCGTTCCTCCTCCTCGAGTCGTGCTTCACATGCCAAGGCTGAAGCATCGATGTTCAATGGACTGTTCTACACCGCTATCGAAGCAACATAGAGGTTCTGAGCACATATCGACATTGCCTCAACATCGATCATCGAGGCAAGATTTGCACTCCTCTAAGCATCGTTCTTCGAGGCAAGAATCTTCTTCGTCTAAGCAGCGAACATCAAGACACAGATCATCATCTCAGATTCTATCTTCAGGGCTGAAGTCATCCTTTCCCAAGAATCGATCTTCTAGGCAACAGTCATCCTCGACGCTCATTGAGGCAGCAGACTCCAGTGACGAGACATCATTCTTCAGAGCATCTTCAACAATCGAGGTATGAGTCCAATCTTTCATTTCCGACACCTCGGTCAGGGAAGCAGTGTTCTCCCTAGCATCTTTTAGCTGGGTGCTCCGCCCGGCTAATTTAGGTGAGCACCCAGCTGCCTTCCTCTAATGACATGCTTCCCCCCTCAGAAGTAAGTAACATTTTGAAAAAAGTTCCATGCCAGCATTTTGCTTTGGGGTCTGTATGGCTGACTTGCCTACGCAGTACAGCGCCAGCGCTGCCTGATTCACCGAAGCCTACATGTTTCCCCCCCTGGTCTCACTTTTAAAAGTAATTGCGGCAGCCTGCAGAGAATCGCTGATGCTGTAGCGAATCTAGCAGGCTGCCGGCGGCTTCCTAAGCACATTCCCTCTGCCTTGGACCTGCCCCTGTCATAGAGAGAATGTGCTGCAGAGGCCGCCGGCAGCCTGCTATGTTCGCTACAGCACCAGCGATCCTCCACAGGCTGCCATAATTACCTTTTAAAGGTTGGTCTTCGACAAGCTGCAGCCACAGCACAGAAGATGACCTCTCTCATTGTGTGTGGGAAGCAGCGGAGGTAAGGCCCCGCCTGTCGCGAGGGCCCCAGCGGGATCTGGGGGGCGGGGACTAGGAACTTTAAAATCTTCCTCATCAAATGGTGATTTGTAGATCAAAACAAAATAAAAGTAAACATAGTCCCTATTACATCATGTCTCTGACTTCCTTCAGTGCTGGCTTTCTTATCATTCTGTCCCCTCTATCACTTGGCTACCTTCCTATTTTTTCTGCTCTACATTCTTGTTTTTTTCCTGCTCATAGCTAGAAAATTACTCTGTACCATGTATTTATCATCTTTGTTAGTCTTTAATCTGACTTTCTGCTGGAATGTTGCTCAAGGTCTCATGCGAGGAGTGATCGCATGGTTTGTATAAAGCTGCTAAAAAAGACAAGAGGGTCCATCCACACTGATTAATTCTATCAGAGATGGCATGTTTCCTCTGTGGATTCTCTGACAGTCTCTACTCTTTTTTTTTTTTTTTCCTACACTTCCTCATCCTGTATATTACCATTTCACATCTACTTTTACTCATGTAATAGTATCTACCTTCTTCCCACACCGTATTGGGTATTTATCTTGGGAAGGGGGAGACAGAAAAGGACCTTGGGAAGAACAGGAAAGCAGAATTGAACCAGAAGACAAGGCAGATGTTGGACTAGAGGGGGTAGAGAAGGGGAACACCCTGAACTGAGGAGAGAGAGAGTTGCCAGGTCCTTGGGAGGGGGAAGACAAAGAGAGTGAGAGAGACAGAAAGACCTGGAACAAAGGTGGGAGGACTCAAAATGTTAGCAGAAGGAAGAAAGAGAGAAACCTGAAACAAAGGGGAGGCAGAAGAGAGGGAGGCAGATGTTGGACTTGGGGGGTGTATAGAGGGACGAGAGAGAAAGAGACTGCAGAGAGGTGGAAAGATACTGGACAAAGGAGGAAGGAGTGAGAGGCAAAGAAAGACCTGGAAGAAAGGAGAACAAATGCTGGACATGGGGGGGGGGGGGGGAGTTGTAAGAAGGAGAAAGAGAGTGGCCTGGACCAAAGGGGAAAGAGTCGAGGCAGACACTGGACTATGGGAGGTGCAGACAGAAGAGACGGAGGGAGAGAGACCCTGAGGAAGAACAGAGGGATGTAAGATCATAACAGAGGAGGGAGAGAGAAGGAGACATTGTCAATAGGGGTGGAGGAGAGAGGAAGAAAAGTTGGACTTGTGGTTGGGGAAGGGAATGAGTTTTGGAGGCGAGGAAGCATGCAGGAGGCAGAAAGAAAAAAAATATTGGATGCACAGTCAGAAGGAAGTCCAACCAGAAACTAATTAAATTACCAGACAACAAAGGTCGGAAAAATGATTTTATTTTCAATTTAGTGATCAAAATGTTTTGAAAATTTATAATCTGCTGTCTTTATTTTGCACTATATTTGTCTATTTTTCTATAGTTGCTACTGAGGTGACATTGCATATTTTAAAGTCATCTGCCTTGACCTCTTTGAAAAAAAATATATATAAATGACAATTAACATTTTCTCTGCACACAGTGTGCTTTGTGGTTTTTTTTTTTAATTTTGTGGTTACCATTATGAATTAAGATATTGTGTGGTTCTGGCGGGTCCTATTAAAGACTTGTTCAACAAATCTCTGGAGACGGGAGTGGTTCCTGAGGACTGGAGAAGAGTGGAAGTGGTCTCTATTCACAAATGTGGTCACAGAGATGAAGTGGGAAACTACAGACCGGTAAGCATCACTTGGTTGTTGGAAAAATAATGGAAGTGTTGTTGAAAGAAAGAATACTGAACTTCCTATAATCTAATGGGTTACAGGATCCGAGGCAACATGGCTTTACTAAAGGTAAATTGTGCCTAACGAACCTAATTGACTTTTTTTGATTGGGTGACCAGAGAACTGAATCGATGGCATATGCTAGATATAATCTACTTAGATTTCAGCAGAGCCTTTGACACGGTTTCTCATAGGAAGCTCTTGAACAAACTTGAAGAGCTGAAGTTAGACCCAAAGTGGAGAACTGGATTAGAAACTGGTTGACGGACAGACACCAGAGGGTGGTGGTTAATGGAAGTCGCTCGAAGGAAGGAAAGGTGAGTAGTGGAGTCCCTCAGTGTCTGGTGCTGGTGCTGATCCTGTTCAATATGTTTGAGTGACATTGCTGAAGGGTTAGAAGGAAAAGTTTACCTTTTTGCGTATAATACCAAGATTTTTAACAGAGTAGACATCGAAGAGGGAGTGGAAAAAATGAAAAAAGATCTACAAAAGTTAGAGGAATGGTCTAAAATCTGGCAACTAAAATTCATTGCAAAGAAATGCAGAGTAATGCATTTGGGGATTAATAATCGGAAGGAGCTATATATGCTGGGAGGGGAGAGGCTGATATGCACGGATGGGAGAGGGACCTTGTGGTGATAGTGTCCGAAGATCTAAAGACGACAAAACAGTGCGACTAGGCGGTGGCTGCTGCCAGAAGGATGCTGGGCTGTATAAAGATAGGCGTGACTAGTAGAAGAACAAAAGTGTTGATGCCCCTGTACAGGTAGTTGATGAGACCCCATTTGGAGTATTATGTTCAGTTTTGGAGACCGTATCTGGCAAAGGATACAAAAAGGCTTGAAGCGGTCCAGAGGACGGTGACGAAAATGATAGGAGGTTTACGACAAAAGACGTATGAGGAGAGACTGGAAGCCCTGAATATGTATACTTTAGAGGCAAGGAGGGAGATATGATTCAGATGTTCAAATACTTGAAAAATATTAATGTAGAACAAAGTTTTTTCCTGAGAAAGGAAAATGGTAAAACCAGAGGACATAATTTGAGGTTGAGGGGTGGGAGACTCAAGAGCAATGTAAGGAAATTCTTCTTTATGGAGAAGGTGGTGATGCCTGGAATACGCTCCCGAGAGAGGTAGTACATAAGAATTGCCGCTGTTGGGTCAGACCAGTGGTCCATCATGCCCAGCAGTCCGCTCACGTGGCGGCCCTCTGGTCAAAGAACAGCACCCTAACCAAGACTAGCCCTAAAAGCGCACGTTCTTGTTCAGCAGGAACTTATCTAACTTTGTCTTGAATCCCTGGGAGGGTGTTTTCCCCTATAACAGCCTCCGGAAGAGCGTTCCAGCTTTCTACCACTCTGGGTGAAGAAGAACTTCCTTATGTTTGTACGGAATCTATCCCCTTTCAACTTTAGAGAGTGCCCTCTCGTTCTCCCTACCTTGAAGAGGGTGAACAACCTATCCTTATCTACTAAGTCTATCCCCTTCAGTATCTTGAATGTTTCGATCATGTCCCCTCTCAATCTCCTCTGTTTGAGGGAGAAGAGGCCAGTTTCTCTAATCTTTCGCTGTACGGTAGCTCCTCCAACCCCTTAGCCATCTTAGTCGCTCTTCTCTGGACCCTTTTGAGTAGTACCATGTCCATCTTTATGTACGGCGACCAGTGCCCTTTTTGCTGCCACCGCACATTGCATGGACAGCTTTGTCGATTTGTTGATAAGAACTCTCAAGTCCCTTTCCTGGGAGGTCTCTCCAAGTACCGCCCCAAACATCCTGTATTCGTGCATGAGATTTTTGTTACTGACATGCATCACTTTACACTTATCCATGTTGAACCTCATCTGCCATGTTGATGCCCATTCCTCAAGCCTGATTATGTCACGTTGCAGATTTTCGCAATCCCCCTGTGTCTTCGCTACTCTGAATAACTTTGTATCGTCCGCAAATTTAAACACCTCGCTTGTCGTACCTATGTCCAGATTGGTACGACGAGCGAGGTGATTAAATTTGGTGGAGAGGAAAATGGTGACTGAGTTCAAAGAAGCGTGGGATGAACACAGAAGATCTAGAATCATAAAATGATAGTAAATATTGAAGAACTAAGGCCAGTACTGGGAAGACCTCAATGGTCTGTGTCTGTATATGGTCATTTGGGGGAGGATGGCCTGGGAAGGGCTTCAATGGCTGGGAGGGTGCAGATCAGGGGTGTCAAAGTCCCTCCTCGAGGTCTGCAATCCAGTCATGTTTTCAGGATTTCCATAATGAATATGCACGAGATCTATTTGCATGCACTGCTTTCATTGTATGATAAGAGATCTCGTGCATATTCCTTAGGGAAATCCTGAAAACCTGACTGGATTGCCGCCCTCGAGGAGGGACTTTGATACCCCTGGTGTAGATGGACTGGAGTGATCTTTGACGAAGACTTCAGTAATTGGAACCTAAGAACAGTACCGGGCAGAGCTTTAAATTCTTGCCCAGAAATAACTAAGGAGAAGAAGAACTCCCTCCTAACAAATTTTTAGATTGAATCAGGTTGGGCAGACTAGATGGACCATTTGGGTCTTTATCTGCCTTCTTCTACTATGTTACTATAGTTGGGTCAGGGGCAGAACTTGGGCTGGGGTACTTGGTTGGTATTTGTTAGACTTAGGGGGTAATTGGCTTGAAAAAGTTGAGAAACACTGATCTAAGTGACTATGGAGTTCACTCAGTAAGGGCTTCTTTTACAAAACCACAGTAGTGATTCTCCCATGGCAAATGCACCAAAGTCTGTTCAGTTCCTACGGGCTTCAGTGCATTTGCTGTGGCAGAATTGCTATCACAGCTTTATATAAGGAGCCCTAAGGCAGGAACTGTGCTATGTCTTAAACAAAAAAAACAGATTGCCGGGGATGCGAAGCATTAACTGATTCAACATGAGTTTGAAGTTGGTTGAATACCACTCTATCAAGTATGGTAGTTTTGAAAGAAATGGAAGGTTTGATATTAGCCAGTACTTATTCGGAATTAGAGGATCTGCATTACTTTTGTTCAAGGGTGGCTTAAATGCTACTGGAGCACTGCCTAAGTGTCAAACCTTAAAGGAAGTCGTATTGAGCAATGGAAAATAATTAATAATTAACTAATAAATGTTATGCACATTAAATTTTCCCTACCACCAAATTTCCCCATCCCACCCCACCCCACCCCACCCAGCTACTTTTTAATGCTACCAGGCTGGAAAATTTCTGGGGAGAACACTGGGGAAGCATGTTTCTAAATCAAAACATTCTTCACCAACACGCTCTGTCAAGAGGAAATGCTCTGCATCTCCGTTCCTTTCCATACCACAATGTTCCAGAGGTTGTTATTCTTTTTATTCTTTGCCGGAGGACTCGGATATTCATTTTCAATATGCTCCTGCAGCTTCCCCATCTTACTTGGTGCCAGAAGGTTCTCCACAGGCAGGTTCTCATTCTTCCTCTCTTCAGAGAGAAAGTTTCACCATCTGAACTGGTGTCGTTCACCAGATTTCTTCATCAAATGAGTAAAGATCTTCAAATTGTTCTGGAATCCGATTCTAAATACACTAATGAGTACTTGGACGAGTTGGAACTGTCTTATCCTCCTAAGGAGTCTCTTATGTTGCCCATGAACGAAATACTGGATACTCCCTACTCAGTTCCAGCAGTGCCAGCCAAACTGGATTCTCATTACAGAGTAGTTCAGTGTAAAGGGTTTGAAAAACCTCAACTTTCACACCAATCTTTGGTGGTTGAATCTTCTTTAAAGAAATCCAACCCTTCTAAGGCGTATGCTGCAGTTCCCCCTGAACGTGATGGTAGAACAATGGACAAATTTGGTCGTAGATTGTATCAAAATTCCATGATGACAAATAGAATTCTGAATTATAATTTTGTTTTCATCTCATATTTGAAATTTTGGATTAAAACTATGCCTTCATATTTCAAATATTTGCCTTCTCATTGTATATCTGAGTTTAAACATATGCATCATACTCTCACACAACTCCAAGTGCACATGATCCAGGCAGCATATGATGCCTTTGAGATGTCTTCAAGAATCACAGCATTTTCAGTGGCTATGCGACGGTTGGCATGGTTAAGGCTGGTAGACATGGAACCTAATCTTTTTGCGTCTCCCCACAACAACAATCTGCCCCAGTTTTGCTCCAGAATGTATGCTCCTCATTGCCTGGAGGCAGATGCTTTTCTTCTTGAATGGACAAACAAATTCCTCTATGCGTTCCCTCTATTCCCCGTCTTTCTCAGGACACTTGACAAAATGAAACACAAACATGCCACCATGATTCTGATCATTCCTCGGTAGCCCAGACAACCTTGTTTCTCCCTTCTACTTCAACTCAGTAGCAGAGAGCCACTACTTCTACCTGTTTTTCCGTCTCTGCTTACACAGAGTCGCGGTTCTCTTCTTCATCCCAACCTACAGTCTCTACATCTGACAGCTTGGTACCTCTCGACATAACTTCAAACCTGCAGTTTTCTTCATCTGTCAGAGATGACTTAGATCAGGGGTGCCCACACTTTTTGGGCTTGTGAGCTACTTTTAAAATGACCAAGTCAAAATGATCTACCAACAATAAAATTTTTTTTAAAACCCACAAAGCACACTGTACGCTGAAAAAATGTTAATTATCATTCCTATTCCGGGGTTTTTTCAAAGAGGTCAAGGCAGATGACTCTATGCACTGTCACCTCAGTAACAACCATACAAAAATAGACAAATATACTCCCCCACCCTTTTTACTAAACCACAATAGCAGTTTTTAGCGCAGGGAGCTGCACTGAATGCCCAGCGCTGCTCTCAACACTGGTTGCACTTTCTTCTTCTGACTGTGAATCCAATCTTTCTTCCCTTCTTTCAGCCTGTATGCTTCCTCTCCTCCAGACCTCATTCCCTCACCCAACTTTTTCTTCCTCTCTCCCTTCCCTTTCTTTCTCCCTACCTCCCTTTCTTTTTTTCTCTCTTCATTCCTCCTTTCTTTTTTCTGTTTCCCTTCTTTCCTTCTGTCTCCCTGCCCTCCCCAAACCACTGCCGCTAGGCAGGGACAGGGCAGACAGGCAGGCCTAGTGACAGGCAGGCCCCATACCCCTCTCGTACCCTAAACCATCCCCCATGCCCCCAGTACCTTAAATCATCTCCCTACGTACCCCCAGTACCTTTTTTAATCATACCCCCTGTACTTTTTAAAATCCCTCCTTCACTCCCTAGACGGCTAACCTGGTATTTTAAACATCTCCCCACCCTCAGTACCTTTTAAAATCCCTCCCTCCCTCCCTAGATGGCTATCCTAATATTTTAAACATCCCCTCACCCCCCCCGGTACCTTGATGCAATCCTGGCGGTCCAGCGCTGCATCGGCAGCCTTCCCTGCTGGACAGCCACCCAAGTCCCCATCTGCCGAGGCGGTAATAGGCAGGTGTGAGCCCCGAGCGCGCCTGCCTGGTCTTGTGCTGCCCGAGTGGTGTCAGTTCGGCTGGCACCCCTTCTGCATCGGAAGTGAAATCCAGACGCGAGTCCGGAGCGCATCTGCTTGGTCCCGCACCGCTGTTCGAATGGTGCAGTCAACTCCTGCGAGTCTCACGAGAAACAGCAGCACCATTTGGGCGGCGGCACAGGACCAGGCAGGCGCGAGCCCCGAGCGCGGACTGGGGGAAAGGAAGTGCAGGAGGACCCGGACCTGACCGGCTGTGCACCCGGGGCGGACCACCCCCCCCATTGGTACGCCACCGATGTTCACCCCGCCCTGCCAGCACTCTGATTGGCTGGCGTTCTTCAAGAGGCGGGCCAGTCAGGAGGGGAAAAAAGAGAAGGGGAAAAGGGAACCCGCTCTGCGATCGACTGGGGTCGCCTGAGCGAGCGACCTGTTGATCGCGATCGACGTATTGGGCACCCCTGGCTTAGATGCTTCCAGAAAACCTGCCACAAGACAATGTTACTACCAGAAGTGGACTAGGTTTTTTAGCTTGGTGTAATCTTCATCACAAGGAGCCTCAGTCTACCTCCTTGACTTCAGTTTTGGATTACCTACTTCATTTATCTAAATCTGGCCTCAAATCAACCTCCATTAGAGTCCATCTCAGCGCAACTGTAGTGTTTCATCAACCATTGTAGGGTAAACCTCTTTCTATTCATCCTATGGTTTCCAGATTTATGAAAGGACTTTTTTTTTTTTTCCTTCCAAAGAATCATTTATATTTTTCAAAATAAATATACAAAGTATACAGATCATTATTATAAATATACAAAAGATAACTCAAACATGAAACAGACTAGTTGTACATATCACAGTTAATAAGCAAGGAGATAGTATTGATTATAAACCAATACAACCAGTGCCTCATGTCAAACAAATCCAGCAGGGCCAGTACATATAATTTCAGCTGAAAGCATATATGTGAAACATGGAAGAGTTCCCAATGAGCATCAGAAATGACTTAATTAAATGATAAGAAGTGACTCAATATATATTTTATGGATGTTACATTGAAGTAATTTATGTCAACAGTCTAAATCACAATAGAGTTGAACAGGTCTCCATACTCTAAGAAATGAGCTAATAAAATGATGTTTTTCAGCTATTACACTTTCAAATTTGTTGGTTATGCATACCGTGTTCCACCATATGATGTATTCTACCTTAGATAAGTCTTTCCAACAGTGCAAGATATTTTTAATAGCCACAAATAATAGGATGTTAAGTAAACGGGCATTAACCTCGGACATAGAGTATGTGAAACATGTTGTCCAAGAATAATAATTTTAAGATGTAAGGGTTCATTAATATTTAGAATGGTGTGCCAGACTTTATTCCAATACAATTTAAGATGTGAGCATTGATATAACATGTGCGGCAGTGTACCTTCGAATTTTCCACAGGACCAGCATAGATTGGAACCATCTTTGGAAAATTTAGCGAGTTTATGCGGAGTCCAGTGGGATCGATGTAATAGAAAGTATATTGATTGGAGGACAGGAGCCGATCTAATAGACTTGAATACTCTGGTCCACACTTTCTGCCAAAGCTCATCATCAGCTGAAATGTCTAAATCCGGATGCCATTCCCTCATCATTAGTGATATAGACACAGGTGAGGTTTGTTTCAATAAAGCGTACCATTTAGAGGCAACACCTTTAAGTGGAGCTATAGTAATATTTTGTAGGAGATTGAAACGAACAGGATCCGTTTCTTGGTCCCGAAATCGTCCTGCAAAACATTCTATCATCTATTACAGACGTCCGGAGGCAATTCCCCTTAGAAAGAAAGATACCAGACAGAGTTCTAAAGGGATAGCCTGTTTTATTATTAGTCTGCATTCATTATATATCTTCAGTGGTATTAGCAGATGACGTAAGTACAGACCATATCTAGTGACAGGATACATAGGCTTCAAAGAAGTAATCAAAAAGGAGAAGGATATGTACTTCATTGTTTAAAGCTAAAAGGTGTAAAAAGCTTCCTTTATCTATCTCAACCGGTACATAGTAGTGGGGGGTCGAGCCTTCATTGTCTGAGAGTTAACTTCGTTAACATAAATTAAATGACCTCTTCCCAAACCATTAAGAGAGTAAACACCCAACATTCTACATTTGATTACTTCCAGCATGGACAGAGACAGAAAACTTATCCATTAGAATGTGTCCTTTCATAGACAGAGACAGAAAACCTATCCTTTCCTTTCAATCCCCTCTTACGTCATGAAAATGATGTCATAAATGCACAGCATGAGCGTGGAGGGAGAGATATTCTAGATATGTCTCTTGAGGAGGAGTTTTAGGGGCTGTAATATGAGTCAAACAGCGCAGGAACAGTCTAAAAATTACATAAGCAACAAGAGTGCAGATAATAATAAAGATTATAACAATAAGAAGGTCTTTCACCCACCCCTGCATCCAAATAAAATACAGATCCCAAGGATTAGATAAACCAGAATTACGTTTAAGTTCAACATTCTTATTGATAGTAATAAGGGACTCAAACCTAGCCTTAACCTGGTCTCGGGCCTTGAATTCATCTGGGACCCCTATCTCATCTATGTATAGCTAAAGTGCACTGGCCTATCTACTGACTGAGTAGTTTAACACGGAGCCGGAGGTCTCCACAGAGCCAGTAAATATCACCTAAAGCAAAATCTAATGAGGCAACAGTGAAGCATACCTATAATTTCCAAAAAAGAATACTAGGCTGTAGTTAAATTTCCAGTATGCCTCGGACAATAGTTTCTGATTAATACATTAACACATTTTAGCTAATCATGATTTAATCAGGACTACTTGAAACCGTCTTCCTGCCCTCAGGGTCTATCTGCATCCCCATGCCAGAGTCAGATTGATACAATTTCCCATAGGCCTTTGGTGACACCAGCTATGCCAACCGAAAATGCTGACATCTTCCATATTCTTTGAAATGAAAGCAAACTTGTGGTACCCTTAGCCAGCTTGCCTCGCTTATGCCTTGCCAATCTCTAACAGTATATCATAGCTGTCCTCCAAGCTATGAAGATGAACAGTTCCCATTATGAGTTCAAACCTCTGTCTTAGGTTGCATAGGTCGTATCTATATCTTACCCGTCGTTGAGCGAATGAACGGTGCATAAGAGGTGCAGGAAACTTTCTCAGGAGGCCCAGGCAAAAAGGTACAAGGATGTCATAAGAGAGTATGTAAGTATGGGATATGGGATAATATTATCTCTGACCCTGGTAATGGTAATGCAATAGGCCATGCCAAATTAAAACCAAATTAGAACCAAATTAGCAAGTTGTCAGAGAAGATACTGGAAATTCATGTATAACTGCCTTAAAAGCTAGAAGGAACTTTGTGAGAAAAGAAATGTACACGTGTTTCACTCTACAGCAAAGGAGAATCATAACAATACATAGCAAAATTTGTAGAATAGTTAAGATAGGATGAATTAAAACATTAAATACATGGTTTGCAGTGGGCGAATACCCAAAGAAAAGTTCCCAAACTGAGACATGAGCGTCTCGTAGCAAATTTTCTATAGTTTGTGCAATCTGTCCATTTTCAAAAGTGATAGTATGATTCACTTCTTTGGAGGTTTTCTTAAGTTGTTCAATGTAAGTATGGAGTTCAGTAAAGTTCAGCAGCTTTTGGAATGTCTCATTCCCCATTCCAAGAGGTAGTGGATGTACAGCATATGAAATAAAGTCTGAAATGTCCATAGAATAGGTTAAATAGGAGGAATTGTACAGCAAAGTGTTCTTAGGAAGGTGGCTATCTCCGATGAACAGGAAACATTGTGTACAGCATGTGTGGAAAAGTCTTTGCAGTCAGGGTGCAGGAAGATGAATTAGTCCAGCAGGAACCGGCAGTCTCTTTAAACTGGTGAGATGGGATGAAATGATGTTTGCACAGGATCTGATGTTTGCACAGGATCTTTCAGTCACTGCAAATTAGTGGTATTCACCCTTGAGATGGAATGATGTTTGTGCATACAGGGAGGGATTTGAAAAGAGTCCCGATATCATTCAGCAGCTGTACTCCAGTGTGATCCAAATAAGAGATAGAAAATGGAGGAGAAACCATGTTGCCTGTACTGAATGTAGAGAGAGAGAGAGAGACCAGGTTGCCTGTACTGAATGTGGCAACATGTGACAATATTAATACATTTACTTGTTATAGTTATGGCAAAAGAGAGACAATATTCAAGTACTTAAGGTTCTTAATCAGACATTCCAAAAAGATATGTTTTTGTGTGCCGCATATAACTATTATGGCAATTCAGAGAGACCATAATTCTGTACTGAATGTATTTAAAAAAAATTATGTCAGTCATAAATGTGTACTGAATGGTTCATATCAAGTGAGCACCATAGAATAAACACTGTATAGATATAGAATAAAACCTTTTCTTAAAAATATAACCCCTAACTAAGCTACATTTAGCATATGCAAATTATAGGGAAAAAAGAACATTGCGCAGTTGGGCTAGTAAAAAGTGGGAAAAGAGCTAGCTCTAGAAATGGCCAATATTATATATCCTGGGGTACCCCTCAAACCAAAACAAGTAGACAAAACACAGACCACATGGCACAGACAAGACACAAGACACATAGCTCTAGGCTTCAAACTATTCTTCCATCGGTCAAGTGTTCAGAGCTGAACTTATCTCTTGAAATAAACACATTGTTATAGAAAAACAAAACAGAGATGAACACATGAGTAAAGTATATGGACAAATAATGCATATCATAACCATCTCATATTTAGAAAAGCTAATGTCTCTTTGGATCGTCTTTATCTCTGCAGTGACAAAGAGGATCCCTGGAAAACACCAGAAATATCCTAGTGTCAAAACTGGGATGGGCATGCATATATCCGAACTGCTGCTAAGAAAAAGAAAAGAAAAACACATTTTAATTTTGCAACATCCTAATTTCAGCTAAAACAATAGGAAGGAATTTTTTTCCAAATCACAAATGTGCCAGCTGTGGCTTTCCAGATTTTATCTTTAATAGTCCTGTTCATGCGTTCGACAATACCGGAACTCTGTGGGTGATATGGGAGATGAAATTTCCACTCAATGCGGAATGCGATAGCTAAATCTTTGCATACTCTGGCAGTGAAAGCAGGACCATTATCTGAGTTGATGTGTGTGGGACATCCCCACTTAGGGATGATTTTGCGAAGTAAAATGTTCACCATAGTCTGAGCAGTTTCATTTGTAGTGGGAAAAAACTTCAGGTTATCGGGAGAACATGTCAACAATAACAAGGGCAGCTGGTATACAGGGTTTCCCCTCTTTGCACCAAAGTCCGTCCGAAGGGCAGCTTTGGGCACCGGCCAGATGGGCATTGATTAAGCCAGTGACCAGGGTCTCCGCAATTAAAACATCCAGTACTTCTAGATGGATTATTACCATCTCAATCGGAGACAGGGGCCCGCCCGCTACGAAACCCGTGACCCCCTCTTCCGCGAGGAGCGGACAGGCGCGGTCCCCAGGTAGGTAGCTGGCCCTAATAATGCAGGATTTCCCGAGGCTTAGAGATCTCAAAGCGTAGGAGAGTGTTGCGTAGTGGTTAGCGCTACAGCCTAAGGAACCTGAGGCTTGGGGGTTCAAACCCCGCACTGCTCCTTTTTTCAATCTGAAATTATGCATGAGAACTAGTGGGCCATTCTGAAATCATTTGTTTGACCAGAATCTGCAAAGGAGAACGGAGGTTAGAAAGGAAAGTCTGAAGTAGGGAATCCATATTTGCATGGGCACTAAGTCCTGCCTCTTGGGTCCAGGTTTCATTAAACCTCTTCCACACCTATCAAGCTCTGTCTGCAATCCTAATCGAATCACATTGGATTCCTGTTACTCATCGCATTACCTTTAAAATCCTACTTTTAGTTTTTTAAAACACTGTCTTTGAACGAACCCCAATTCATTAATAACTATTTATTCCCCATAGTATATCACGTTCTTTAAGATCCATTAATCAAAAACTCTTAACAATTCCATCACTGAAAGTTATCGGAACTCATCATCATGATATCTTCTCTGTAATGGCCCACAATTATGGAACACCTTACCTCAGCATTTAAGAGAAGAAAATGACCTAAACCATTTTAAAGGCAATCTGAAGAGCTTCCTTTTTAAAGACGCCTTTAATTTATTTATTCCCTATTCCTATTGTTTTCACCATTCATGTCTTCTTTTGTGCTTTATTAATACAATTGTAGTTCTGCCCTTTTTTCCTTATGTATCTGTTAGTTTGTATGTCAATATGTCAAACTCATGTAATTTACTATAAATAAGCATATGTGTACACCTTTTGTTTTTTATTTGTAAATCGCTTAGCGAATTAAATTAAGCTATTCAATAAGTTAAAAATAAACTTGAAACTTGAATCTCACAAATTTCCATATTTTTCTTGCTCTATCTGTAAAACTAATTCTGGCCCCTGTATTAATTAAAGTTAATTTATCCTGACCCTCTTTGGGGCGGCCGCAAGTGCCCAAAATCAAAGGTACCACATACCTCAAGCTGAATTCAGAGTCTGACTTCTTTCCCTTATCCTGCGTCTCCAAAATTGAGTCCACAGGAAAGTGATAGGAGTCCGGCAGGGCTGTGAAGGTTTGAGTGACCTTGGTATTTAGATACAGAAAGTCAGGACATCATTATGCACTAACACTGGTTTTTTTTTTTTTTCCTCCTGGCTGTCAAATCACTTTTTACTCTTTCCAATTCTATCTGCATTGTATCTCGATCCTGTTGCAATGCATTATATAAAGGCATCACTAAGAAAGAAAGATAATGCCTCCAAATTATTCAAAATACTGCCATTAAAATCATTTCAACTTAAAAGCTCGAAAATTTGATCATGTCACATCACTTTTGATTAACTCCCATTGGCTTCCTATAGATCATCGATTTACTTATAAAATAATGTTACTGATACATAAAACCATAGCTTCCGGTCTACCTGATTTCATCAACAGGTTATTAATCCCCCACAACCTCCATCGCACATTACGTTCTTCTTATCAAAAACCTGTAATCCATTCCCTCTTTAAGACACATTGGCACCATGCATACTAATATCTTTTCTGTGATACCGTCTGGAACTCAGCACCAAACTATATAAGAGAAAGTTCATCACTTGATAAATTTAAAACTAGCTTGAAGGCCTTTCTTTTTAAAGACGCATTTGAAGTATAATAGTCCTTTTAAGGACTGTAATGGGACTTTGCTCCTTGCTTTTCTTATTCATTTTAATCTTTTCTACAAAGTGCTAGATTATTTATTTATTTATTTATTTTATTTTTTTTTTTGTTTCCTCCCTTTTGTTTTGATCCTTCTCTCTTTCTTTTTCATTATAATTAGTTTTGTTTTTTAAATATATGCCTTTCTGACTGTCTGTTTTAATAATTACACAAATGTATTTCTACCCTTTTTCATTTTGTTTCGGTAAGTTCCCCAAACAAACCTGAAACCTACTTACAGAGAGCTCTTCTACGTTTAAAAGTTTTAGAAACCATATTCGTTCTGTCCACTGAATATACATTAACATTTTATAACATTTCCAATATTCTTTTATCATTCTTAAAAACTTATTTCAGACAATTTATCTATGTATCAAACAAGCTGCTGAAAAGTTCTCAGCTGGCCTACAAACAGTGCTGAAAACTAGTCAGCCTGCTTGTCACTACAACAAAGGAGAAGGAGGAGCTGTCCTCCTCCTCTTCCCGCCAAAGACTGCCACAGAATCAGAATCAGATCTCCGACTCCAACTCAACCACTTCACCCATACCACACATCCACAACCTGGTTCACTCACATTCAATTCATATTAAGCCCTACAGGGTTCACCACTTTCACCTACCCTATTCAACATTTACATATCCTCTCTAGGACACCCACTGCAAAAACCAAACCTGATCTATTACATATACGCAGACGACATCTCCATCCTAATCCCAGTGAATAGCATAACAAATGAAACCTCAAAATACATTACTCATATAATGACCGAAATAGAACATTGGACAAGCAACTTCAAACTGAAACTTAACACAGAAAAAAACAAAAATCTTCCTTGCAAGCCCAACGGATAAAATTGCCAATTCAACGCTACATATAAAAGACCATGATTACCCAATTACCAACACAATAAAAATATTGGGAGTCACATTGGACACACACACCTCACTATGATTGAACACACGAATATTGTGGCAACAAAATGTTTCACGATGCTATGGAGATTAAAGACCATCAAAAAATACTTTGACCCACTTTCGTTTAGATTACTACTGCAATCACTAGTGCTTTCTACCCTGGACTATTGTAATATCGTTTATTTGGGTATCATTCAGAACTCAGCTGTCCGCTTGATATATGGATTAAAAAAGAATTACCATGTCACCCCCCACCACAAACCACTGCACTGGCTGTCAGTGGAGGCAAGAATATTATTCAAGTTCTCCTGCATATGTTTCAAGCTAGTTTGGGGACTAGCACCTACGTACCTGCAAACACACTTGTATTCTACAACCCAATAAGACAAACCAGAAACAGCTATCTTTTTGTATACCCAAGCATAACCAATTGTAAATACAAAACCTTTCTGGACAGAACTTTCATGCACCAAGCAAACAAACAACAACATTGGCTAGACAGTCACATTAATAAAGCCGAACTGACCTACAATGCCTTTTAGAAAACTCATAAAAACTACCCTATTTGACAGATACATCACCTAAACAGAACCTCACCAAGCACTCTTTCTTTTCACAATGCTCTCTGAAATCCTAATTTGTGCTGTTTCTGAATCTCTAAACAAACTGTACATTGTAATTTTTTCCCTTTTTTTTTTTTTTCCAGGAAAGCTGCGATTTTTCTTTACAGGTCCGCTCCGAAATTCTTAGCAAACATTATATTTTGTAATTTTGATTCCTAATAGTCTCTGTACTCTGTACTCCCTCCACATATTGTAAATCGCTGAATGTTCAGCTCTCTTAAATGTAAACCGCCTAGAAGTCGCAAGATTGTGGCGGTATAGAAGAATAAAGTTATTACCATTATTATTATTATTACTGAAGCGAACAAAGTCTCAACTGTCTAGGAGGTGGAGAATCCTAAGTGCCTTTATGACCCATTAGAAAAACAATATCACAATGCAGGAATTTTTTCAATAAAAAAACAATATAACAATGCAGAAATTTTCGCTTACCTTACCTTATAAGCGAGGTACATTAATAATATACAATATAATCTTATACTCTATAAAATCTTATCTAAGCAATAGAAGAGAAAAGCGCTTGCAAAGAATGGCACAGATGACAGAATGCGCAGACGTTTCTCCACAATAGAGACTTTCCAAAAGTCTTCACTTAATTTCATTCTTCCCGAAAGAATGGCAGCTGCTTATTTTCGCGGCGGGAATTTACCGAAAACTCCACATTAATATTTGCCTTGCCAAAAGAACAGTAACCGCGGCGGGTTTACCAAAAACCCTACAATTTAAATAAAGGGTTGGAACATGATGCCAATACCTGTGAGTATTAAAGAACAGAATTCAAAATTCAGAAATACTCACAAAATATTGGTAATGTCAAGTCCATCCCGGACGTAGCCCCCAAATTGAAACGAACAGGATCCGTTTCTTGGTCCCGAAATCGTCCTGCAAAACATTCTATCATCTATTACAGACGTCCGGAGGCAATTCCCCTTAGAAAGAAAGATACCAGACAGAGTTCTAAAGGGATAGCCTGTTTTTTTTATTAGTCTGCATTCATTATATATCTTCAGTGGTATTAGCAGATGACGTAAGTACAGACCATATCTAGTGACAGGATACATAGGCTTCAAAGAAGTAATCAAAAAGGAGCAGGATATGTACTTCATTGTTTAAAGCTAAAAGGTGTAAAAAGCTTCCTTTATCTATCTCAACCGGTACATAGTAGTGGGGGGTCGAGCCTTCATTGTCTGAGAGTTAACTTCGTTAACATAAATTAAATGACCTCTTCCCAAACCATTAAGAGAGTAAACACCCAACATTCTACATTTGATTACTTCCAGCATGGACAGAGACAGAAAACTTATCCATTAAAATGTGTCCTTTCATAGACAGAGACAGAAAACCTATCCTTTCCTTTCAGAGATCAGGTATGGATTTCAATTTTAGAAGTTCTGGAATTGAAGCACAAACACAAAGTTTCGATTGAAGCCAATTAATATATTGATTGGCTGGTAGATTAAATTTATCACGTACTTCTTCAAAAGTCAACCATCAAGTATTGCACAGAAGGTCTTGCAGTGTCCAGATATCACGTTTTTGCCAAATAGGCCAATTCAAGGCAGTTATTGATTTTAAAAGTGTTATTGTTCCATAATGAAACCAATGTAGTGTCCTTCCATTTGATTTTCATAATGCTATCAAAATGTGAGAGTACCTTATACGTTGAACGGAAAATACAATTATATTTTTTCTGAGAGGAAGATATTGACAGGATGAGAGCAAGATTGTTGGTACCATATAGTATTTTTTCCAAAGACAGCCAGGGGGGGATGTCAGATGTAGTTTTATTAAGAAGCCATAATGAGCCCTGACGCAGTATATGAAGGCTTGATGATATTTTAAAAAGTCTGGAAAGTTGACTCCACCATTCAACTTATCATTTTTGAGTTTGTGCAATGCTAACCATGGTTGGCAATTTTTCCACAGGAATTTGCTCAACATGTTTTCAATATCACGGTATACATTCTTGTGTAATAAAAAGGGCAACATACTTAATATGTAGTTGATTTTGGGTTGAATCATCATTTTAATCGTGGCCAAGCGCCTCCCACCAGGTAATTTTTAATGGTGACCATTTATGTATTAAGACCTTTATTATGGATAGCATGTCATCCACGTTTAGTTTTTCCGTATCCTCCAAAGTTGGACCTATGAAAAAACCTAAATACTTGAATTTGTTTGCATTCCAAACAAAAACAAAGGAATTGATATTTTGTTTATCTTCTTTGCAGTTTAGAGGCATTAATTCAGATTTAGTTGTATTTAATTTGTAGCCAGAGACCTGCGCATAGGACTCAATTACCTTCATGATGTGGGGAATAGAGTTTGGTGTTATACAAAGCATAATATCATCTGTATACGTACTAAATACTGAATATGAAGGGACTTTTCAGTGTCAGACCACCTCTCAAATACCTCCAGTGGTTTGGGATCTCAATGTTGTTCTTGCTAAATTGATGAAGCCTCCATTTGAACCAATGTCTACGGCTCATCTGAAATATCTCACTTGGAAAGTAGTCTTTCTCATCGCTCTCACTTCTGCTCGCAGGTTTAGTGAGCTGCAAGCTTTAGTAACGGACCTACCTCTCACAGTATTCCATCACGACAAGGTGGTTCTCTGCACGCATACAAAATTCTTACCAAAAATTGTTACTTTTAATCTCAATCAATTAATTGTACTTCCAGTGTTTTTTCCCGAGCCTCATTCTCATCCTGGAGAATCAGCTCTTCATACTCTGGACTGCAAGCATGCTTTGGCCTTCTATTTGCAAAAGACTTAAGTCACGTAGATCTTCTCCTCAACTCTTTGTCTCCTTTGATCCAAACAAGTTGGGGCATCCTGTTTCTGAAAGAACAATCTCCAACTGGTTGGCTGCTTGCATCTCGTTTTGCTATGCTCAGGCTTGTCAGCATCTAGGGGGTTGAGTTACAGCCCACAAAATTAGAGCTATGGCAGTTTCAGTAGCTTTCTTTAGATCTACACCTATCGAGGAAATCTGCAAAGCTGCCACTTAGTCCTCGGTTCATACATTCACTTCACATTACTGTCTGGATTCTTTTTCCAGATGGGATCGCCATTTTGGCCAAACAGTATTACAAAATTTATTCTCCTAAACGCCAACACTCCTGCCATCCCATTCTGGTTAGCTTGGAGGTCACCCATATGTGAGAATATGCTGCCTGCTTGTCCTGGGATAAAGCACAGTTACTTACCGTAACAGGTGTTATCCAGGGACAGCAGGCAGATATTCTCACTACCTCCCCACCTCGCCTGGTTGTCTTCTTAGCTAGCTATCTGAACTGAGGATATGTACGCCCTACGTCGGGCGGGAAGGCACTCGTGCTTGCGCGGTGCGGCAATCGCAAACTTTCTGAAGTTCTTCAAGCAAGATTTCTTGTGAAGCTGTCCACATCGGGGCTCTGTGGATGACATCACCCATATGTGAGAATATCTGCCTGCTGTCCCTGGATAACACCTGTTACAGTAAGTAACTTTGCTTTCTGCTTGAGAGATGTATTTTTAAGTTTAGGATTTAGTGTTATGGAGTTAGTTGTAAGTCCCTGTACACAACACTGAGCTAGTGAATAGTATATTATCTGGAAAATGGATAACTTGCTCTTCTCCTCAGACACTAGTTTCAGTTTAATTATTATTATCTGATGGCTTGAAGGGGCAAGAACTGTTCTCTTCCTTGTTTACTTTGATATTAGTCACCTAGCTGTTTCTTATAGCAGCTCTAAGAAAGAATGGTACATGTGAAAGGGAAATTTTGATCCTCCTATGGGATCCATTTGTGTAAATGATGAAGAAAAAGTTAAATTATATAAAGTAAAACAAATGGAAGCATAATAACTTATGACATGCTAGAACGAAGAAGCAAAATTCATTGTTAAGGGCACAGTGCAGATGCAGAATGCTTACGCTCTGCTTTAAATATAATTTTTTTAATGTTTTTGCTATTTTTTTTATTTTGTTATGAAACACTGGGAAGAATGTAAAGTGGCTTTTAAAAATCTCTGCACCTAGAATATAAAAATCTCTGCACATAGAATATAAAGTGCAGTTTTACCACTTGTCGGGTTACCAGTACTCAAGTTAGATGTTTCCAAATTTAGTTTTACAGCCAAAATATTGTAATCGTCAGTCCAGTCCATGAAGTGTGTTTTTCTCTCTTTTTTTTTTTTTTACTTTATTTAGTTTTTAATGCCAACAAAAAAGTGCAATACAATTTATATACAAATAATAATAATCAAATAAGCACTTATAAACAATCAGAATATATACAAAAAATAAAATTCCCTCCCCCATCCAACATTACCATCAGGAATTAATACCAAAACAAAAGATATACCCCCTCCTGCTCCCCACCCCCGGATTTGTGGGTGTATTTTACTCAAGACTGCTTATAAAATCAGCTGCTTACTTCCTAATTGGATATTTTCAACTACTTCTTCAGAGGAAAGCACTATTTTAAACCAGTAGACACTTCGCTTGAAGCACGGCTGGTACAAACTGATATTGTTGAAATTAAGCTAGAATCAATAAATTATTATTATTATTATATGGTTGACAGCTTTCAGAAGGGAGCCAAGATACATATTCTCTGGATTAGGAAAGTCACTGAAACAGAGGAACCTAAGAAAAGCTATGTTATGTTAGACCAAGATTCATCGAATCCAAAAGTGGCCAGTCTGGGTCAAATACCAAACAAATCTCCCTGAAAACAAATTCAACTTCACGGATCCATTCAAGGAATAAGCAAAAGCCCATCTTTACCTGGTTAATATTTTATGAAATTTTCCTCCTGAAATTATTCTTTACTTCTTGAATTCTGCTACAATCATCTTGACTGCAACCCCCAGCAACAGTTTATATACCGCCAAAGTAGTTCGAGGCGGTTTACTATAAAGAAGAGCTGGACATACAACGATAAAAACAATAAAGTATTTGAGTACATGAATAATATACATCCTATGGTAAAGACAAAATATACAGAAAGTCCTTGAATTACCATATATAGTCGAATATAAACTGGAATTTTTGAGCCAAAAAATTGGCCAAAACACACTCCTGCTCAGTGCTGCTCACCAGCTGAAGAAATCCAATCTCGGGGCAGCCACCACTGACTGAGTTAGCAGCGGGGCAGAAGCGCGGAAATCTTGCTCCTGCCCGCTGCACCTCTGGACCACCAGGGATTGGCAGATGAGGTATGAGGACAGGGCAGGGAGTGGGGACAGGGTGCAGAGTCTAATGGGGGAGGGAGGGGGCTGGGACAGAGCCTCACATGGGAGGGAAGGAAGGAAGGGGGATGGGTGCAGTGCCTGACAGGGGAGGGAGGGAAGGGGGCTAGGTTCAGAGCCTGGCAGGGAAGGGGGTTGGGTGCAGAGCCTGGCAGGGAAGAGGGGAAGGGAGCTGGGTGCAGAGCCTGACAGGGCAGGGAGGAACGGAAGAGAGCTGGGTGCAGAGCCTGACAGGGAGGGAGAAAGGGAAGAGGGCTGGGTGCAATGCCTGACAGGGCAGGGCACTTGAATATTAAGCCGCCCAACTTATATTTGAGCCAACCATTTTTCTTCCTTTTTGGGGGGAAAATGGGGGTCTCGACTTGTATTCGGATCAACTTATATTTGAGTATATACAGTAAATGGATCCCGACTTCAGCATCACTCCTAATGAAGTGATAACAACTCTCTCTTCCCCTAGAATTTATGTCTTCTGTCCTTGTAGCAGCCCCTGCTTTAGCCAACCTGACGATGGAAGTCCCAAGCCAAGGACTTTTGGCATTGTAGTGCCAGCATGCTGACTTGCATGGAAACTGGTATGCATCAGGGCAAAAATTTGACCACATTAGGGGACAGCTTAACACATTCAACAGGGTCCTCCTAAAACATTTGGGTACCTAATACATGTATATTCATTTCTCTTCCTTAATTTGGCCTTTCTTCCTATCCATATTGCCAGCTTACCCAGGTATGATCTTCTTCCCAATCTTTCCACCAAGGTTCTCTCTAAGCCATGTGTAAGGTTTTGTAGGGGGGTGTTGTAGCAGACCAGCACCTGAATGTAAGGTGGCAGCCCTACATTCTGCCAGAGGTCCTGAGTTCAGTGCCCTCTTAGGAGGTGAAATTAATGCCAATGATAGCCCAAGAGTAGTTGCATAAAGAATATATTGTGCAGAAATAGACTTAATATAGCAGAGATGCAATGCTTATAAGAAAGATACATCAAAAATATACCTGTTACTAAAGTAAAGAAAAATATTCTAATATAGTGAGAAAAAGGCTTTAAAAATAGAGTAGATTTAGAGCAGTGTATCGCAAACTGTGTGCCTTCTGAGATTTCTGGTGTGCTGAGGTACACTAGGGAAAAGGAGAGGTGCCGGCGCCAGATGACTTGTCTACAGGACATGCTTCTTGTGAAGAGAGGCACGTCCTGTAAGCAATAAGGGTGTGTCTTATGGAACGAATACCCCCCCTGTTACCTTTTTATTCATTCTGGCGCCCTCCCTCGCTGGATGCGGCTGCCTGCCTGGTCTCCGCGAACAGTGACTGCTACTGCAGCTGAGTCATCATCTTTTTCATTGCGGCAGAGCGGTGCACAAGGCTGCCTGCCCAGTCCCGCGCCGCCTCCTGCAAGATCTTGTTTCGCGCATCGCTGTGTTGGGAGAAGGTTTGAGGGGGTATTCTGACTCAGTGACCCGCACACGGTTTAGTTTCTTTGATTTTAAAACACATAATGCTCTCTTTACAAAGAAGACTTTCCTTAACCAGAAAAAATATTTTAGATTTGCATGAAAAGTTATAGTTCTCAAAATGAGATACGAATGGTGTTTGTGTTAAAACTTATCTAGACTTACTTTTGCTAACTTTTGTCTTGTTTACAGTGACTATAGTTCAGAATGGACATGGCTCGTAGACCGAGCTAGAGTCGGCAGTCGTTGGACGTGGCTTCAAGCTCAGATTTCAGAGCTGGAATACAAAATCCAACAGCTAACTGACATTCACAATCAAATACGAGCCACCAAGGTATGGTCTGCTTTTTTAGAAACAGTTTGAAAATAACCATTTTTCGCCATGAATAAAATACACTTCTGTTTTCATCCCGTATGTGTGAGGGTTTTTTCTTTGTTTTTAAGAATTCTAGAGTTGAATACACAGGATTGACAAAATTAAGGACTACTCTTACAAAGCCATACCAGCGATTGCTGTGTGGCAAATGCCATGCCTCCACAGTGAAGCCCATTAAATTCCTATAGGCTGTGTCAAATTTGATGCACAGCAGTCTCTAGCATGGCTTTGTAAATGGAGCCCTAAAATAATTTAGGGCTAGATTCACTAAGCTCACCGATCATGTCCCGACCAGTTTGCGACCCTTCTCTGACTCCGACCCAATTCACTAACCTTCTATCCAATCCACACATGCAAATGAGGGGAAATGGCATGCATAAGTAGGAAGGCAGTGATTCACTAAACAGAAGTTGGAACTCCAATTGGGCTTGCCGATCCAAAAAGAAGCGACTGCTGAGGACCAGTCGCTCACGTCCTTGCCGACTGTCCTGCTTTGTGCCGCCCTGAAATCCCAGCCCTGAAAACCATCAAAATAAAACATCTCCCTTGTGCAAAAAGCACCCTGCTCTCTGCGAGGTCGTGGTTTTAACTCATGGGTTCAGAGCGTGTTCTGTTCCGTATTATGGCTGCAAAGAGTGTTCTGTTCCATTCTGCCTGCACAATTTCCTTTTGGGACCTGTCTGTACCGATGCCACCCCTCACCCTTTGTTTTGACCTTGCTTGTGTGGAGAGCAAGTGCATGCGCGGATCACAGCTACAGGCAAAGTGGATGGTCTGTGCATGCGTCAGGATCGCTCTGCAGCGATCTGTGGGGTCGGTGTGGGGCATGCATCCGATCAAATAATTTGCATGAGTACTGTATAGTGAATCGGTCACCCGGCAAGACTCAGCCACGGATCGCTCAACAACGGTGAGCTTAGTGAATCTAGGCCTTAGTTCAGTACTGGTGGTTGTCTCTCTCTTGTATCATAAATCTTTCCTAACCTTCAATACAGTTGTTGCATGGCTGAAGTTCAGAGTTCACCAAAAGATTTTGTTGTAATAGAGCAAACATGGGATTATTGTGATGGGTTTTTTAAAATCTATGTTAAGGATTTTCATGACGCAGATTTGTAGGGGTCCATTTTTAAACAATGCATTCAGCATTTTTGTCAATTCTCTTTTTTTATTCCAGAAATTTACAATAAAACATTTTATTTTTACAAACTTTGCCAACAAATATTCCAGTGCAGTAGGTGAGACATTCTAGATAGTAGGGTTATTTCCCTTTAGTCGCATGGTAGCAGAAGGAATCCACTCTGGATTTTTCTCTCTGCCTCTATAGTACTTCACTGATCAGTTTAGCACCCTCTACAGTTTTATCCTTCTGCAACGCATGGATGCAGTTGTTTGTGTTCTGCTCTCCCCATTTCATTGTTTTAATTTGATGTAATTTAGTGCTTGAGCGATTTTAAAGTTTTCTGCCTGCTTGAGAATTCACAGACTTCGGTCTGTAGCTGACGGGCCAATCCCTTTTTGGGTACCTGTTGGCCAGCCTGCATAGTTTTATCTGTAACTCAGGGTCATCCCTGAAGTGGCTTACCTACTGTTAATCAGTGGTCAAGCACAGGCTGTTAGGGGCCCTTAGGAGGTTCAGCATCAAGCATAGGCTGTTAGGGGCCCTTAGGAGATTCAGCAATGTCTCGCAGGGTGCCGGCTGCATCGTCATGCCTCTGCCTGTTTTGGTGTGCAACCGATGGTCTGCAAGGGTGGAGGTATAGTCAGACATTGGAGTCTGACTGACAGCCCCAAGATCAGCTTTGAAGGAATATTTCCAGCTTTGTGGCAGTGATTATTCTCATCCAGCTACTATGAAAGAGCTGAATACAGGCAAGCTTGCAGCATTTCTAACTGATCTTCTCAGGTCACAGTACATACACAAGCCTGTGAAAGACATTGGGGGAGGTGTGAAAAGTGAGGTTTTGAGTGTTTCTGAATGTTCCCCCTCCTGAAAAATCCTAAAATCGCCATTTTTAACGTTTGAAAAATGTGAAAAATATTGTGATATTTGGCACAAATTTTGTGACGGTGGTCATCTTGGATTTTTAGCAATTTTCATTTGTAAAGCTCCCTCCTTCTACAGATCTGTAAAAAATTGGCTGAAAACTTGCTAGGATGGAGTCCTTGGGCTCTCCTCTAGTGGATTCTTGCCAGGATTGTGCATTTTTAGCGCTTTTAGAGCATTTTTGTGTAGCGCTGGTGGGGGGGGGGGGGGGGGGAGGAACAGCATCCAGTTTAGACTCTTCCTTGCTGAAGCAGGTGACCAAACGTTCAGCTAGCTTGGCGGGGCAGCCTTCATGGCTTTCGTGACTCAGCACGACAGGTAATTCCATCCGCCCTGTGCATTCTAATTCTCGGCGAGAGGGAGAATTAGAAGGCTTTGATCATGCGCAGATGCATGCTCAAAGCCCAGCAGAGGCAGGAAGTTCTTCAAGCGGCACCGGCACTTCCTGTGGGCTGCGTGCCGGTGCCAGATGGGGGGTAAGTTTCAAGTTGGTCGGGCGGGGGGAAGCAGCGCCACTGGCCTCGGGGGGGGGGGGGGGGAACGTATCAAGCGAGTTTCCATTATTTCCTATGGGGAAATTCGCTATGATATACGAGTATTTTGGTTTACGAGCATGCTTCTGGAACAAATTATGCTCGTAAACCAAGGTTCCACTGTAGTTTACTCTTAGCATGAATGCCAGCCTGTTGGGATGTGGGCTCCTTGTGTAGCCCACTCCATTCAGGGGTAGTGGACTCCTGGTATGCAATGTTGGTGGACCTTTTGTCTGGAGCTTTGGGCATTCGGCTGGCGCTACTCGCTCTTCAGCCTTTTCAGAAAGATCAGCAATGCAAGTTTTCTTCGCTGCCGTAGAGGTTGCATATGTACATCGCGAGGGAACTCTAGTTATCCCAGGACAAGCAGGCAGCATATTCTTGACTGATGGGTGACGGCACCGACGGAGCCCCGGTACGGACAATTTTAGAGTGATTGCACTCTAAGAACTTGGAAAGTTCTGGCATGCCGCACCGCGCACGTGCGAGTGCCTTCCCGCCCGACAGAGGCGCGCGGCCCCCAGTTTCTTAGTTTCCGCGGAGCTAAGAAGACGCATTTTTCAACGGCTGTTGAAAATTTTTTTCACTTGCCTTCCCGCTCGCGTAAACCTTTTTAGCTTTTTGCCTGTTTCCTTTTTTCTTTAATTTGTGTAAAAAAAAAAAAAAAAAAAAAAACCTTTTCTTTTTTTATTCAAATTTGGTTTTTCCCCGGCGGGGCCTTCTGCCACCATCGAGGCCTCGGCCTTCGATTTGGCTGAAGCCGTTTTTACGTTCATGCCCCCTCAGCCAGGGTTTAAAAAGTGCCAGCGGTGTGCTCGGCCTATCTCTCTCACGGACCCACACAACTGGTGTTTACAGTGTTTGGTTCCTGAGCATCAGGCCTCCACCTGCACCCGCTGTGCCACACTTAAAAAACGAACCTTAAAAAATCGCCAAATACAACAGCGATTACTGTTCGGTGCCGAGATGTCCGATCCCGTTCCATCGACTCCGGCTTCGGCACCGGTTCAGTCGGCACCCTCTTCTTCGACGCCGCGCAACACCGCACCGGCGTCCCAGCATTCAGGTAAGCCGGCTAAGAAGCCTTCCCCGCTGGAGCGTCCTCCGGTCTCGAGTGCAGTGAGCCCAATCCTGCCGACTGTGAGGCGCCAGCGGAAGCGCTCCGCCCCTATCGAGGTGAGTCCCTCGACATCGGGCTCCTCATCTCCGGGGCGTCGAGCGGCACCGCAGAAGAAAAAGGCGGTACCGGTGCCATCCCTAGATGACCGTATTGCGGCCATTCTCCAGGTGAAGCTCAAGGAGCAATTACAACAGCTCCTTCCAGCTATCCTGGCACCGAACCTTCCGGTGCCGGTCCGCACTGAGCCGGTACCGATAGTGGAACAGCCTGTGCTGTCTGCATCCACTCCTTCGGTACCGCTTCACTCGACCTCATCGGTATCGATGCCAGTCCTCGCACCGGAGCCGAGAGCTCAACATCAGTCGGTGCAGACTTCGGCACCGGTGCCACCGATTACATCGCCTGGCTCAGTATCGATGAGGTCGGGTAAGTCGGTGCGCAAAATCCGACATGTAGATCCATCTACTCCAGAGTCTCGGGACCGTTCTTCCCATGTCAGGGATCCTGATCTGTGGGGAGATTCAGAGGAACCCTTTCTTTCTGAAGGGGAATGTTCTTCAGATGAGGAGGATTCTGCTGTACCTGACCCGTCCTCTAGACATGACACTTCATCTTTCTCGAGTTTTTTGAAAGATATGTGTGAATCTTTATCTATTCCTTTGGAGGCTGAGTCCAAAAAGTCTAAAGCTTTTTTGGATGCCCTTGACTTTGACCAACCTCCAAAGGAATTTTTGAAGCTCCCTCTTCACGA
The DNA here is from genome assembly GCF_902459505.1 of Geotrypetes seraphini. Lineage (NCBI taxonomy): Eukaryota > Metazoa > Chordata > Amphibia > Gymnophiona > Dermophiidae > Geotrypetes > Geotrypetes seraphini. Next base: position 162,251,921 of record NC_047088.1, on the reverse strand, counting down.
CATCTTAAGGGAGACTTTCTACAAGAATTTGGAGACTCCCTTAGCGGTTCCAGGGGCCCCACGTAAATTAGACTCTTTATACAAAGTAATTCCCATTCCTGGGTTTGACAAACCTCAACTTCCACACGAATCCTTACTTGTCGAATCTACCCTTAAAAAATCTTCAGGAGCCAGTGTATATGCTTCTGTACCTCCTGGCAGAGAAGGTAAAGCCATGGATAAATTTGGTAAGAGGATCTACCAAAATGCAATGTTGGCAAATAGAGCTGGTAATTATGCCTTTCATTTTTCTTTCTACCTTAAACATCTCCTTACCACCATGGCTTCATTTGAGAAGTACCTTCCCCAACGAAAACAACAATCCTTTCACCATTGCTTGTCGTCTCTGTTTCAACTGCGTAAGTTCATGGTTAGATCCATTTACGACACCTTCGAACTTACATCCAGAGCGACAGCAATGTCTGTGGCAATGCGTCGCCTGGCCTGGCTTCGGGTATCCGAGCTTGATGTTAACCATCAAGATCGGTTAGCCAACGCCCCGTGCCTAGGGGATGAGCTTTTTGGGGAATCCATGGACTCGACTACTCAAAAGCTCTCTGCTCATGAGACACGCTGGGATACCCTCCTTAAGAATAAGAAAAAGCCTACCCCAGCAAGGCCTTTTAGACAACAGTCAGCCTATCAACGCCGTTTCACAGCTCGCTCATTGCCAGCAACAGCTCAGCAACCCAGGCGTCAACGGCAGCAACAACGTCAGCCTCCCAGACAACAGCAGCAACAGCAGCCTGTGAAGCCACCTCCACAGCAAAAGACACAGCCCTTTTGACTTAATTCTCCAAAGTATAGCCAGTACCCCTATATCTGCTCTCCTGCCTCAACCTATAGGAGGTCGTCTTTCTCTGTTCCTCAGCCGGTGGGAAGTTATCACTTCGGACCAATGGGTCCTCAACATCATCCGCCACGGCTACTCTCTCAACTTTCAGACTCTTCCGCCCCAAAACCTGCCAAAAGAGTCTGCTTTGAACAATCCTCAATCTGCCCTCCTTATTCAAGAAGTTCAATCCCTCCTCCTTCTGAACGCTATAGAGGAAGTTCCTCTAGATCAAAAGGGGCAGGGTTTCTACTCCCGTTATTTTCTAGTCCCCAAAAAAACAGGAGATCTCAGACCAATCCTAGATCTTCGCGATCTCAACAAATGTCTGGTAAAGGAAAAATTCAAGATGCTTTCCTTAGCCATTCTTTATCCTCTTCTCAATCAAGACGACTGGCTATGCTCCCTCGATCTCAAAGAGGCATACACTCGCATACCGATCAATATAACCTCCAGACGGTATCTCCGCTTCATGATAAATCATTGTCATTACCAATACAAGGTGTTGCCCTTCGGTCTTGCTTCCTCTCCAAGGGTGTTCACCAAATGTCTTATTGTAGCTGCTTTTCTACGCTCTCACCACCTTCAGGTATTTCCTTACCTGGACGACTGGTTAATCAAGGCCTCATCCGCTCAAGCAGTTCTCCTAGCCACCAACCAAACCATCCTGTTTCTACGAATACTGGGATTCGAGATCAATCTACCCAAGTCTCATCTCATCCCCACTCAGAGACTTCAATTCATTGGAGCGATACTGGACACACTCCTCATGAGAGCATTCCTCCCATCCAACCGTCTTCAGACCCTCCAGTCTCTATGTCAGCAGGTGCTTCCACAACATTCCATCTCTGCCAAACAAATGATGATACTCTTGGGTCACATGGCATCAACAGTCCATGTCACACCCCTTGCACGTCTTCACCTGCGCACTCCTCAATGGACCCTTGCTACTCAGTGGTCCCAAGCGACGGATCCTTGCTCACGACACATATCTGTGACATCATCTCTTCGTCAGTCTCTACAATGGTGGTTGGTATCCTCAAATCTATCCAGAGGTCTTCTGTTCCATCAACCTCCTCATCAACTAGTCATCACCACCGACGCCTCTCCTTATGCTTGGGGAGCTCATTTGAACGAGTTCCAGACTCAAGGTCTTTGGACAGCCCAGGAAAAGAAGCATCACATCAATTTCCTGGAACTCAGAGCGATGTTTTATGCTCTCAAGGCCTTCCAACATCTTCTCTTTCCTCAGGTCCTTCTACTGTGCACAGACAATCAAGTGGCCATGTACTACATCAACAAGCAAGGGGGGACAGGCTCTCGCCTCTTATGCCAGGAAGCCCAGAAGATCTGGACTTGGGCCATAGATCACCATCTCTTCCTGAAAGCTATCTACATTCAGGGAGAACAGAATTCCTTAGCGGACAAGCTCAGCAGAATTCTCCAGCCTCACGAGTGGACACTCGATCCTGTAACTCTACAGTCTATCTTCGCTCAATGGGGCACTCCTCAGATAGACCTCTTTGCAGCTCCTCACAATCACCAACTGCCCCTATTCTGCTCCAGACTCTACTCTCCTCACTGTCTGGCAGCGGATGCATTTCTCCTCGACTGGTCCAATCTGTTCCTGTACGCTTTCCCTCCTCTACCTCTCATGTTGAGAACCTTGTTCAAGCTCAAGAGGGAACGAGCCACCATGATTCTGATTGCTCCGAGGTGGCCCAGGCAACATTGGTTCTCCCTTCTACTTCAACTCAGTTCCAGGGAACCTTTTCTTCTTCCTCTGTTTCCTTCTCTGCTTACACAGCATCAGGAGACCCTTCTGCATCCCAACCTCCAGTCTCTGCACCTGACAGCTTGGTATCTCTCGGGCTGACCTCTCATGATACTCTTTTGTCTCAGCCTGTTCGTTCCATTCTAGATGCCTCCAGGAAACCAGTCACTCTGCAATGTTACCATCAGAAGTGGACAAGATTTTCTTCCTGGTGCCTTCTTCATCATCTTGATCCCACTTCACTGGCAGTGGAAACGTTGTTGGATTATTTGCTTTCTTTGTCTGACTCTGGCCTTAAGTCTTCTTCCATCAGAGTCCACCTCAGTGCCATTACTGCTTTTCATGAGCCGGTCCATGGAAAACTTCTCTCAGCTCATCCCCTGGTATCCAGGTTCATGCGGGGTCTTTTCAATGTGAAACCACCCCTTAAAGCCCCTCCTGTTATCTGGGATCTCAATGTGGTTCTTTCCGCCTTAATGAAGCCTCCATTTGAACCTTTAGCTACCACGCCTTTCAAGTTTCTCACTTGGAAGGTACTTTTCCTTATTGCTCTTACCTCTGCCAGGAGGGTCAGTGAGCTTCATGCACTGGTTGCAGATCCACCTTTTACGGTCTTTCACCATGACAAGGTGGTTCTGCGTACACATCCAAAGTTTCTCCCTAAGGTTGTCTCTGAATTCCATCTCAACCAATCCATTGTTCTGCCTGTTTTCTTTCCAAAACCTCATTCTCATTCTGGGGAACAAGCTCTTCATACTTTGGATTGTAAAAGGGCTCTAGCTTACTATCTAGAGCGTACGAAACCCCACAGATCAGTTCCCCAACTCTTTCTGTCCTTTGATCCGAACAAATTGGGACGTCCTGTTTCTAAACGTACGTTGTCTAATTGGCTTGCAGCGTGCATTTCATTCTGTTATGCTCAGACCGGACTGACACTAGAAGGTTCTGTCACGGCCCATAGAGTCCGAGCAATGGCAGCATCTGTAGCTTTCCTCCGTTCCACTCCTATTGAGGAAATTTGCAAGGCTGCTACTTGGTCCTCAGTTCATACTTTTACATCTCATTATTGTCTGGATGCATTCTCCAGACGGGATGGGCACTTCGGCCAATCTGTTTTGCAAAATTTGTTTTCCTAATGGCCAACCTACCCTCCATCCCTCTTTTTGTTAGCTTGGAGGTCACCCATCAGTCAAGAATATGCTGCCTGCTTGTCCTGGGATAAAGCACAGTTACTTACCGTAACAGGTGTTATCCAGGGACAGCAGGCAGATATTCTTGCGTCCCTCCCACCTCCCCGGGTTGGCTTCTTAGCTGGCTTATCATAACTGGGGGCCGCGCGCCTCTGTCGGGCGGGAAGGCACTCGCGCGTGCGCGGTGCGGCATGCCAGAACTTTCCAAGTTCTTAGAGTGCAATCACTCTAAAATTGTCCGTACCGGGGCTCCGTCGGTGCCGTCACCCATCAGTCAAGAATATCTGCCTGCTGTCCCTGGATAACACCTGTTACGGTAAGTAACTGTGCTTTCTCTCTCTCTCTCTCAGAGCGGCGGCATTCCACTGGGAGAAAGCGCTTCTTCAGCCTTTCTCAGCAGCCCATGGGGCCAGAGGCGCAACTGTTCCGGCAGTCTTCCTTGGCCAACATTGCCTCTCACAGGAGCCGTTTCATCTGCTATTGCAAGAGCCGAGGTTTGCCCTGGAGAATCTTGTTGGCTTCAGCAGAGATCTTGAAGGCTGGGCACCTTTTTAGTCAACGAATAGCGTGGAAGCTAGGGTTAGATGTTATTGGTTTGGCCCTGGCTGGCTCACGAGTTCCTGTATGATGTTCCCTCAGTGGCCTCTGATAGGTCAGGCCATCTGCTGGACAAGCGACATATTCCAGCCTGGTGTCTTTAATAGCTCTGGTTTAGCCTCGCCACCCACGGTACGTGGTACTCGTATGTCTTTAGCGGGACAAGAGGCTCCAGTTCTCTTTTTATTAATATCTTCTCAGTCAAGGACCGGTGTCCTTGGAGAACCCACAATGTTTTGGTCTTATGGCATGGCTTCAAAGCGTTCAGCCTGATGGTGAGTGGTTATTTGGAAGTAGTTATCTCGACTCTTTTGCGCTTGAAGTACCCTCTACTTTGGGTGCTTCTGCCAAAGAGTGGTAGGCTTTTCTCACGACTAGGAGTTAAGTGGAACCTGAGCAGGCTCCTAGTTAGGTAGCTCTAGTTTTCTTTCAGGAGGGCTTAGCCAGTAGTTTGGCTGTCCTCCCTGAAAGTTCAGGGTACAGGTTTGCGTGCTTTCAGGTGTGCGGAGGAGCTACTTCACTTATTACTCTTTCAGATCTGACCAGGTGTATTTTATTTATTTATTTATATTGATTTCTATCCCATTGTAACCTGTTCTGAGCTCTTTGGGGACAGGTTAAACATACATAGTATATAGTTAATAAGTTACAATTTACATTAGATTTGCCATATTATTATTCTTACAGTGCAAGTTTTCCAGTACAAGTTTTATCCTAATTGACACAGACAGTTTACAGGTTGGATTTGCCATAGTTATAATACAAGATTTTACTTTATAAGCTTTCCTTATGTGACACATACCAGGTTCTGGTAGTAATATACATTTCTTGTAGTCCATCGGTCAAGGGCAGGGGGTTAGGTGATGAGAGATGTTTTTATTGCTTTCCTAAAATTTAGGAGTCCTTCAAGGGATCTGATCTGCAGGGTTCAGTCGATTCCAGTTGCTCGATATGTAGTGGGAGTAGGAACGTCGTTTGGTGGTTTGGAGTTGCAGGGCATGACCATGGGGTGTTTTGAGGTATATTTCAGTCTGGGTGTGGAGAGACCAATTCGGTACATACGGAGGAAGCTTAGCCATCACATAGCCTGGTGCCATGTTGTGCAAGGATTTGAATACTAGAATCAGGCCCTTGAAGATGCAACATTTAGCTACAAGCAGCCAGTGAGCCAATGCTAGAGTCTGGGACACAGGATCGCAGGCACGGAGAGTTTTTTAGAAGCTTGAACGCTGCATTTTAAGCACACTGAAGACGATGTATGTTCTTTGCTGTGAGACCATTGAATAGTTCATTGCAGTAATCGTGCAGGAGAGTACCAACGCATAGAGTAGTTGGGCGAAGTCAGACTCTGAAAAATAATTCCTTATTTTTCTGAGTTGTCGTAGGTAGTAATATGAGGAAGATATCACTTGGGAGATATGGTCAGAAAGCGACAGATTGCATCAAGGTGTATTCCTAGGCTGCACACATGGTCTTTTGCAGTTATAGTAGTTGAGTCCCAGCACATCGAGGGACAGGCATGGTTGCAACGTTCTTTGTGAATCCAAAGGAGTTCTGTCTTGACGTTTTGTTGTAGTTTGTTGATGGTTTTTGATTTTCGAGAGGCAGTTTAGGAGTTTCGCAATCTGGGCTCACGGGCTTCTCTTAGCAGTAGGTACAGTTTGATTTCATCCGTGAAGGAATGAATCTGTATTTGATATTTGTGGGCTATGTCTAAGACAGGTCTAACATAGAGATTGAATAGTAGGGGAGATAGCAGAACCCCCTGCAGAACACCATATTTTATTGGTTTCGGTTTTGATGCATATCATTTAGCAGAACGCTTTGAGATCTGTTATTCAGAAAAGATGTGAGCCATTGTAGTGCAATGTCTCTGATTCTAATTTCAGAAAGCCTTTCAGTGAGGCGAGGATGGTCAATAGTGTCGAATGCTGCGCTGAGATCCAGCAGCACCAGAAGGACATTTCCCTTATCCATGAGTTTCCAGCAACTGTCAATGTCAAGAAGGACAGTTTCAGTACTGTGGAATTTTTCTGAATACCGATTGGAAGGTAGATAGGGCTCTTTGTTTGTTGATAAAGGAGTGCAATTGATTTAGCACTGTTTTATACAGGATCTTGGAGACGAAGGGTAGGTTAGAGACGGGTCTAAAGTTGCCGGACACGTTAAGTTCGAGCGTGGGTTTCTTCAAGATTATTCTGTTTGTGGGCACTATGCCTGTATCTAGAGAGGTGTTGATGAGGGGAAAGCTGGAGTCTACAAAGGTTTTTTTCCCTATCACCAGGAGGTGAGGTGGACAGGAGTCCAGGTTCGAGCCAGAGGGGCGACTAGCATCTAGTATCTTGGCGATGTTATTGTGGGAGACAGTTTTAAAGTGAGTTAGGTTCCCAGTTGTAGGTTTAATTATTTTGTCTGAGTTGCCGAGGGATGATGTCTGTAGCATGGCGGAGTTAAGGTGAGACTGTATTTTTTCTACTTTGTCAGCGAAGTAGTTTGAGTGTTTATCTGTCGAGTTCAGTGTTAAGGCATTGGTTGTCTCCTTGCGATGTTGTGAGTATCTGTTTTGTTAGTCTGAAAAGGTTTTTTGATCTATTGGGAGTCCTTAATAGTTGTTCAGAGTAGTACTTCTTTTTATCCTCTAGGGTGGCTTTTTTTTTATTCTACATGCAGTTCTTTCCATTTGGACCTGTCACTGTTCAGCCTGGATTTGTACCAGGGGAGGAGTATTTGCGGGGATAGTATTTGATCTCTTTGACTGGGGCTAGCCCTTCATATAGGGTTTTTATCTCAGTGTGCCAGTCCACGGCTGCCTCTTCAATTTGTTTTTGATGTTCCTAATAGGTTTGAGTTCTGGGCTGTCTGATCACTGCTGCCCCTCACCAAGGTGGGCCGGCATCCAAATCCTCAATCACTCGATGGATTTGAATGGCTATTTCCTTGACCTTACATCATCCGTGGTGCACAGCCACCGATTTTGCTTCTAGCAATCTTGATGGGAAGGGTGGCATTATCGTAGGCTGTATCTTGCACGATTCATCCTGATGAAATTTGTAGGGCGGCTTTTGGTCCTTCATGCTTTTTCCCAGTTTTACCGAATGGTTGTGGCAGCGCGTTCTGCTGCCATTTTTTTGGGACTTCGGGTTTGTGGGCAGGCTCTTCTGTCCCTCCTTAGCTTCCATGTATTTGGTATGTCACCTAGTGTATAGAATCCAGAAGGGATGTAACAGAATGGAAGATTAGGTTTCTACGTACGATAACTTTCTTTGTGTTAGTCCCTGGAGGAATTCAGATGACCCGCCCTCTCTGTATATAGTCAGTGGTTTGGAATAGTTTGCTTCTTTCTGCCTCGGTTATTCTCCTTACAGGTTTGAAGATTTTCCAGCCAGTTGCCGGATCCTGTGGGGAGTTTTCTGTGAGTATGCACATTGCCAAAGATTCTTTCTTGGGGTGCTCGTTGCACACAGCAGGTTAGTTCTACTTTGATCATCGATGTTTTTTTCTGAGTTGCCTTTGTGCCTGTTTATTTTGTTGATGGGGATTCTCTCCTATACCCCCTTTGTCCTGGATTTACAGGTATGTGCTTGGCTTTCCTGCAATACCCAGACTGCAAGTTTGGATTGAACACCTAGCATTTGGAATCCTCCAGGGACTAACAGAAAGAAGATTGTTTTATAAAGAAACCTAATCTCAATAGGTTCTATCCTCATACTCGCGGGAAACTTGCAGAAGGCATTGCAGATTCTTTAGCTCCTCCTACTTGTATCACTGGGCATTGCCCTTCTCCCTCAGTTCATAGAAACATGACATATGTAAGCAATGGATAACTTTTAAATAGGAGAAATAACATAGCTGCACAGGGGGATGAGAGGGAGGGATAGAAAGCTTTATAGGAACTCCCTGATAGTCAATTTTATTCTGCACGACAGTCAAAACCAAGTAATGAATTAAATGGAAACATACCATAACCAAGGTGGAACATAACAACCTACCTACCTGAGTGCAACCAGCACTAACCTCTTACACAGAATTTCTTGCTTATAAGCTTTTGATAGAGAGAGCTATCGTATCGCTCTTCATATCTGTTAGATGGGTGTCCCCTGAGCATTTCTTTCTTTTGGCTGACCAAAGACGAGCATCTGGAACTCCACAATATAACTGAGAACTTAAGTAGGTGTACTCTTAACAGGGTGGGCTGTCTGAACTACTGTACCCATTTACTGGAAAGAAGATTGAAGTAAGAACTTAATCTTTCCTTCCAGTGCAAAAGGTGCAGTAGCCTGGACTATAGGGATGTATCAAAGCCGTTCCCACGAATCTAGGGCTGCTGCTCTTCCTGCCAGTTAATCAGGTGAGCTGGCAGGACTTGGGCTTAGTTGATTGGGACAGGGAGAGCAGCTTTGATAGTAGGAAGGAGCTGTGCTTAGTAATTGCTCTTCTGAGCAATCGCTAGGGACAGTTCCTCCCATTCTTTACTGGAGATTCTCCGCACAAATAGTGTGCATATATTACACATGCTGCGAATTGCCTGTAAAATAAAAGTTGCTTACCACTTTGGGCACTACGTTGACTTGACGGATTTTACTGGTGAGTTTTGAGAATCTTCCTCTTATGTGGGTAAGATACAAGTATTGTGGAATGACCATGGTTTATGTTGCTTCTTGAAGAATGGATCTGGAACGATCAATTTGAGATCAAGTGGTAATGTCCCATGCTGTTGCTTTTTTGTTATTGGACCATGGCTATGGAACGTGAGTCCAAATGAAAATTGGAGCCGGGAGTGGGGGAAGGGGACATAGGTTAAAGGAGCCAGTTGGGAAGAGTGCAGTGTGTAAGATGAGCCAGAGGGGATAAGAAGGTTAGACATACAGTATAATCTGGAGCTAAAGGAGTAGAGCCTTTTATAGACTGTGAGGATCGTAAACTTAATGTGTGCTGATACTGAAAGTAAGTGTTCAAATAAGGGGTGATGCACTGTGGAGAAGCTTAACTGTAGTTGATTTGATAAGCTGAAGACATTTGAAAGAAGAAAGTGGAATTCTGTATTAATCAATCTGGCAAATTACCAGAGAGATGAAGAGCAACCAAAGGAGATTTTGAGGCAAAAAAGGTTTCACTGAATAAATTCCTTGAAAAGCAAAGAATGCTACCCGTAGCACCAATTTAGTTTGTTCTTAGAAAGTTATCTTTGATCACATACTACCCAGTGTTCTCAGATTCCATAAATCATAGGGTGTGTCGATTGGGAACATGTATTGCTTCACATTTGGAAAAGTTTAAAAATAGTTTCCACATGGCTCAAAGAAAGCCTAAGTACAGGCAATCATTGACAGGTTTGGTAGAGGAGTATGATGTCTGCAAGTCATACAAGATCTGGTGCCATCCACGTAGCAATCCTAGTTAAGAAGCAGGAGAAGGGCAAGAAATACATTCAGTAGTGTCAGAGCAAGGAAGGACCCTTGTGGGACACTACATGTGATAGTGAGAAAATAAGGAGCAAGCATGAGACACCAAAAAAAGTCAAACCAGTAAAGAAGCAAACTAGAGATTCCTACTGAATGTAGATGGTAGATTTACTCCCTCCTTCTTCAATAGGTCAAAAGCTAAAGGCAGTGTGATTACCTTAGTGATGCTTCTAGCATTTCAGAAAATTGAAGGAGTGCAACTGCAGGCATTGGGAAAGGGGAGGGATGTAGGATGCCAGGCAGGCAGCTTGTTTTGGGGGGAGGATGGCTGCTGCAATGCCCCTCAAACTACACCCATGCTTTCTCCAGATCTTGCGGTGAAAGATTACATGATCTAATTGTGCTGCGCCTTTTTTCTGTAGCTTTCAAGTTGCTTACATATTTCACAGAAGCTCTAACTTCCATTACCTTTTAAACCTAAGCTGAATAAAGTTCATGAAAGCTTTGTTCCAGATTTAAGTTGCTTAAGTCTGGTACTAAGGAAATGATTTATGGTTAATTAGTTTTGCTTTTTTCTCTCTCATTCCTTTTTTTATTGAATTTTATCTCATTGTGGTTGTCTAGGGAATGGTGATCCTAGAAGAATTTGCACTCCCAAAAGAAAGAGGGAAGCAACAACCACAGTCAACAGTATTAAAATCAACAGGGGGGTTTCCAGCTCCACTTCAGGGACAGGATTCTTCACTAACACAAGATTTAGAAATGTCACCGAGTAGTCCCACTCTACTCCTGCGAAACATAGAAAAGCAGGTAAAAAAAAAGCTCTGTGTCAGACAGAGCAAAACTAATTTCTCACGGTCTTGAAAGAACAAGGGTGAGCCACATATGTGTGATTCACAGAACCGTAAAAGTATTTCATCCCCTCTGTGGGTCATGCTGGCTGATATATTGAAGGTAAATTGGTCACCAGGATTAGGCATTAACTTCCAGTACATGACTAGTGCACTGTTTTTGTTTTTGATATAAGCCAGGATGATTGCATTGCTATATTCACTTGCTGAACAGAAACACTATAAATCTGTTTTTCTACCTGCTGATTGAATACTGAATATCAGGGTATTTTAATTTTATTAGTTTAATTCTTTATGAACTACTTGGAATTCTCTGTCAAAGCACTTTTTACAAAGAGCTTCCAAACCTGTATGCATGAAAATCAAGAAGTACAGATTTGATTTCATGTATATACATTGTAGGTGTCCTTGGAAAACATTTCTTTACATTTTGAGCATTTCAGCAGCACTCATACCAGCCTTTTTCAGGGTAAACAAATGTTTATTTTTAAGCATATTCATGCGTATTGTCTCCGAAATGGGTTGAAGATTCTTATTATTCAGTTATCAGTTGAATAAAAGTAAAGCACGAAGAATTGATTTAAGTGTTGATCAGGTTTAGCCTATAGACATATAAAGCAGAAATAGTTCTTATATTGGATCCTTAAGATTTAGTATTTTACAGGCTGTCTTTTTTATCTCTTTTCTTTGTGGGTATATTAAAGTTTTTATGTATAAATTCAGGGGAGTTATTAATAAATGGTGTTTTGAAGAGTATTGTTCAGCAGTCACATGTTCTCCCAAGTGTGGGGTGCAGATACGTTTTCCAAGCTGGACTACTTCCAGTTCAACAGGGTTGGATGTTTTATAGACAGCATTTGCCAAGGCTGAGTTTGTGACATAGAATCCTATGTACAAGACAAGCTATTCACATAGATTTCTTTCAAGCGTAAAAACTGAATAGGCTTCTCCTGTTATTGTAAATTAAATATGTTCTAGATAACGGATGTAAACTACTGTTATTAAATACACAGCCCCGCGATGAAAAAGCAGCAGTTCAGACACAGGAATGAGTCCTTGCTCTGGAAGGGGCATTAAAATAAGAGACTTTCCCCATCTAGGCAAAGTTTGGAAGAGTATAGATGTGCTGTAATGGGATCTAAGTTTTTGGCATTGTCCGTTTAGCACCACCAAAACGACATAGAATTTAAGGCCACAAAGATTTTGGGCAGCAGAAATTCTAGACACAGGCAAATATCCTTTACTTTTCCTCCCTTCCCCTCCCCACATTGACCTCCAGTATTCATCAGGAGCAAAGCTGTGCCTCTTCACTGCAGCCATGGCCCATTCTTTCCTCCCTCACAGGCACATCTCCCTTCTGCCTAGGACCCCTGACTGCAGCAAGCAAGCACAGCCCTGCTCCAGATGAATTCCAAAGGCCAATGTGGGGTTCAGGGGAAGGAGAAGTAGAGGCTCCTTTGCCTGTGTCCAAAATTCCAGCTGTCCAAAATTCTTGTGGCCTTAAATTCTGCACTAAAATGGCAACACCAGAAAGTCCTGCTTTGTGCTGTAACAGGGTACGGTAAAATTATTCAAACATGTCTTAGCTAAAGATGAAATGAAGTAGTAATGAGACAGGTACAAGAATTAGAGAAGAGATGTCAGTAGTGGAAGAACTAAAAGATTGTCATTTCTTGCAGAGTGCCCAGCTTTCTGAGATTGTCAACAGTTTAATCACTCCGCTTAGTTTGTCCCCTACCTCTTCACCTCGCTCTTCCAAGTCATTTAGTCACAAAAGACTGGCAAATGGCATCTGTCTGAGGTGAGTAAGTATATTAGTTTTTAGAAGGAAGCTGTTAATTTGCATTGCGAACAATTTATTCGGAATTAAGCTTAAAGTATTTAAGCTGCCAGGCATTCTGGATGGGACACATTCTGATACTATGATGTCAGGAAGAGTAGAAAGGATGAGTTAAAGCTTTGTGTGATGGCTTTATTTGTCTGTTTCCATTGTCTTGGGTATATTTTAGCAATGCAGCCTGATTTATTGTACACCTTTAAAAAAAAAAAAACTGTGCTTAGGAGACTCCTGCACACCCTTGAGTGCTTTGCTCTACAGTTCTTCAATGCAAGGTCGGTGAGCCAATGACACCCCTCGCAGACCTCTTGGGTGGCTCCCCAAACACTCACCCAATCCCCTGGTCATCTCTTTGGATATCCTCCTGGGCACTCCCCTGATTCTGTGCTCTCCCTCCCTCCCATTTATCTTTAAAGTCAAATCCAGGCTAAATGACCATCTTTTTGAGGCTGCTTTTAACTCTTAATCCTTTGTTCACTTTTTTAGTACCCATGTTTCAATCATTTCCCCAAGTGTACCTCCCTAATTTCTTATTTGTCCTATTTGTCTTGACTAGATTTTAAGCTCTGTCAAGCAGGAACTGTTTTTTGTGTTTGTGTACAACGCTGCATACATCTGTTAGTGCTATAGAAATAAGTAGACCTTAGAGTGGTGGGGGGAAATGAGAGGGAAGAGAGACTGGTTGCTTATACCGGCAGCCTGCAGGGATCGCTATAGCACCAGCGATCCTGCAGGCTGCCGTATTAGCTTAAGGTAAGAGCGAAGCTGGGGGAACATGCAGGCCTTTCCGACTGACTCTCCCCCCTCAAGCAGGAGTGGCAGCGGACGGCCAGCAAGAGGCAACACTGCCACTCCTGCATTAGGAAGGCACGGGGGGAAGGGTTGGTCATCGAATCGGTAGGCTGATTTTTTTTTTTTTTTTTTTTAATTGAATCGATTCACCTGATTCGAATCAGTGAATCAATTCAAATCGGACAGCACAAGTCCTTATCTGTTTCTTTCTTCAGCCCATCCCTCACCCATTTATCTTTGTATCACTGTCCACGTATCCCCCAGCTTTCATTCACTTCAACTCTGTTCTCTTTTTCATAGTCCATGTGGTTCCCTCAGCCTCTCTTCCCCTCACAACATGTGTTCCAGCTCTCAGTGTTTGTGTATACTCTCTTTCTTCATTCCTTTCCTAGAACCTCCCTCAGCACTTGGCTCCCTCTCTATGGTAGACAAAAGGCAGAAAGCATCTCATCTACACTGCAGCTGTTCTATGTTCTCTGCTGTTAGTCCATTTCTCAGACATCCCTTAGCCAGCCAATAAGCTGCAAAAGAGACAGGACCTTCAGTCTTTCTTTTCCCTGCAGCCTATTGAGTGGCTAAGCTTGCTTATGAATATCTGATCAATGGGCTGCAGGGGGAAGTGGGTGCATTAGCGACAGAGACACTACCTTTTTCCTGCTTTCCCCTGCAGCTGTACATCAGGAAGATTTTATCTTTGAAGTGTGCTGGCGTGTCGGCCGCTGTGGAGTCAGGATGGTGGGGGGCTGTTTTGGTGGGCCAGCTAATAAGCTGCAGAGGAGACAGGACAAACTTATTTTTGTATCGCTGCCAATACATCTCCCAGCTTGCATTCACTTCAACTCTGTTCTCCCTTTCATAGTCAATGTGTCTTCCCTCAGCCTCTCTTCTCCTCACAACCATGTCTTTCAACTCTCAATGCCTATGTGTACTCTTTCCTTCGTCAGAGCCTCCCGTAGCACTTATCTCTCTCTGTATGTAGACAAAAGGCAGGAAGCCTCTATTACCTACACAACAGCTGTTCTGTGTTATCTGCTGTTAGTTCATTTTTCAACCAACCAATAAGCTACAGAGGAGACTGGGCCAATAGCTTATGAGTCATCAACCTTCAGTTTTGCTTTTATCCCAGGACACGCAGGCAGCATATTCTCAAGAATGGGTGACGTCACCGACGGAGCCCCGGTAGGGACCACTTTAAAAGTGCATCTCCACTTTAAGTCTTTAGAAAGTTCGCAATAGCCTGAACCGCACATGCGCGAGTGCCTTCCTGCCCGACATAGGGTGCGCGGTCCCTCAGTTTCTTAGTTTCTGCAGAGCTAAGAAGTAGAGAGTTGCACGGGAACGGGGACGACGGGAATCCCGCGGGACCCGCGGGTCCCCCCTTCGGGTCACGGGGATCCCGTGGGGACGCCCCCTAGGGTCGCGGGAATCCCATGGGGACGCCCGCTAGGGTCGCGGGGATCCCGTGGGGACGCCTCCGAGGGTCGCGGGGTTCCTGCGGGGCTGGATGTACTCAGTCGCGCGGCTCTTCTTCTCCCTACCTGCTCTGCTTGCAGCACAGAGCCGAACGGAAGTCTTCCCGACGTCGGGAAGACTTCCTTTCGGCTCTGTGCTGCAGGTAAGGAGAAGGAGAGTAGCCTCGCGGTTCGAGTGGCTACCGAGGGAGGGGGCGGTCCGCCCTGGTTGCAGCACAGCCGGCCAGGTCCCCTTAATTTTGTGGCACTTCCCCGACCGACCGACAACAGCCCCGGTCCGACAATCCTCCCTGCCCTGTAGCCGCGAATCTAAATTATCTTCTTACAGCAGCTGTAAGAAGGTAATTTAGATTCGCGGTTAAGGGCAGGGAGGTTTGTCAGACCGGGGCTGTTGTCGGTTGGTTGGGGAAGTGCCACAAAAGTAAGGGGACCTGGCCGGCTGTGCTGCACCCGGGCCGGTAGAGAAGGAGGGGGGAGAAGGACGCTGAAAGCACTGAAGACAAAGGGGTGGAGAAGGACGCTGAAAGGCCATGGGGAAGACGGACGGGGGGGAAGGACTCTGAAAGCACTTGAAGACAGAGGAGGGAGAAGGACGCTGAAAGCACATGGGGAAGACAAAGGGGTGGAGAAGGACGCTGAAAGGCCATGGGAAGGGCGGGGGGGGGGAAGGACTCTGAAAGCACTTGTGGAAGACAAAGGGGTGGAGAAGGATGCTGAAAGGCCATGGGGAAGACAGAGAGGGAGAAGGACGCTGAAAGGACATGGGGAAGCAGAGGGGGGAGAAGGACGCTGAAAGCACATGGGGAAGACAAAGGGGTGGAGAAGGACGCTGAAAGGCCATGGGAAGGGCGGGGGGGGGAAGGACTCTGAAAGCACTTGTAGAAGACAAAGGGGTGGAGAAGGATGCTGAAAGGCCATGGGAAGATGGGGGGAGAAGGACGCTGAAAGGAAATGGAGAAGAGAGAGTAGGGAGAAGACGCTGGCAGGGAAGAAGACAGATGCCAGACTATGGGGGGAGCGGAGAGAAGAAGATGGGTGCCAGACCAATTTGGAAGGGGGAAGAAAGGGAGAGGCACAGTAACAGAGCAAATGGAAGATGCAGAAGGAAGAGAGACAGTGAATGGAAGGAATTGAATGAGAACACGAGGAAAGCAGAAACCAGGCAACAAAGGTAGGAAAAGAATTCTATTTCTTTTTTTTTTTTTGCTTCAGGATAAAGTAGTATATTAGTTGTGTTGATAAAAATTTATAAACATTAGAGGCTCTGGTAGAAACCCGTTTACAAAGTATGTATTCTTCCCAATTAATATTTTCAAATTAATAAAGTCTTTTTGCTTATTTGTAAATGGGTTTCTACCAGAGCCTTTAATTCAGTAGCATAATTAAATGAAATAACTATTTCTGAAGTTTATAGGGACGGGCGGGGACGGGTGGGATTCCTCGCGGGGACGGGTGGGACTTTGGCGGGGACGGGTGGGATTTCTGTCCCCGCTCAACTCTCTACTAAGAAGTCGCTTCATCAACGGCTGTTGATATTTTTTGCTGTCTTCCCGCTCACATGGCTTATTTTTTGACTTTTTAGTCAGTTTTTGTTTTCTTTCTTTCTTTTCTTTTCTTTTTTATAGTAAAAAAAAATTTTTTTTTTACTTTTTCGCTTTCGCGAGTTTGGCCTGGCGGGGCCTGTTTCCCTCCTTGCACCTTGACTTTTGATTTTGCCGAGGTCATTTTTCCCTCCATGTCCTGTCCTCAGACGGGTTTTAAGAAGTGCGGACGGTGTGCTTACCCTGCTTCCATCACAGATCTGCATCGCTGGTGCCTCCATTGTTTGGGGCCAGAGCATAGGGCTGAATCTTGCACTCGTTGTTCCTCACTCCAGAAGAAGACCCTTAAAAATTGTTGATTCAACAACGTCTCCTCTTCAGTTCCACTATGGAGGGTGATTAGACACCAGCGCCGACGTTGGGGTCCACACCGAAATCGACATCGCAACACCCAACGTCGATGGATTCATCTTCGGTGTCGCATGTAGTGGGTAAGCCAGCTAAGAAGCCTTCCCCCACCACTTTGGGCTCCCAGGTCACTTCAGCAGTGAGCCAAGTCTTGCAGACCTCGAGGAGACCCAAGAAACGATCGGGTCCTATATCGGTGAGTGCCTCGACATTGGCCTCCTCATCGCTGGAGCGTAGAACGGCATCAACGGTACCGGCAAAAAAGCCAGCGGTACCAGTGCTCGACCTCAGGCAGCAAATTCAACTGCTGCGAGAGGAGTTAAGGGAGCAGTTGCAGCTCTTACTCCCTGTTATGACGACACCGGCTCCTCTGGTGCCAGTCCGGTCTGAGCCTTCCATATCAGCAGCCTTGGCGTCGACATTGCAAAAATATTCCTCGGTGCCGTCTGAGTTGGCTAAACACTCGATGTCGGAGACAGCTTGGCACCGTTATCCTTCCCAAACATCTCCCGAGACGATGCTGGTCAAATCAGGTAAGGCTTTGAGGAAGATGAAATGTACGGAATCATCGACACCCAGTGCTCGACACCGTATTCCACCCACTCGAGACTTGGACCTCTGGGGTGATTCTGAAGAGCATGTTCTGTCTGATAAGGAAGTCTCTTCAGATGAAAACTCTCAACTTCCATCTTCTCAAGAACCTTCTCAATGAATGGGTAAGTCGTCTTTTTCAAAATTTTTGAAATACATGGCAGAGACACTTGAAGCTGACTCCAAAAAATCTAAACAACTTTTAGATGCATTAGATTATGAGCAGCCACCTAAGGAGTTTCTTCGGCTTCCCCTTCATGACATCTTGCGGGAGACCTTTTATAAGAACTTAGAAAGTCTTTTGACCATCCCTGTGGCTCCTCACAAGCTGGATTCACTATATAGGATGGTACCCATTCCGGGCTTTGACAAGTCTCAGTTCCCCCATGAGTCTCTTCTGGTGGAGTTCACACTTAAAAAATCTGCTGGAGCCAGTGTCTATGCTTCTGTACTTCCTGGCAAAGAGGGTAAGGCAATGGACCGTGTTGGCAAATGATTATATCGGAATACCATGCTTGCCAACTGGTCTGGTAACTATGCTTTCCATTTCTCCTTCTATTTCAAGCATTTAGTTACCCAAGTGCCCACTTTTCAGAAGTACTTACCTAATTACAAATTACCTGCTTTTCAAAATTACATTTCTGACTTGCTACAGTTGCGCAAATATATGGTACGCTCTATCTATGACACTTTTGAGCAAACATATCGTGCTGTGGCTATGTCTGTGGCAATGCGACGCCTAGCCTGGCTCAGAGTCTCGAAGCTTGACGTTAACTATCAAGATCATCTTGCTAATGCTCCTTGTTTGGGTGATTAACATTTTGGATACTTTGGTTAAAAACAAGAAAAAGCTTCCACCTGTTCGCCCTTTCAGACAACAGTCTTCAAATCTGTGTCATTTTGCTCCAAAACTTCTGCAGCCACCTCAGTCTCAGCCTCGAAGGCAGCGACAGCAACAACCCCGTCAACCCCAGCAAAAACAGCAGGCTGTTCCACCTAAATCTACACAGCCTTTTTGACGTTTTTTTACAGGAGCATAGCCAATCTCAGCATTTTTCAACCTTTGCCTCATCCCATCGGAGGTCGTCGTCAGCTTTCCATCAGTCGCTGGGAACTCATCACATCAGACCTATGGGTCCTCAACATCATTCGTCAGGGTTATTTTCTCCATTTTCAAGCTCTTCCACCAGACAATCCTCCAAGAGAGTCGGCTTTGGACCCTGCACAGTCCTCCTTCTGCAGGAGGTGCAATCCCTTCTGCTGAATGCCATCAAGGAAGTTCCCCTCAATCAGCAGGCCAAGGGATTCTTCTCCTGTTACTTCTTAGTCCCCAAGAAAATAGGAGGACTGAGAACCATCCTGGATCTTGGAGCTCTCAACAAATTTCTAGTCAAGGAGAAATTCAGGATGTTGTCACTCGCCCTGCTTTATCCTCTCCTCAATCAGAATGACTGGCTATGCTCCCTAGACCTCAAAGAAGCCTACATACATATCACGATTCATCCGGCTTTCAGGAAGTACCTATGTTTTCAAATCAATTGCTGTCATTACCAATACAAGGTACTTCCCTTTGGCCTAGCATCTTCTCCCAGAGTCTTCACGAAGTGCCTAATTGTGGTGGCCACCTCTCTTCGATCATACGGCCTTAAAGTCTTTCCTTATCTGGATGACTGGTTGTTCAAGGCTGTCTCATATCAGGAAGTGGTCCAAGCAACATCTCAGACCATCTCTTTTCTCCAGATTCTAGAATTCGAAGTCAGCTTCCCCAAATCACATCTCATTCCGACCCAACGTCTGCAATTCATTGGGGCAATCCTAGACACCACTCTCATGAGAGCGTTTCTTCCTCCAGATCGACTTCAGACTCTTTTCTGTCGCTGTCAGCAATTGCTTCCTTTTCAAACCATCTCTGCCAGACACATGATGGTTCTTCTAGGCCACATGGCTTCAACTGTCCAGGTCACACCACTGGCAAGACTACATCTTCGCACTCCTCAGTGGACTCTGGCTTCCCAGTGGTCTCAAGTGACGGATCGTCTCTCACAACATGTATCTGTGACATCATCTCTTCTGCGATCGCTTCAATGGTGGATGACCTCCTCAAATCTATCCAGAGGTCTTCTTTTTCATTTACCCCCTCATCACAAGATCATCATGACAGCCTGGGGGGCTCATATGGACGATCTGCAGACTCGGGGGTTTTGGACTGCCAGGGAGCGGAAATTTCACATCAATTTCTTAGAACTCGGAGTGATGTTTTATGCCCTCGAAGCTTTTCATCATCTTCTTTGCCCTCAGGTCCTCCTTTGCATGGACAATCAAGTAGCAATGTACTACATAAACAAGCAAGGAGGCATGGGCTCTCTCCTGTTGTGTCAGGAAGTCCAAAAAAATCTGGACATGGTGACAGCTCGCAATATGTTCTTAAAGGTGGTCTACATTCAAGGGGAGAATTCCCTAGCAGACAACCTCAGCAGCATTCTTCAACCTCATGAATGGACTCTCGACTCTGCAACTCTCCAGTCCATCTTTACTCAATGGGGCACTCCTAAAGTAGACTTGTTTGCGGCTCCTCACAATCACAAAGTTGCCCCAGTCTGGCAGCATATGCCTTTCTCCTGGATTGGACGGGTATGTTTTTATATGCATTCCCTCCACTTCCTCTCATGTTGCAAACCTTATTCAAGGTCAAGAGGGAAGCAGCCACCATGATTCTCATTGCTCCACGGTGGCCCAGACAACATTGGTTCTCCCTTCTCCTTCAACTCAACTTCAGGGAGCCCATGCCTCTTCCAATATTTCCTACTCTACTCACTCAGAATCGTGAATCGCTTCTACATCCCAACCTGCAATCTCTACACCTGACAGCTGGGTTTTTCTCAGGCTAAATTCATCTGTCTTAGTCTTTCTCAACCTGTTCTTCAAATTCTTGATACATCCAGGAAACCAGCCACTCAGCAATGTTACCAACAAAAGTAGACTAGATTTTCTTCCTGGTGTCTTTATCATCACGATCCAACATCCTTGGCAATGGAATTGGTGTTGATTATCTTCTTCATCTGTCTGACTCTGGTCTCAAGTCTACATCTATCAGAGTCCATCTCAGTGCTATTACTGCTTTTCACATGCCAGTTGAGGAAAAACCTCTCGCTGCTCATCCTTTGGTTTCCAGGTTTATAAAGGGGCTTTTCAATGTTAAACCACCTCTCAAGCCTCCACCTCTCGTCTGGGACCTTAATGTGGTTCTTTCCAGTTTAATAAAGCCACCATTTGAACCAATGGTTGCAGCTCATTTCAAGTTTCTTACCTGGAAAGTGGTCTTCCTTATTGCTCTCACCTCTGCCAGGAGGGTCAGTGAGTTACAAGCATTAGTAGCAGATCCACCTTTCACAGTTTTTCATCATCACATGGTGATTCTGCGTACACATCCAGAGTTTCTTCCAAAAGTTGTCACTGAATTTTATCTCAATCGGTCAATTTTTCTACCAGTGTTTTTCCTAAACCTCATTCTCATGCTGGAGAAACTGCTTTGCATACTTTGGACTGTAAGCGGGCTTTGGCCTACTACATTGAACGGACAAAGCCACAACGAACATCTCCCCAACTTTTCATCTCTTTTGATCCAAACAAGTTGGGGCGTCCTGTATCCAAGAGAATGATTTCCAACTGGCTGGCTGGCTGCCTGCATTTCGTTCTGATATGCTCAGACTGGACTGGCACTGGAGAGTCGTGTCACAGCCCACAAAGTTAGAGCTATGGCAGCTTCTGTGGCTTTCCTTAGATCTAGGCCCATTGAGGAAATCTGTAAAGCTGCCACCTGGTCCTCAGTTCATACATTCACTTCTCACTATTGTCTGGAATCTTTCTCCAGACGGGATGGGCACTTCGGCCAATCTGTATTACAAAATTTATTTTCTTAGGCCAACACTCCCACCATCCCATCTCTGTTAGCTTGCAGGTCACCCATTCATGAGAATATGCTGCCTGCTTGTCCTGGGATAAAGCACAGTTACTTACCGTAACAGGTGTTATCCAGGGTCAGCAGGCAGATATTCTCACATCTCACCCACTTCCCCGGGTTGGCTTCTTAGCTGGCTTATTTTAACTGAGGGGACCGCGTGCCCTACGTCGGGCGGGAAGGCATGCGCGGTTCGGGCTATCGCAAACTTTCTAAAAATTTAAAGTGGCGATTCACCTTTAAAAGTGGTCCATACCAGGGCTCCGTCGGTGACGTCGCCCATTCGTGAGAATATCTGCCTCCTGTCCCTGGATAACACCTGTTATGGTAACTATGCTTTTCCTGCAGCCTATTGGCTGGCTAAGCTTCCTTAGGAATGTCTGACCAGTTGACTGCAGTGAGAGTTCCTTAGGAATGTCTGGCCAGTGGCTGCAGGGGGAGGTGGGAGCAGTAGCTACAAAGACGCTGCCTTTCTTCCTTCTTTCCCCTGCAGCTGCACAGTACATCTGAAAGATCCCCTGGATGACCCCCCAAATAAATTTTGCCTAAATCCAGACCTAGCTAAATCCCCTTCTCATATCGGGAAAACTTTAATTCACCCCATTTCATCAAAATTTTTAGGGATGTTTTCTAGATAAATTTGACATACTAACATAGTTATTGCTCACTTTATATAGCAGAATTCAAGAGACACATTGATGGGTTTGGATGTAATTGGCACACATTGGTTGGGGTTATGGCACTGTGTGGAAAGAGGGCCAGCAGAATACCTTAAGTTAAGTAAGCATGGCAGAAGGATGTACGGTAAATGTTTAGGATGCACCACAATTACTCATGTTCTCTGTATTCCACTTCTTTTGAAAGGAAGTCTTTAGAGGAGGCGGGTGCTGCAGCACTGGAATGTGAGCCTGTGAAGGAAGGACTTCATGGCAACATTGAGGCTGGGGACCCTAGGGGAGGGGTGGCACCGATACCCTAGCTCTGTCCTATGTGGGGAATTATTTATTGACTCTCTCCTTCAGCACTTTATTGGCCTCAAATATCTCTGACTTAAAACATGTCCCAAGATCACGTTTAATTTAATGCAATGTCTGTGGTAGTGCTGCCCGATTCAGAAAAAAAAATTCGGTTTGATTCAGCCTATTGAATCAATTTTCCAATTTGATTCAATTTTCCTGCCCAATTGGATGTATTTTTCAGACATCCTGGTGGTTTATTTTATAGCCTCTTCACGCCCTTTGCCCTCTCCTTCCCACACTGGCGCTGTGGTGTAAACAAAATAAAAAAAAAGATTTTTCCTCTCTGTTAAATCCTAACTCATGTTCGAGGTCTAACACCAGCTCTGGTATGATACACATTTCAAACCTGACATATTGTAATCGCAAAACGGAAAATAAAATTATTTTTTCTACCTTTTGTTATCTGGCCATTATTCAAATCATGTTAGTCCCAGGCTCTGGTTGTCTTCTGATAACTCGCTTGCCAGGGTCTCCTGCCCATTTGTTGTCTTTTTTTTTTTTCTCTGTGATAACCATCCATCTTCCATCTCTATTCTCCCCTTCTGTTTACCTTCTCTCCCTCGAAGGTCTGGCATATTTCCTTTTTTTTTTTGTCTCCATCCCCGCATCTGTAGCGATGGCCCCACCATCCCCAGATCCACCATCTCTCCTTTTCTCAACTACTCTTTCATCTAGCATCACTCCCTCCTTCCCCACCACCCCAGGGTTCACCATCTCTCCCATTCTCTTCCCAGCTACTCTCCTATCCAGTATCTCTATCTTCCCTCCCCCACACCATCCCTTGTGTCCAACTTCTCTCCCTTTCTGTTTCTTCCCTCCCTAAATCTCATTGTCCACCATCTCTCTCCCTCTCCTCTGTTTTTTAGACCCAGTATTTCTTCCCCCCTCCCTCCCCCAGTCCGACATATGCACGTCCCTTCCCTCCCTTCTCCGTGTACTTCTACACCAGGGCCCCCATCCCCCCCCCGAAGGCCTGCATGCTCCCCTGTTCTTTGCAGCATCCTCCGGACTTTAGCTCAATACCCTGCTGTGTCCCCACTCCATTCGTTCCACCAGCTTCTCTCACTTCTGCCTTAGAAATCTGCAGATAACCAGGCATGTCAAATGTCTGATGTGAGCTGTTAATTGTGAACCACATGGGAACTGTGAACCAGGAAAAGCAGGTTAGAGAAGCACTAGGCTCACTGCACTGCCAGCTGGACTGGACTGATGTCAAACTGGGATTATTAGACTATTTGGGAGGCAGGCTGGGGGGAGGATCAGAGTTAATACCTATGTGTCTGTTGGGGGGTGATAGCACAAATGTAAACATTTGGCCCCTGTTCACTGAAGATCTTTGGTATAGCACTGATGTATCTTGTCTACACTTAACACATTATACACATGGGACAGTACTGATTACATACACACACATGCATTCACCATACAGGAACACACAGATTTGTAGAGTGCATGTACTGTACATATCAATACAAACATGCTGACAATACAAACATGACTGCTGTGCACATAGCAGCATACCCCAAACTATATACCCATAAGTGACTGCATGCACATATATTATACACAGACTGCACACACATACACACACACACACGAGGGCAGTGCTGATTCTATACACATAGGACTGTACTGTGCACATACAGTACACATAGGCACATTCTAGATGTAACCCCCCCCCCCCCCCTTACCTGCTAGCCAGGCTCTGGCAGCGGTTCTGCCTGAAAGACATGAGATGGTAGTTCATGGCGTCGAGCAGCAGCTTCTGACAGACTGGATCAGAGCGCATGAAGTCCTCTGACTGGACACGCTCCGGGATGAGGGCAAAGCGGAGGCACTTCATAAGGTCCGGCGCGTGCTGCATGCACGTCTCGCGCTTGATCCAGAGCACGGACATCTGGAAGAGCGCTAGCTCGGACTCGATGGGTGGCAGCAGCGAGTCGAGCAGGGCACACAGCTCATCGGAAGTCAAGCAATAGCACGTCCTCCACGAGGTACATGTTGGCCAGCTTCTTGATCTCCTCCAGGCAAAGCAGGGCAGCAATTTTACACACCTGCTTATAGTTCTGCACCGAGATCTGGTCGTTGAGGAACTGCACGCAGACGTGGGTCACCTGTAGGTTGTGCAGGATCTTGCTCACCGACGGGGCCTCCTCCACAGTGTCCAGTGATAGGGTCACGTTGGCAGTGTACAGGTACTCCAGCACCAGCCGCAGCCCGATGAACGAACAGCCCTGCAGCACCAGGTTGTTGATGGCCTGCGGGCTGGCCAGCAGCTTGTCTTTGGGTGACGAGGAGGGCGTGCTAGGCTCGTCCTGTGGCCCCACTAGCTAGGCAACCACCTGCCCGGCTGCAGCATTTCAGAATTGGCCAGGCTGATTTAAAAAAAAAAAAATAAAAAAAATGAATCACCCAAAATGAATCGGAAATCGGGCAGCACTAGTCTGTGGATCTAAATCAGGGTTAAGAACATAAGAAATGCCTCTGCTGGGTCAGACCTGAGGTCCATCGTGCCCAGCAGTCCGCTCACGCGGCGGCCCAACAGGTCCAGGCCCTGTGCAGTAATTCTCTATCTATATCCTTCTATCCCCTTTTCCAGCAGGAAATCGTCCAATCCTTTCTTAAACCCCAGTACCGTACTCTGCTCTATTACATCCTCTGGAAGCTCATTCCAGGTGTCCACCACGCGTTGGGTAAAAAAGAACTTCCTAGCATTTGTTTTGAATCTGTTCCCTTTCAACTTTTCCGAATGCCCTCTTGTTCTTTTATTTTTTGAAAGTTTGAAGAATCTGTCCCTCTCTACTCTCTCTATGCCGTTCATGATCTTGTAAGTCTCTATCATATCCCCTCTAAGTCTCCTCTTCTCCAGGGAATAGAGACCCAGTTTCTCCAATCTCTCCGCGTATGAAAGGTTTTCCATCCCTTTTATCAGACTTGTCGCTCTCCTCTGAACCCTCTCGAGTAATGCCATATCCTTCTTAAGGTACGGCGACCAATATTGGACGCAGTATTCCAGGTGCGGGCGCACCATCGCCTGATACAATGGCAGGATAACTTCTTTTGTTTTGGTTGCAATACCCTTCTTGATTATACCTAGCATTCTATTTGCTCTCTTAGCGGCCGCTGCACACTGTGCCGTCGGCTTCATTGTTATGCCCACCATTACCCCCAAGTCCCTTTCTTGGGTACTCTCATTCAGTAACATCCCTCCCATCGTATAGTTGTACCTCGGGTTTCTGCTACCCACATGCAATACTTTACGTTTCTCAACTTTGAACTGCATCTGCCATCTTGTCACCCATTCCCCTAGTTTGTTCAAGTCCCTTTGCAATTCTTCGCAGTCCTCTTTAGTCCGAGCTCCACTAAATAGTTTGGTGTCATCCGCAAATTTTATTATCTCACACTTCGTCTCTGTTTCCAGATCATTTATGAATATATTAAATAGCAGTGGCCCGAGCACCGAGCCCTGTGGAACACCACTCGTGGCCCTCCTCCAGTCCGAGTAGTGGCCCTTCATCCTACCCTCTGTTTCCTACCCGTCAACCAGTTTCTGATCCTTATGTACGTCTCCTTCCACCCCATGGTTCTTCAGTTTCCGGAGTAGACGTTCATGAGGCACCTTGTCAAAGGCTTTTTGGAAATCTAGGTATATGATGTCTATGGGGTCTCCTCTGTCCATCTGTTTGCTAATTTCTTTGAAGAAGTGCAATAAGTTAGTTAGGCACGATCTCCCCCTGCAGAAGCCATTTTGGCTGTTTATCAGAAGTTTGTTTCTTTAAAAATGTTCATCGATGTTTTCTTTTATCAGTGCTTCCACCATTTTCCCCGGAACCGAGGTCAGATTCACCGGTCTGTAGTTTCCCAGGTCCCCTCTTGATCCCTTGTTAAAGATGGGTGTGACGTTGGCTATCTTCCAATCCTACGGGATCACGCCTGTTTTCAGGAATAGGTTGAAAATTTGCTGCAGTAGTTCCGCTATTTCCTCCTTTAATTCCTTCAGAACCCTGGGATGGATTCCGTCCGGACCCGGGGATTTGTCAGTTTTTAGTTTTTCTATCTGCCTACGCACATCTTCAAGGCTCACTTCCATGGATGTTAATTTTTCTGCTTGATTTCCATTGAAGAATTGGTCAGGTTCTGGTATGTTGGTTGTGTCTTCGTTTGTAAATATAGACAAAAAGAACATGTTAAGTCTTTCTGCCACTTCTTTCTCTTCCTTCACCAATCCCTTCCTGTCTCCGTCGTCCAGCGGTCCTACCTCCTCCCTAGCCGGCTGCTTCCCTTTAACATGTCTAAAGAACGGTTTGAAATTTCATGCTTCCCTGGCTAGCCTCTCTTCATACTCTCTTTTGGCTTTTCGAACCACACGGTGACATTCTTTTTGATACTTCCTGTGCTCTTTCCAGTTCTCCTCAGTTTTGTCCTTTTTCCATTTCCTGAATGAATTTTTCTTATTGCCTATTGCTTCCTTCACTATTTTAGTTATCCACGCATGGTCTTTTGTTCAACCCTTTTTGCGCCCCTTTCTGAATCTGGAGATATACAGATTTTGCACCTCACTCACCGTGTCCTTGAAAAAAGACCAGGCATGTTCTACCGTTTGCCATTTTTTGGAAGTGTTCCTAAGTTTCTTCCTTACTATTTCCCTCATTGCTTCGTAGTTGTCTTTCCTGAAGTTAAAAGTTGTCGCTATGGTTCTCTTATCTTTCGGTTTTCCTACCTCAACCTTGAACTTGATCATATTATGATCGCTGTTTCCCAACGGTCCCACTACTTCCACTTCCTTTGCAGGGCCCCTTAACCCATGTATGATTAGGTCCAGAGTGGCATTTCCTCTTGTTGGTTCTCTAAAAAGCTGCTCCATGAAGCAATCTTGTGTTGCCTCCAGGAATTCTGTCTCCCTAGCGCATCTTGAGCTTCCAAGACTCCAACGATGGTCCTTGAGGGCCGCAATCCAGTCAGATTTTCTGGATTTCCCCAATGAATTTGAATGAGATCTACTTGCATGCACTGCTTCCATTGTATGCAAATGGATCTCATGCATATTCATTTGAGAAATCCTAAAAAATCTGACCTGATGAGGGCAAAGGTTGGACACCCCTGATAATGAACTCTTAATATGCATTTCCTGTACTCAGAATTTCCATCCCAAGCATATAATTTTATAAGTACAGTCAAACCTCGGTTTGCGAGTGTTTTGCAAGACGAGCAAAACACTTAGCAAACTTTTGACTCGCAAACCGAGTGTTGACTTGATTTGCGAGCACTCCCCCCGATAACCAGCATCGCTCCCCCCCCGCTCGCAAAGGCCCCCTCATTCCAACCTGCACCCCCCACCCCCCGCGAGAACCGTCCCCCCCCCGCCCGAACAACTTAAACTTACCCTTCCCCGTCTGGCACCGGCACGCAGGCACAGATCGTGCTGGTGCCTAGAAGATCTTCCGGCTTCTTCCTGCCTTGAGCATGCGCAGATGCATGCTCAAGGCAGGCAGAAGCCGGAAGATCTCATTAGAATCTCGGAGAGAGCAGGAGCCAGAAGGCCTTGAGCATGCGTAGATGCTCAAGGCCCAGCAGAGATCAGCGTCAGGCTCTTTCAGCACTAGCACGTCCTGTGGGTTGATGGTGCATGCCGTAAGAGTTTGGGCGTGGGGGGGGATAATGCCAGTTGGTCTCGCATATCGAGTCAACACTCGGTTTGTGAGGCAAGATTTGCGAAAGTGTTTTGCTCGTCTTGCAAAACACTCGCAAAACGTGTGTATATGCAAATATCTCTCATGCATATTCATTAGGGCTATCCTGAAAACCTGACTGGCTGGTGGTCCTGTAGGACAGGGTTGTATGTAGACCACTGGTTTAGATGGTACCATCTCAAGTTATTTCCTGATCAAAAGCTTTTTTTTTTCTCTCTCTTACTTTTTGTCATAATGATGGGTCTGTCATGGATAATATCACCTTTTGGTTTTCTGAAAGCATTTCTTAACGCGTTGTGTTCATTTGAATGTAGTGTTAGAGATAATTGTGAACCCTGACATCGTCAGCTAATTGATGTGCTCTGGGGCTCTAATCTGCAGAATACAGACTGGCTTTGTTTTCTAGGAAAATATTTATTTCCTATCAAAAGCCTTTTTAAATCATTCAGAACTTCTTGAACTGGAAAGCCTCACAATAGCAATTTATGAGATAACTAGAAAGCCATAAGCAGTAACTACAAAGATGGTTATTTATTGATGTATTTAGTTTCATTTTGCTGAATCTCCTTTGCATCCTACCTGGCACACAATAGGTAAAGAACAGGAATAGGAAGGCTATGTGTATGTCTCGTATGTTTTGGTGCTAATGATGATTCTGAACCTTTTACTGAAGTTCAGATGCTGCACATTCTTCAATTCTGTAGCTCAACTGCTGCTAAGCTCATAGCTCGTATCTAATCTATCATTTCATTAGATGTCTTATTGGGTAGGTTTGTGTGTGTGTGTTTAATTCTTTTTTTTTTTGTATTATTTTTTATTTTCAAATTTTACAGAAAGTGTACAACATAATAAAATACAATTGATGAATACACAATATCACTTTTATATCTAATACATCAAATTCTAAATATATTTTTCCCCCTCTCCCTCCCCCTATCCTTCTATTATTTTTTATTTATCATTTTTTATTAATTTTCAATTTTACCTAAAGTGTACAAAATATTAAAATACAATTGATGAATACACAATATCACTTTTATATCTAACTAGTCTTTAAGCCCGTTAGATTAACGGGTGCTAGAACATATGTGTGTGTGTCTGTCTTTTTTTCTCTCTCTCTCCTTAGCCGCTTTCTTTCTTTCTGCCTTTCTTTTTCCTTGGCTGTCCATCACCACCCCTTGCCTGCTCCCCCTGTCCATTTTTCCTTCCTTTTACCTCCACTGTGTCCACCACCACCCCTTCACTGCTCTCTTTATGCAGCAGCAGCCCTTCTCCCTTTGTTTTACCTCCCCCCTGTCCAGCAGCACCTCTTTCCTTCTCCCCCTGTCCAACATTAGTCCTCCGTTCTTTTTTCTTCACCTCCCCTGTCCATCAGCATCTCTTTCCTTCTCCCCCTGTCCAGCAGTAGGCATCCCTTCCTTTTTTATCCTCCCTCCTCCTTCTTATCCCTATGATACTCTTACCTTGCTCTGCCCCTGATCAGAGGTTCCCGACAGCTGCCCAGTTGCACCCATTGGAAAAGTTCCCACTGCCGCATCCCGCACCCCTCCTGACGCGGCTCCCGCTGTCCTTTCTGTCTGTCTCTGTCCCTGGCCCCCTTTGCCTGTCTGTCTTTCTGTGTATCTCCCTGACCCTGTGTCTTTCTTCTTTCCTTTCTGTCTCCCTTCCTCCCTCTGTCTGTCTGTCCAAAGCAGCATTCCATCCCCCTCCCCCCACACCAGTTCCCTGTGCACCTGCCCCTGTGTCTTTCTTATTTTCTTTGTGTTTCCCTTCCTCTCTCTGTCTGTCCAAAGCAGCATTCCAACCCCCTCCATTTCCCTCCCCCCACACCAGTTCCCTGAGCACCTGCCCCTGTGTATTTCTTATTTTCTTTGTGTTTCCCTTCCTCTCTCTGTCTGTCTGTCCGTCCAAAGCAGCATTCCCTTCCCCTCCATTTCCCTCCCCCCCCACCAGTTCCCTGTGCAGCAGCATTAGCGTTTCCTCTACCCGCCCCTGTCCCTTCCCCTTCCCCTTCCCGCGGGCCGGACTACAAAGGTGGTGATTCCAGCAGCGCTTTTATCAGTCTCCACACGCTGCTTCGGGCCCTTCTGCCCTGATTTACTCTGGCACGTCCCTGATGACATCATCAGAGATGCGGCAGAGCAAATCAGGGCAGTAGAAGGGCCCGAAGCAGCGTGTGGAGACTGATGTACACGCTGCTTGAATCGCCATTCGGACCCGCGGGAAGAGAAGGGGGTGGGCGGCAAAGGAGAAACGGAGATCGGCGGCGGCGACAGGAGAAACGGAGAACGTCGTCTGGCTGCGGTCCAGCTTGTGGAGGCGATCTGGTTGTGACGTATTCGCGCGCATGCGCACTCCTTCGGCCACAGACCTACAGCGCACGGAACACGAAAATAGGACTGCGCATGCGCGAGTTAGCCTTTTATTATATAGGATACATCTTATTCTAAATATATTTTTTATCCCCTCTCCCTCCCCCCACCCTTCTATTACTTTTCATTCATACACTACATATTGTATAATATATTATAACATATTATGTATAAATTATTTTTATTACCCCCCCTCTATGTGTGTCACAAAAAAGATATTTAAAAGAAGAAAAGAAGAAGAAAAATCCTACTATTTATTCATTGCAGTATTTTGTCAATGGCCCCCATATTTTTATAAATTTACTATATGTCCCTCTTTGTATTGCTATTGTTCTTTCCATTTTAAATATATGACACATTGTATTCCACCAGAATGTATAATTTAGGTTATTATAATTCTTCCAATTATTGGTTATATGCTGAATGGCAACCCCTGTCATAATTAATAAAAGATTGTTATTTTCTGGTGAAATTTGACTTTTTTTTCTCATCATCATTCCAAATAATACTGTATCATATGATATTGCAATATGATTTTCCATCAATTTATTAATTTGTGGCCAAATTGAATTCCAAAAAATTTTAATGTGGGGACAATGATATAATAAATGATCTAATGTCCCTGGTTCCAGATTACAGTGCCAGCATTTATTGGACTTAGAACTGTCTAATTTTTGCAAACGTGTAGGGGTCCAAAAAGCTCTATGTAATAAAAAGAACCAAGTTTGTCTCATAGATGCTGACACTGTACATCCCATTCTCCAAGACCAAATTAGTGGCCATTGAGATGCATTAATTTGATGCTTAATCTCAATGCTCCAAATATCTCTTATACCATTTTTTGGTTTTTTTATTCAAATATCCAGATATTAATTTATACCACAATGCGGCTTGATGTCCTAGGAAGTCTGCTTGAAAACATAAGAACTTTAAACTATATTGATTATTTAATGTTTTCCATTCAGGGAACCCAACCTGAATGGCCTGCTTCAATTGCAACCATTTAAAACTTTGTGTTTTATTAAGACCAAATCTATGTTGCAATTGTGAAAAATCCAGCAGTTTACCTTCTGAAATAACATCATCTAGAGATCTAATGCCTGCAATAATCCAGTTCTTCCAAAGGATTTGAGCTCCGCCAATTTTGATCTTGGAGTTTATCCATATAGATTGATTAGTTGATTTGTTTATTGGGATAGGTGTTAATTTATCAATAAACCTCAACGTTTTCCAAGTATCCATTAATATTTTATTTTCTCTGTATCTTCTAGGTATGTTAATACTTGGCAGATGAACTAAATTTAGGGGAAACATAAGGCGCCATTCTAAATATAACCAATCCGGTGCATTATCCATAAGTTCTGGGAGGATCCAATACATACCCTGACGTAGAATATAGGCTTGATGGTACCTATAGAAATTTGGAAAATTTACCCCTCCCTCCTTAATTGATTTTTGTAAAGTTACTAAAGCTATTCTAGGTGTTTTACCAAGCCAAAGAAATTTTGTTAAAATGCTATTAAGCTTTTTATAAAAGGACCCCTGAAAGTAAATAGGTATCATACTCATTTGGTAGCAAACTACAGGTAACATCATCATTTTAATAGTTTGAACTCTTCCCCACCAGGAAATATGTAATGAGTTCCATTGCTCACATAACTCCGTAACTTTTTTTAATACATATTTTTCATTCTCTTTTACAGTATCTTCAATTGTATTTTTAACTTGAATGCCAAGATATTTAAATCCTTCTTCTTTCCATATGAATGGAAAAGTGTCAAATAATCCTTTTACACAATGAATATTTAAAGGTATAATTTCAGATTTATTCCAATTAATTTTATAACCTGAAAATTTGCCAAACTTATCAATTAATTTCAATAAAGAAGATAAGGTAGACTCTGGATTTCTCAAATAAAGTAAAATATCGTCAGCATAAGCCGAAATTTTATATTCCATATCTGAATATGGAATACCTTGTATCTCCCTCGTTTGCTGTATTGCTAACAATAAGGGTTCTAATACAACATCAAATAACAAAGGAGATAAAGGACAACCCTGTCTAACTCCCCTCTGCAATTGAAAACCATCAGATATCTTATTATTAATATTTAGTCTTGCAATCGGGAAGCTATACAAAGTTTTTACCATTTGTATAAATCTAGAACCTATACCAAACCATTCTAAAGCCTGATATATAAAATTCCATTCTACCCTATCAAACGCTTTTTCTGCATCCAATGAAACTGTAAAAGTCGGTTCATCCATTTTTTTTGATAAATTTAACATATGAAACAGTAATCTAGAGTTATTAGAGGAATGTCTTTTAGCAACGAAACCCGTTTGATGCATATCTATAATATGTGGGAGAGCTTTGGCTAATCTCAAAGCCAAAATTTTCGCCAAAAGTTTATTATCCACATTTATCAAAGATATAGGCCTGTAGTTTGAAACCAAAGTAGGATCTTTGTTTGGCTTAGGCAAAACAACTATTATTGATTCAGCCATAGTACCTTTAATATTACCTTTTATAAGTTGTGTCTGATATAAATTTAGTAAATATGAGGAAAGGATATTTTGAAATGTTTTATAAAATTCTACTGTATAACCATCACCACCTGGAGCGGATCCAACTCTAAGAGATCTCAATGCTGTTTCTAATTCTTTTAAAGATATAGGTTCATCTAAACTTCGTTTTATATGATCAGGGATCTTAGGTCCATTAATAGAGTCTAAAAAATTTTTTCCATCTTTTTGTCTCTCCAAATAAGGCTCGGAAGAATACAGGTCCTTATAAAATTTTAGAAATTGTTTTAATATTATATTTGTTTGATTTGTTATTATACCATTATCATCTTTTATTCCATTTATATTAGTTCTTCTTTTTTTTGCTTTAAGATAATTTTCCAATAATTTTCCCGCCTTATTAGAATTTCCATAATACACTGTTTGCTTGGAAAACAAATCTCTTCTTATCATTTTTGAAGTTAATTCATTATATTTACCTTTTGCTTTCAAAAGAGCTTGTAATATTTCATGTTCCCATTTACTTATCAATTTAGCTTCTAATATTTTTATTTCTTTTTCTAATTCTATATATTGTATTTTAATCTGTTTCCTAACAAAAGCTGAATATGATATAATATTACCCCTCATAGTTGCTTTAAATGCATCCCATACATTCTCAATAGATGTATCCTCCACTAAATTTATTTGAAAGAAATCGTTAATTTGTGTTTTAAAATTTTCCAAAAATTTGTCATCAACAAGCAATGCATTATCAAATCTCCAAAGAGGTCTACCATTCTCCAATTGATCTAATTGTAATTCTATCCATACTCCCGCATGATCCGAAATGATAATAGGATCTATGGAAGCTTTAATCACCTGTTGCACTTTATTTGTTGAAACAAAAATATAATCTATTCTTGAAAATGATTTATGAACCTGTGAACAAAATGAAAATTCCTGATCATTAAAATGAAGAATACGCCATATATCCTTCAAATCACATGATTGAGCCAAATTATCTAAACCTAAAGATTTTATACTTTTACCTGGTTTTTTATCCAATAATGGATCCATTACAGCATTAAAATCTCCAGCTACCACTAAATTAGAAGCAGCCAGTGGTAATAACATATTCTGTAACTTTTTAAAAAATTCTGATTGATTTGAATTAGGGGCATATATATTAAACAACGTCAGGGCATTATTTCCCATACCTATATTGACATGTATCCATCTTCCATATGGGTCTGAATTTATTACCTTAATCTTGGCCATACATTTTTTATTTATAAGAATTGCTACCCCTGCTTTTTTACCCTCTGCTGGAGCAAAAAAACATTCTTTTACCCACCCACCCATTAGTTTCTGTGATTCCTTTATATTAAGATGGGTCTCCTGCAGACAGTAAATATCCGCATTTTGCTTTTTTAAAAATGCTAATACCTTTTTCCTTTTGATTACATGATTCAGGCCATTGACATTAATAGAGTATATCTTAAAAGACATTATATATTTTAAAACTTATCATTATAATCTTTTTCCCTTCTTCTTTCATATTTAAAATCCAAAAAATATTCTCTATGACACACATATTTACCCCTAAAGTATCCAATTCTTTATTAACTTTCTCCTTAATCATTCTAATAAATCCCATCTTTTTCCCTCCCTTTCCCACCCAATATAATGACTGCTTAAGGACACACATTGGAACAGCAACCGAACATTCCCCTCCCCTCTAGGCAACCAATATTCAATCAATATCTCCTTCTATCTATCTATATTTATCTTACTATCTTTAGTCATTTTTATTCTTAACATTTCATTAATGTATCTTTATTCATTCATTAATTTTTAATTTATATTTTCCTAGTATTATAATTTACATCATAAATTTATAATTTAAACATATATTTAATACGGTATTGATATTTTTCCTATATCTTATATTTTCTTTCTTTATATTTCTATTGCCTTTTCTTTAGTTCATGTTTTCCTTTCTTCAGTATTTCAATGTCTCATATTTTTATAATTTTTCACAATGTCATCAAAACCAATCTTGATGTTTTATGTTAAAATGACATAGGTTCTGTTTTTGAAAGAAAGGCTTTTAGTTTTTCTGGATCTTCAAAATACAAAGATTTATCACCAGATGATACTCTCATTTTTGCCGGATAATATAATCCGTATTTAAAACCTTTTTCTTTTAGTTGAGGTCTCATGTCTAATAGTTTCTTTCTTTTAATTGCTGTGTTTTTAGCAAAGTCCGGTAAAAACCATATTCTGGATCCTTTGTAGTTTAGATTTTTGTCTTTCTTGGCAGCATTTAATATTTCCAATGCTTGTTGGTACCTAAGCATTTTGAATATTAGTGGTCTTGGCCTGCCTTGATTTTCTACATTTTTTGCTGGGATCCTATGAGCCCTTTCTATTTCCAGTGGTTGTTTTAAATCCAGTTGTAATATTTTTGGAATTAAGTTTTCTAGAAAATGTATAGCATTTTTCCCTTCTAAATTTTCTTGTATTCCAAAAAGTTTAATATTTTTCCTTCTTCCTCGATTTTCATAGTCTTCAAGTTGATCTTTCAATTTATTCAATTCCAGACTGTCATTTTTGCATCTGTTTGCTTCACCTTCTATGACCTCTATTTTAGATTCTAATTCAGTTGTTCTTTTATTATTTATTTCCATTTGTCTGTGGATGTTCAGTATTTCTTCCTTCATTTCAGACATATTGGTTACAGTTTCCTTAAGCATTTGTTTAATTTGTCTTAGTTCTTCCATGACTTCTGCTTTGCTCAATATATCAGGTTCTTCAGCAGGAAGTGGGATCTTGCTTGGTGTAACTTGATCTTGCTTCTGTCTTTTTGCTGACATACCAGCCTCACTTTTATTTTGTCTGGTACTTGCCATATTTCTGAACCTTTTTTTATATTTTACAGATTTTATCTCCACAGTCTTTACGCTCAGTAATTTTTCCTGTCTTCAATGCTATGCTGTTAAGGGAATAGCAAACTTTTTTTTTTTTTTTTTTGGATCCCTTTGATGTCACACAGTACAAAATTGGTTATTTACCTTCTTCAAAACCGTCAGGGGAGGGCTACTTCAAACTGCCCCAACTTCCAACTGACAGGCACCAGCCTTTCACCAAAATTAGTTTAAATGAAAGAAGCCTTTATCTTTTTCTTTCTGTTGTCAGCTAGTACAATGTTAGTTCACCATGGATTTCAAGCTTCTTTTTAATTTTTATTCATTTAGCTCTTCAGAAATCTCAGCCCTCATCCCCACATCACTTTAGCACTGAGATAAAACGGCACTCTTAATTTTTTTTTTAGCTCCTCATCTCTCAGTACCTTATTTTAAGTTTCATTCACTCTGTGAGTTTCTTGCTCATTTATATCTCGTCGCTCCAACTGTCAGTATTTTGTCAATAAAAACCGGCAAAAGAGAAACAAACCTTTTATGTTGGCTTTCTTCCTTCAGGTTTTATTTTATCTTTCCAGCTTATTTCTCCCCAGTTGTTTCTGATATCTTTCAGCTCAACCGGCTTTTTATCCTCAAGGCTATTATTTTACTACCGGCGGGGGAGGGCTACTTCAAACTGTCATGTTTTTATCTTTGACAGGCATTAGCCCTCAACCGAAATCTGAAGAATAATTTTTTGCTTTTCTGTCGCTAGCAAATTCAATGTTCAAAAGTCTTCTTATTACAAATGCTCTTTCCGTATTTTACTTTCAATATCACTCTTTATATTAGAAAAAGAAACCGGCAAAAGAGTAACTGTTCTCTTTAACTCTCCGCCCTCAGGGCTCCGTCTCAGCACTACTACCAACCGCCACAACTTCAGAATTAACCGACACCAACCTCCCACCAAAATCAGTCTTCTTTTTACTTTTTCTTTTGTCGTTGGCCAGTTCAAATAGTAAGCAGCCCGCACTAGCCCAGAGAAAAGCCGGCAAAAAAAAAAAAAAATCAACAGTCTTACTTGTCTCCTTCTTCTCAGGTCTTTTCTCAGTGCCGGTGGAGAGAGTATTATCAAATTTTATCTGTTGGTAAATATTTATAAGTTTTATTAATCCGTATTAAATTTTCTGTCAAAAATCAACTCGAAGGGGAGGAATTTTTAATCATTTATTGCCTAGCTGAGAGGAGCGTCGCGATCACACGTCCATTCGTGTGCGCGGTAAGCCACGCCCCCCTTGTGTGTGTGTTTAATTCAATAAAATTAAAAAGGAACTTATTTCTTTTGTGCGGTATCGGTGGAAACTAGCTTTTGAGGGCAGAGCTCTAGAAAGTATCACATGGCATTTATATGGTGTATGTTAGATTAGAATATACTGTGTGTGTATGTGTGTGTGTATTTATCTATATACATACATACATACATACATACACACTTGAAGTTATTTATCCCTTTCCAACAATAGGTGGAGGTAGAGAAAACTGAATTCTACGAGTGATATCACTGATATAAGCTGGGGTGCTCCCTGGAACAATCATTGTTTTTTTTTCCTCTGTCTTCAGTAAGTTGTAGTTCACACTGTTGGTGCTCCTGTCCCCGGCCTAGCTCCCAACTCTTCTCACCATGGCTTCTCCCAGGTTCAGTCTTGGATTGTACTTGTTTGAGTGCAGAGCTTGGCTCCACAGTTCCAGCTGCACCACTTAGTGCCGCTGTGTGAGAGTTTGGCTTGGTAGCATAGGGCTTTTCCCCAGAGATGTGGGCCCCCATTCCTCCCCCATTTCTTGCCCTGACATCATGTTTGGGTGCTATCTCTAGAGCTCACAGGTTTCAAAGTAAAAATAATTCACCTGGTTGGCTTTATTCCCTGTTAAAGGGAATAAGGCTTTTTCTTGTACAATCCCACTCTATTCTTGGACTAGTGGGTTATTTTCCCATAGTTGCAAGAGATTGTAGGAAGCCCCTTCCCTCAGGACTGTCCCACCAGGAATCAGTTTCTTTCCTACAAGTCAGATTGTAGGAACTTGTCTTCGCTGCTCGTGTTTATTTTCTTTAAATTCAGTCTTTTTTTTTTTTCACGGATTTTGTCCTTGTGCTACAGAGGTTCCCCCCAGGGACAGCTCTGGCTGCGGGACATTGCAGACTTTTCAGATAGTCTGCTTCCAAGCGGTTTGCTGCTTATTGGTGCACCCTCTGGACAGCCTGCACTTTGGATCGGGGCTCAGGGACTGTTCCCTTGGGAGCTTGCTCACCCCAGGTTTGTCCGCTAGTGAGTTGGGTGCAGGTTGCATAGCTCTGTGGAGGTGTTCCCGGGATCGGGGCCAGACTGCATTCCTCCGCGAGGTGTATGAGAGGGTGGCGGAGGTACCCAGCTGTGGATGTCGGGCTGGTGGGACAGTTACAAGATTGGCAGTCCAGCTTGATTGCTTCTTAAGGCAGAAGATATCCCTGTAAGCAAATTAAGCTTCTCTGGCAGCATTTCCAGGCAGCACATGGAACAGTGAATTTGGTGGGTCTTAAAAAAGGGGGTTGGGGTGGTTTCTCAGTGTGCCCTAGCCCTCCCCACCCTTAAAATCCCCAAATCACCATTTTTGGAGGGTTCCCGTGTTTTTCCCTGGTAATTTTAGTGTAAAATCGGCACCTGAATTGGCCATCTTGGATTTTCTGCAAGCTTTGTTTTTGCAAGAAAACCACTCGGATGGACTCCCTAGGGCAGGATTTGGTGGATTCATGTCCCATTTGTTGTGGATGGCTGTCAGGCACGCACCTGTGTTCCACGTGCACTGCAGCGCAGGAGGCTGGTGAGATTTGTTCGGCCCCAGTGCTTTCGACCTCTGAAGGTGGTCTTGAAGCTGTTTCTTCCTTCGTGCTTGAAAAAATGGTGACAGGAGGCCCCATGGAGTGCGCAGTTGATTCTCTGGGGAAACACAAGCGAGTTTTGAGGGGGAAATCTTACAAATCCTCTAAGTTCCAAGAAGGGTTCGCGGATGTTGGGTTGTCCCCCGAATTTATTAATATGATGTATCGGGCTTATTTGGCTAAAAAAATCAATGCCATTTGCCCTTCAGCAGGCGTCTGAGCCAGCCATTAGGACCCCTTCTTCCCAGAGCACAGGTCTTCTCTCCTGCCCTCCCCCCTGTGTAGTCCTAGTCAGTATGCCAGCCATGACTATGGTTCATCCTGATTCCCTGATAATACCTCTGATTACGCAGATGGGCACCACTACTGTGAGAGATGTTGAGGCCCTAGCCGATCTCCAGGACTAAGATCCAGACTGAGTCCATGCCACTCGGTCACAATACCCCTGGTGCACAGGACCCCCGCAAATCTTCCCACCACCGATCACTCTCCCTGAAGACACTGGCCCCTTGGTCTCCATGGACTCTCCTGGTCACTGTGTTTCAACTGAGCACAGCTGGTCATCAAGCTTGAGCACTCTGGCTCCTCAATCTCAGGGGATTCTCTGTAAGTATGGTTTTCAAATACCTTTTTCACTTGGGGTGAGTAGAGAGTTCCCAGGTGTCTTTGTAGCATCCATATGCAAATGAGTTTCTTTTCATGCTGAATCTTCCCTCTGCTAGTTAGTGATGGGACATACACCCCATCATATGAACATTTAATATAATTGCTATGACTATGTTGAGTTATACCTGCTGTATACCGCCTTGGGTGGATCTCTTCATAAAGGCAGTTAATGAATCCCAGTAAATAAATAGCACATACCAGATGTATGCAACTCTCTTAGAGACAAATAGAGACAGTCCATACTCTGGAGACTACTGTACAGTATACCCAAGACCTGGACACAATGAGAAACTAAATAAGAAGCTTTGAGCTAAGACTGAGAAAACAATATCTGTTTTACTTAAATGTAAATTATCTTGAGCTACTGTGGGAATGAGGGGAAACCCTTTGAGTATTGTCAAACATAACATTAGAGGTCTGGAAATGTTTGAAGGTGCAACCTGGATACATATGTTTCAGTCCTTATTTGAAGTGGCTAAAGAAGATAAATCTCCAAGTTGGTGGCATTGTTGGGTGTGCTTTTAGGGGGGATTTCCAGGTAGAGATTTGCTGTAAATAAAATATTGCACATTTGTAAACCATTACTCAGACATTTCAGTGCCCCATATTCCAAAGCTTTTGACTTCTGTCAGGAACATAAAGCTTTACTGCTGCAAATAAAGTAATAGCTTAATTCTGTTTGATCTTAGAAGTTTGGATTGTGCGATAGGCAGTATTTAAAAATGTGCCCATCTCGCAGGAATGTTTTTACAGGGTTCTATTTGTAGTGTTTGTAGTTGTTGAAATAAATACATGCTTGAATACTTTCATGGGGAGCTGGGAGCTTCAAGGCAGCTGTTGCCACAGCAACAAAGTACAACAGGATCTCTAAAGAGGAAGGTGGCCTCTTATGCTCGATTGGCTTCCCTCCCAAGTGGAGGGAATTTTTAAGATTATTGTATAGGATTTTGAAGTGGTAACTGCATAAACAAACCATAATTTAATAAAATGAAATGTACTACTTTTAGCTTATTTTGTATGCTATGTTTTATACATGTGATTTATCCTGGGGGAGTTGGGCACAAAAGATAAGATTCTGTAAAAGTATGCATATTTTATTTGTCCTGTCTGTCCATGTAACTCAGTGTAATCACTGCATTTGAGTAATAGCTTTTCATGATTTGCATCTTTATTACTTAAAGATGCAGAATTCCCCATCAGAGGCTAACCCACTTTCCTGACTTTATTTTCTAGTCTTGACCCACCCCATTGCTTGCTCTCAGCTCTCTGACTTAATATACACATGCATTTTTTTTCTCCCTACTTAGGCTTGCTTTTTCTTATCCAAGCTCAATATCCCACTTCTCAAAGTTGGGGTTTTTTTTTTTTCTAAGCAGATGCAAACCCTTCACATGCCCCTTGTCTAAATTACCAATACAGTAAAACCTTGGATTGCAAGTAACTTGGTTTGCAAGTGTTTTGCAAGACAAGCAAAGCATTTTATTAAATTTTAACTTGATATACAAGCAAGGTCTTGCAATACAAGTACATACAGTATACACACATCTGAGCTGATGGTTTCTCTCTCTGTCGGAGTGTAGTGACTGTTCTAAACAAGCAAGGTCTTACAATATGACTACTTACAGTATTTTGTATTGAAATGTTGGGGTTGTGGAGTTCCCATTATTTCTTATGGGGAAATTTGCTTTGATATACGAGTTTTGGATTACAAGCATGTGTTTGAAACGAATTATGCTCGCAAACCAAGGTTTTACTATAATTGTTTGCCTTTCTCCACAAGACTTCCCAGCTTGCTTGCTAGTCTTTTCTTCCACCCACAGTAAGACACCCAGTTCTCTGGTTTTCTCTTTAATACTTGAGGCATGATTCTATCCCTGATCTCCCAAGCAAGACCTAGAAATAATTGAATGGTAAACCTGAAGTATTTCTAGTTGGGGAGATAATGGATTGGAATATTGGTATATGCGTCCTTGATATTGATGGTACATATCCAATCTCCTGTTGAATAAAAGAAGCATTAAATTGATGGCGGTCCATTCTTAAACTTCTTGCAAAGCTAAAGGTTGAGGTCTCAGAAAGTGAGTATAGGATGCAAGCCTCCTGTCTTTTTAGGGGTAGAAACATGACAGGTTCTATGGCTCCAGCTTGAAATTGGGTGGAATTCATTCCGCAACATATTGTGGTGGCTAGAAGGAGGTTTGGTTCCTGGTAGTCGACACTTCATTGAACATGGGGTGATATCCATTCTGGATTATGGAGAGGGCAAAGTTTTTAAACCATGGGTAAAAATTGAACAGAGATGATGGAGGAGAACCTCCTCAGTAGTCTGCCTTTGATAGTATGCTTTATTAGGAAACTTAATAAGATACAGATTACAGAATCCATTTTGTAATGATACAATAAAAATGTAGCAGGGATCATTTGTCATATGTTTTATAGAGAGAGTATTACCTTTGAATATGATGGAAATATGATTTCCTTAGCATAATGTTTCCTGTTTTTGTGGGGGTTTTGCATTCTTTTATACATTGTAAAAAGGGTGTTGGCTTGCTAGTTGCTGAATTTTTTGGAAAGCAATCAAGTACTGGGTATCAGTCAGGGTTTTTCCACTTTTACAGTACTGAGATGTTGCTGGTGGCTTTGGATGCGAGTGCTTTTGGATTCAAGTCAAGTTTATTTAAAATTTGATTGAATCGCTTATCAAACTTCTTTTTAATAAAAATGATATTAAAAAACGGGCATGACACAATGAGCAAATATGCAAACAGAAGTAATAGGACAAAAGTACAATAGCTGCCAACAACACATACTGTACCAGTAATACAGAATCAGATAAGAGGAGGAGCCCAACACCACCCACCGATTATAGTCCTAAAAAGAGAACATGTGCAGAGCCGAAAGAGTGTGGGCTCACATCACAGAGCAGACTCACTTGCAGAAAAGCAACAGAGAGAGTCACAAATCTCAAAACCTCTCTCTCAGGACGATTCAACCACAAGGTCATCCCATTCCCCTCGTTGGCCCCATAAGTTTTCCAATGTGTAATACCGATCCCCAGCAGCCCCCAATTCAAAGGACAACATGCACATCACCCTACGCAAACCATACAAACAAGCAGTCATACCACAAACACACTTCCCATTCAATTCCCCCCTCCCCTCCACCATGTCGGGAGACTAGAGGTAACTGCAGGAACACCTTCCACAGAGCCAGGTAGGCCAGCACCCCAGGTTTGGACGAGCGTTTATAATGATAAAGCTCAAAACGGGCCAGCTCAGACATCTGACCTAACCAGCTTTCCAAGGGAATAACCCCATCCTGTATCCAATAATGTAAGATCGTTTGTTTAACTGTCAACAAAGTCGTATAGATAAATCTCCGCTGAGATACAGTGAGGCCTTGTGTCTATAGCAGGGTCTGATCGCTGAGAAGCAGTGTTTTATAGTCCCACTCTAGGTCTCGCTGTAAGACCAGTTGAAGCTGCGCAAAGGATGAGTTCCATAAGGACACTCCAGGAAAGAATGCAACAGTGACCTGGGAGCCTCCTTACATTTGGTACACAGTGCATCCCCCCATAAACCCATGCGGGCACCCCTCTCTTTAGTAATGTAAGCCCTATGGAGGATTTTAAATTGGGTCTCCTGCCAAGCTGCGAACTTCACAAAAGTATGCAAGGTGCTAAAAAGCTCCAGAAATGTGTCGGAGGTATATTGTGCAGAAAGGTCCCGGTTTCACAATTCCCGTATAATAGTTAAGTGCCTCTGGGAAGCAGAGAAACGAATCACCCAATACTATACCGAGAGGGAGCTCTGGGAAGCCGGAACACAAAGTAAATGCTCATCCAGGGGACCGCGTTGCCTCTCTGTTCCATACTACTGGTGGAGACTGAAAATAATGCCGGGCCTGTAGGTAGGCAAAAAATTGATGAGTGGGGATCTCCTACTGGCACTGAAAATGGACAAATGTAGCGAAACCACCCGTATCCTCATCAATCATATGAGAGAGAGAGTCAAAGCCCCCCTGAAAGCCTAAGCCACAAGAGGAGAATTACTGAGACCTGGTAAGAAACTGGGGTTAACCTGCAGTTGCAAGAAGGGAGATGCAAGGGGGGACTTGGCCTGTTCTCTACGCCACCACCGCCCGGCCATGCAAAAAGGTCGCAAAAACTGCAATTTGGAGGGCAGAACACCCCCAGTTCCACGGGGAGAATGCAACAGATTAAAAAAGGTGAAGGAAGCACACCAGCCATCCCGGAGGAGAAAACCGAGCAGTCCCCATCACCCCCTCGTGAATAAAACGCATAAGAGCCATTGTAGGCTCTAACATCAGAGAGACCCAGGCCCCCCTCCTTCTTAAAGAGTGTTAACTTCGCGTAGGCAATGCACGCCGATCAATGACGCCAAAGAAAAGTAGTGAAAAGGGAATGAAGTTTGCCGATATCTCGCTGCAATACCCAAAAAGGGCATAAGAGTTTGGCCAATAATATCATTTTAACCAAGGCTGCCCTTCCTAATAAGGACAACGGAAGATCCCGCCAAGCGTGGCAAAGAGCTTGAATTTTGTCAATAGCAGCCAAAATGTTATATTTATACATAACCTGAGGATCTGTGTGCAGATAAATTCCAAGATAGCGCATCGTTTTGTGCACCGGGGGGTCTGCAAAGTAGCATGCCAGGGCTCCCAGCCAAGCCCCGTCAAAGGTAACAATTCAGATTTCTCACAGTTCACATTAAAACTCAAAAGGGTACCAAACTCTGCAACCAAACGTAATGTCACTGGCAAGTGCAGGGGGGCTTGGTCCAAAAAGAGCAGGATATCGTCTGCAAACAAGGTGATACGATACTCTGCACACCCTTTTCGGATATCACGCAACTCGGAACTAGAGTGGATCTTAATGGCTAGTGGTTCATTGGCCAAGACGAACAATAAGGGAGAGAGGGGATATCCTTTGCGTGTCCCCCAGCAAAGCCATT
The DNA here is from genome assembly GCF_902459505.1 of Geotrypetes seraphini. Lineage (NCBI taxonomy): Eukaryota > Metazoa > Chordata > Amphibia > Gymnophiona > Dermophiidae > Geotrypetes > Geotrypetes seraphini. Next base: position 162,207,592 of record NC_047088.1, on the reverse strand, counting down.
AATAATAAGTCGGGCCTGTGGCATTGTGTAGAGGCCCCTAATCCAGGTGACAAAAGTTCCCATCCAGTCCATACTCATTTAACACCCAGAAAAGGTACTGCCAGGAGATGCTATCAAAGGCCTTTTCCATATCAAAACCAACGAACACGGAAGTGCCACCCCCACCCCTATGCTTGTGAAGTGCCGTTAACGCCTTAAGGACAACGGCCCAACAAGTCTGCCCACTCGGATAACCCACCCCCCTAAGCACTTCCTCGAAGTGAACCCAAATGTTTATCCCATTTATTCTTAAAAGCGAGCACGTTGTTGGCCTCTACTACCTGAAGTGGAAAATCATTCCAACGATCAACCACCCTTTCGGTGAAGAAATGCTTTCTAATGTCCCCATGAAATCTCTCACCCCTGATTTTTAGCGGATGTCCTCTTGTCGCCATAGGTCCTGTAAGGAAAAAGATGTCTTCGTCCATCTCCATACGGCCAGTAACATATTTGAACGTCTCTCTCATGTCTCTCTTCTCTCTGCGTTGCTCGAGAGAGTATAGCTGCAACCTACCTAGCCGTTCTTCATATGGGAGATCCTTGAGTCCTGAGACCATCCTAGTAGCCAATCTCTGAACCGACTCCATTTTCATCACATCCTTTTGATAATGTGGCCTCAAAAATTGAACACAGTATTCCAGATGTGGTCTTACCATAGACCTGTAAAGCGGCATTACCACTTTGGGCTTTCGTCTGACAAAGCTTCTCCGGATGCAACCCAGCATTTGTCTAGCCTTGGATGAAGCTTTCTCCACTTGATTGGCAGCCTTCATATCTTCACTAATGATTACTCCCAGGTCCCGTTCTGTAACAGTTCTAGTTAAGGTCTCACCATTCAGAGTGTATGTTCTGCAAGGGTTTCCATTACCAAGGTGCATAACTTTACACTTCTTGGCATTAAAGCTTAGCTGCCAAATAGTAGACTATTTCTCCAGTAAAAGTAGGTCCTGTGTCATACTGTCGGTTATCCCAGGACAAGCAGGCAGGTATTCTCACTAGTGGGTGATGTCATCCGACAGAGCCCCGATACGGACATCTTGCAAGCATGTCTTGCTTGAAGAAACTCAGAAGTTTCGAGATGCCCGCACCGCGCATGCGCCAGTGCCTTCCCGCCCGATGTACCGGGCGCGTCTCCTCAGTTCTTTTCTTTCCGCGGAGCTGAGAAGTTCTCTTCAATTCTGCGCTGACTGAAATTTCAGTATTTTGCCTTCTTTCCCCGCGTTTTATTGTTTTACTTACTTTCTTTGACTTTTATTTCTATTTAAAAAAAAAAAAAAAAAAAAAGTTACAATTATTTCGTCCGGCGGTTCGGCCGGGCCGGCCTCGTGGCTGCGACCTAGCTCCTTCGACCTAGCAACGTCACTTTTCCGGCCTATGTCCCGGCCTATCACCGGTTTTAAAAAGTGCAGCAAGTGCCAGCGTGCGATTTCGTTGACGGACCCACACCGGCGCTGTCTTCAGTGTCTTGGTCCAGAACACGTTCCGAAATCGTGCCGGCCTTGTTCCACGCTCACAGCGCGCTCTTTTAAACGGCGCTGCTTACTTTGGGAGTCCATGTTTAAGATGGAGTCTTCTAAGGAGCCATCTGCTTCGACCTCGACAGATGTTTCACCGGTCTGTTCGAAGCCTGCATCTGCGACTCATGCATCGAGCATCGTGAAGCCAGCATCGTTCACACCGGCTTCTGCATCGAGTTCAGCATCGGTTCCTGCTCCCGTCTCCTCGGTTCAGGTACCGCCTTCCACTGTTCCTCCCGTGGTCATAAAAGTGCCCAAAGCTACCAAGCAGAAGCACTCGACCACGAAGGAACGCGATGACCGTGCAGGAGGACCCCCTTTCGGTGCGGATCCCTCCATATCGGCATCGCTTAAATCCCTGCTCGAAGCTCAATTTGTTGAGCTCATGCGGACGATGGGACCGAGGCTTATCGCTAATATTCAGGGCGATACTACGGTCCCGGTCCCGGAGAGCGGTCCGCCCCCTCCTCCTCCTCCTCGTCGTTCGATTTCCCTGCTCGACGAGGGGGAGCGGCGGAGGGCGGCGGAACCCACTAGGCGGGCTTCCCTTTCTGACATGCCGCCTTTAGAGCCCATTACACCTCCACGTCACCAGGGTACTACATCGGCCCCTGATAATCGGAGTCCTGGGCATACTGCATCGCAGGAGGAGTTCTTTCGCACTCCATACCAGACTTGGGTGGCACTGCGTGAGTCGGCATCGTTCCCTCCCATGCGCTCCACTGCATCGAGTCCAATCCATTCCTTCGAGGCTTCAAGGGATCGATCGATGCATCGAAGATCACGTTCCCCATCCCGGCATCGGGAGGGGCATCGATCTCGACATTCTTCTAGACACTCCTCGCGTCATTCGGAGGTGTCTCCACAGAAGAAAATGCAGCGTATGGGATACTCATCCTCAGATTTATCCCAGCCAGAGGGACCGGAGTATGAAGAACCATCTACCTCATACTCTCCATGCCGCTCCCAGCTCTCCCTGGAACCGGAGGCTTCCACGTCTTCTAGTCCGTCTCGCCGGCCGGCCTTGGCGGACCAACTTTCCTTTTCATCCTTTCTCAGACAGATGGCGGATGACTTGGATGTGACCTTAGATACTGGGTCGAAGTACTCTAAGGAGTATCTGGACACCATGCATTTACCTCATCCTCCGGCGGAGACACTTCGGCTTCCCCTGCATAAGTTACTTGACCAGACTCTCATGCGGTGTTTGGAGACACCGTATTCCATACCTGCGGTACCTAGCAAGTTGGATGCTCGATACCGCATCGTGCACCACAAGGGGTTTGAGGGAGCTCAACTCTCTCATCAGTCCCTCCTAGTCGAGTCTTCCCTTAAACGTTCGCACCCCTCCCAAGTCTACGCTTCCGTGCCTCCTGGCAGGGAAGGGAGAACGATGGATAAGTTTGGTAGACGTATCTATCAAAATTCAATGATGGCGACTCGAGTGCTCAATTACAATTTTTTCTTCTCGTCCTATTTGGATTTTTTCTTGCCGGTACTCCGCAAGTTCACACCTTTCATCGATGCTGAGGCTCGGTTTGAGTTTGAGGAGGTGGTGGCGACCCTGTCCCAGTTGCGCCTCCAATTGATGCAATCCTCCTATGATGCTTTCGAGCTCTCGGCTCGTGCTGCGGCCTGCTCGGTCGCCATGCGTCGACTGGCTTGGCTTCGCACCATTGATATGGATCCGAATCTCCAAGACAGACTTGCAAATGTGCCTTGTGCGGGAGCGGATCTGTTCGATGAGTCTGTCGAGACTGTTACTAAAAAACTGTCAGACCACGAAAAATCTTTCCAGTCTATCATGAGGCCTAAGCCTAAACCACAACAGTCTCGTCCTTCTAGACCGCCTATAATCTACCAAAGGCGTTATCAACCAAGGCAGGCCCCTCCTGCGAGACAGCCTGCAAAGCGACAGCCGCCCCAGAAGACTCAGCAAAAGCCTCAAATGCCGGCTGCTCCCAAGGCTACTCAGCCTTTTTGACTCTCCTCCAGGGAGCATAACCGATCTCGTTCTGCCTACCCCATATTTTCCCATAGGGGGTCGTCTCCATCATTTTTGTCATCGATGGGAGGCGATCACCACGGACCTCTGGGTCCTCTCCATCGTAAGAGAGGGATACTCTCTTCATTTCCAACGGGTCCCCCCGGACCATCCTCCAAGAGAGTATCCTTCCAACTCCACACAGACCGCTCTTCTTCTCCAGGAAGCTCAGGCTTTGCTCCGGCTTCGGGCCGTCGAGCCGGTACCGGTGGATCAACAAAACCAGGGGTTTTACTCCCGGTACTTTCTGATCCCGAAGAAGACGGGCGATCTGCGTCCCATTTTGGACCTTCGGGTCCTCAACAAGTTTTTGGTCAGGGAACGGTTCCGCATGCTGACCCTTGCCTCTCTTTATCCCCTCATCGAGCAGAACGATTGGTTATGCTCTCTGGACCTCAAGGAGGCCTACACTCACATCCCGATTCATCCGGCCTCCCGCAAGTTCCTCAGATTCCGGGTGGGACATCTGCATCTGCAGTATCGAGTGCTTCCCTTCGGCCTATCTTCGTCGCCCAGAGTCTTCACGAAGTGTCTGGTAGTGGTGGCCGCTGCACTCCGGAACATGGGTCTCCAGGTGTTCCCATACCTCGACGACTGGCTCATCAAGGCCCCGTCCGCTCCCAAGGTCATTTCGGCGACCTTGACTACCATTTGTTTTCTGCAGAGCTTGGGCTTCGAGATCAACTTTCCAAAGTCCCATCTTCAGCCCACCCAGTCTCTCCCCTTCATAGGGGCTGTCCTGGATACCATTCAACTTCGAGCATTCCTTCCTCCTCCACGCTTACATGCTCTCCTTCTACTCTGCCAGTCAGTGTCTTCTCGCCAATCCATCTCAGCGAGACACATGATGGTCCTTTTAGGCCACATGGCATCTACAGTTCATGTGACGCCTTTTGCCAGACTACATCTCAGGATCCCTCAATGGACTCTGGCATCTCAGTGGACTCAGGTGTCCGACCCGTTATCTCGTCACATTGTGGTCACTCCTGCTCTACGGCAGTCTCTTCTCTGGTGGATGACCTCTTCGAATCTATCCAGAGGTTTGCTGTTTCATTCTCCTCCCCATCAGAAAGTTCTAACGACCGATTCATCGACCTATGCATGGGGGGCCCATCTGGATGGTCTTCGCACTCAGGGGTTCTGGACCAGTGCGGAACGACTCCATCAAATCAATCTTCTGGAGCTCAGGGCCATCTTCAATGCTCTCCAAGCTTTTCAACATCTGCTTCACGACATGGTGGTCCTTATTCGCACAGACAATCAGGTCGCCATGTATTATGTCAACAAACAAGGGGGCACGGGCTCGGCCCCTCTTTGTCAGGAAGCTCTTCGAGTCTGGGATTGGGCGGTTCGCCACAACACCTTCCTCAGAGCAGTCTACATTCAGGGGAAGGACAACGTCTTGGCAGACAAATTGAGTCGTCTACTTCAGCCTCACGAATGGACGCTCCACTCCGACCCCCTTCATCAGATCTTTGCTCAGTGGGGGACACCTCAGATAGACCTCTTTGCAGCCCCCCACAACTTCAAGCTGCCTCAATTTTGCTCCAGGATCTACACTCCTCATCGCCTAGAGGCAGATGCTTTTCTGCTGGATTGGAGCAAACGTTTCCTATATGCGTTTCCTCCTTTTCCTCTCATTCAAAAGACTCTAGTCAAATTGAGATTAGACCATGCCACCATGATTCTGATTGCTCCTCGGTGGCCCAGACAACCTTGGTTCTCCCTTCTACTTCAACTCAGCAGCAGGGAGCCAGTACTTCTTCCAGTGTTTCCTTCACTACTCACTCAACATCAAGGTTCACTACTTCATCCCAATCTGCAGTCCCTCCACCTGACAGCTTGGTTCCTTTCAACATAACTCCTCACCAGTTCTCTCAAGCAGTGAGGGAGGTCTTGGAGGCTTCCAGGAAGCCTGCTACTCGACAATGCTATTCCCAAAAATGGACTAGATTCTCTTCCTGGTGTATTTCCAATGCCACGGAACCTCAGCGAGCTTCCCTATCTTCTGTATTGGATTATCTTCTACACCTGTCCCAGTCTGGCCTCAAGTCTACCTCTATACGAGTCCACCTGAGTGCTATTGCGGCTTTCCATCAGCCTCTACAAGGGAAACCTTTGTCTGCTCATCCTGTGGTTTCCAAATTTATGAAAGGGCTTTTTCATGTCAACCCTCCTCTCAAACCTCCTCCTGTGGTTTGGGATCTCAATGTTGTCCTGTCTCATCTTATGAAGCCTCCGTTTGAACCTCTCAACACGGCTCCACTCAAGTATCTCACCTGGAAGGTGGTTTTTCTAGTGGCCCTCACGTCAGCTCGTCGAGTCAGTGAGCTTCAGGCCCTAGTGGCGGATCCACCGTTCACCGTATTCCATCATGACAAGGTGGTTCTCCGTACTCATCCAAAATTCTTACCTAAAGTGGTCTCTGAATTTCACATCAACCAATCCATCGTGCTTCCGGTGTTCTTTCCAAAGCCTCATTCTCATCCTGGGGAATCTGCTTTGCACACTCTGGACTGTAAACGTGCTCTAGCTTTCTACTTGGATCGCACAAAGCCACACAGAACTGCTCCTCAACTTTTCGTCTCCTTTGATCCAAACAAGTTGGGACGACCGGTATCGAAGCGCACCATCTCCAACTGGATGGCGGCTTGTATCTCTTCCTGCTATGCCCAGGCTGGATTATCCCTTCCCTGTAAGGTCACAGCCCATAAGGTCAGAGCAATGGCAGCCTCTGTAGCCTTCCTCAGATCGACACCGATTGAGGAGATTTGTAAGGCTGCCACTTGGTCCTCGGTTCATACATTCACCTCTCATTATTGTCTGGATACTTTCTCCAGACGGGATGGACAGTTTGGCCAAACAGTGTTACAAAATTTGTTCTCTTAAGTTGCCAACTCTCCCACCATCCCATTGGGGTTAGCTTGGAGGTCACCCACTAGTGAGAATACCTGCCTGCTTGTCCTGGGATAAAGCAATGTTACTTACCGTAACAGTTGTTATCCAGGGACAGCAGGCAGCTATTCTCACGTCCCACCCACCTCCCCTGGGTTGGCTTCTCAGGCTAGCTACCTGAACTGAGGAGACGCGCCCGGTACATCGGGCGGGAAGGCACTGGCGCATGCGCGGTGCGGGCATCTCGAAACTTCTGAGTTTCTTCAAGCAAGACATGCTTGCAAGATGTCCGTATCGGGGCTCTGTCGGATGACATCACCCACTAGTGAGAATAGCTGCCTGCTGTCCCTGGATAACAACTGTTACGGTAAGTAACATTGCTGTATGGTACCTCCGCTCACTACATTACATAATTTAGCGTCATTGGCAAATAATGCGTTATGGAAGCATAACGCTGAGGGACAAACCCACTTGATCATCCCCAATGAGCCTGGGTAGAAACAAATTCAATCTAGTTACCAAAATAGAAGCCAGCAACTTGACATCTTAGTCCAATAATGAAATCGGGCGGTTGGAACTGACCTGAGTGCGGTCCTTCCCAGGTTTTGGGAGCAAGGTAATACGATCCAAATTACTCCGGAGGCCCAAAGGGCTAGTGGAGAGAAAATTAAAATTGTTCCCAAAGGGCTGGGCAAGAAGATCAGGCATTGCTCCTGGCCTATACTTTGATTCAGGCCATAATTACACCAGTAGTCGTGGCCCGTGACGTACGTCTAAGATTTAAACTAGGAGGCTTTGCAACCAATTGGAAGCAAATATATAATCAATTAAAGACACGATGTCACTTTATATGCAAAGTTTTGCCCTTTTTTGGGTGCAAATATCTCTATTTAGTGTTTACTTTTTTTAAAAAAAATTTTATGCTGTCTACAATGCAACTAAGCTTGTGGTTGCCATGCTTTTAACTTATGACACATGTTGCTTTGCCATGCACATTTATAAATGACCCATCAAAATGGACATTAAGTTGTGCTGTGTCTTGCAATACAAGTACATACAGTATACACACATCTGAGCTGATGGTTTCTCTCTCTGTCGGAGTGTAGTGACTGTTCTAAACAAGCAAGGTTAAGCATTAAGGCCTAGACATGCAAGGAACTGTGATGTCATATTGAAATGTCATGCTAGCAGTGTGTTGAGGCAGAGATTTTGGGAGCATACCCTGGCCTTTGACACCATTGTGCCCTTTATAAATGATCTGTAAATTGAAACAACTAGTGAGGCAATTAAATTTGCAGATGACTCTAAACTGTTCAAAGTTGTTACAATGCATGCAGATTATGAAAAATTGCAGGCAGACCTTAGGAAATTGGAAGACTCTCCAGGTGGCAGATGAAATTTAATGTGGAAAAATGCAAAGTGATGCACATTGGGAAGAATAACCCAAATCACAGTTTCCAGATGCAAGGCTCCACCTTGGGAGTTAATGCCCAAAAAAGATCTGGGTATCGTAGACAATATGAAACCTTCCAACCAATATATGGCGGCAGCCAGAAAAGCAAACAAGATGCTAGGAATTATTAAAAAAGGGATGGTTAACAAGACTAAGAATGTTAGAATGCATCTGTATCGCTCCATGGTGCGGCCTCACCTGGAGTATTCTGTTCAGTTCTGGACTCATCTCAAGAAAGATATAGCACTAGAAAAGGTTCAAAGAAGAGCGACCAAGATGATACAGGGGATGGAACTCCACTCATATGAGGAAAGACTAAAAAGATTAGGGCTCTTACGCTTCGACCTCACGGCCACGGCAACGCACATGCAAGCAGCTTGATTCTTCAGGCGAAGGTCAGAGCTTAGAAGCGAGGGTTTCGACTAGTGCTGCCTGATTCAGGAAAAAAAAAATTTTGATTCGATTCAGCCTATTGAATTGGTTTTTCGATTTGATTTTCCTGCCCAATTGGGTGTGTGTTTCAAATATCCTGGTGGGTTTATTTTATAAACCAAATAATTCCCACTTAACCTAACATGTTAATGAAAGTTCAATTCTAATAACAGGAGTTGGCCTCAGTAATGGAGCCTACGCGTAGTCGAAATCAATGACTGGGGTGTTCAGCGTAGTTATCCTTGCTCCTTATTCTCCAATCATTGGCCTTACTCCTGTTAAATTACTTTATTCAAAAAGATTAAATCTACTATAAATTTCTTATTTTAAATATTGATTAATAATTTCTTTTTTTCTTTTTCCAGTTTTATAACTTATTATCATTAAAACATTCTATTAAACTCAGACCGCTTTCAAATGAACATTGAGCAGCAACGACTTGTTTCCCAAATTATCTGGCCCTGATGCAGTGGGTTTGAGTTTGTGCCCACGAAACGCTGGCCACGTTGGCTGTTTTGAAATACAAGTGCTGACTCAAGATAAGTAGGCTTTTGGAATAATGAATGTTGCCTAGTTTAAAACAATTATCAATAGATATAACGGAAAGCAGGCAGTTTCATGAGAAATATATAATAATGTAATGAAAGGAGTAGAATGACAGTATAGTGAAAGGAATAGAATGAGAATGTAATGAAAGGGGTAGAATGAGTTTAATAGAATGTTTTAATGATAATAAGTTATAAAACTGGAAAAAGAAAAAAAGAAATTATTAATCAATATTTAAAATAAGAAATTTATAGTAGATTTAATCTTTTTGAATAAAGTAATTTAACAGGAGTAAGGCCAATGATTGGAGAATAAGGAGCAAGGATAACTACGCTGAACACCCCAGTCATTGATTTCGACTACGCGTAGGCTCCATTACTGAGGCCAACTCCTGTTATTAGAATTGAACTTTCATTAACATGTTAGGTTAAGTGGGAATTATTTGGTTTATAATATTTGGTAAAGTTTTTCCACTGGGGAATTTTTGTATTTAGGGGGTTTATTTTATAGCCTCTTCACCCCCTTTGCCTTCTCCTGACCCAGGGGTAGGCAATTCTGGTCCTCGAGAGCCAGAGGAAAGTCAGGTTTTCAGGATATCTACAATGAATATGTATGAGATGGATTTGCATGCACTGCCTCCTTGAGATGCAAATCTATCTCATGCATATTTATTGTGGATAGCCTGAAAACCTGACCTGGCTCCGGTTCTCGAGGACCAGAATTGCCTACCCCTGTCCCAACTAGTGCTGCCCGATTCATGATTCGAATCGATTCACCGATTCATTTCGGGCGAATTGATTTACCCCGACAAAAAATCGGCCTCCCGATCAATTGACTGACCCTCCCCACTCGCTCTCTAAAGCAGGAGCGGCAGCACTGCCTTTTGCTGGCCTGCTGCTCCTGCTTTAGAGGGCGAGTGGGGAGGGTCAGTCGGGAAGTGGCTTACCTGCTGCTGTGTTCTCCGTCTTCCCCCTGGCCTCCAGAATCAATCTCCCTAACTTCAGCAGCCTGCAATAAGATCGCTGGCACTAGCAATCTTTGTAAGCTGCTGAACGGCTTCGGAGCGTCTTCTCTCTGCCGCGGTCCCACCCCTTCAGAGGAGATAGGCAGGCAGGCCTTCAAAGGGGGGGACAGGTAGGCAGGCCTTCGGGGGGGATGCAGGCCTTCAAAAGGGGGAACAGGCAGGCCTTCGGGGGGATGCAGGCCTTCAAAAGGGGGGACAGGCCTTCAGGGGGTACAGGCAGGCCTTTGGGGGGGGTCAGGCAGGCAGGCAGGTCTTCGGGGGGGATGTAGCTCTTCGAGGGGGGACATGCCTTCACGGGGAGGTGCAGGCCTTCAAGGGGGGGACAGACCAGGGGAGGGGGGGCCCTGGTATAGAAGTACATGGAGGGAGGGAGGGAAGGGGGGGTTTCAAAGAGACATGCATATGCCGGACTTTGGGGGGGAAGAAATAATGGGTCTGAAAATAGAGGAGAGGATGGACAATGGGATTTAGGGAGGGAAGGAACAGAAAGGGAGAGAAGTTGGACACAAGGGATGGTGTGGAGGGGGGAGATAGAGATACTGGATAGGAGGGTAGTTGGGAAAAGAAAGGGAGAGATAGTGGATCCTGGGGTGGTGGGGAAGGAGGGAGAGGTGCTGGATGAAAGGGTATTTAAGAAAAGGTGGATCTGTGGATGGAGATAAAAAAAAAGAAAGATGCCAGACCTCTGGAGGAGGGAAGGGAAACGGAAGGGGAGGACAGAAATGGCAGATGGATGGTTAGAACGGAGAAAGAAGAAGACCTTGGCAAGCAAGTTATCAGAAGACAACCAGAGCCTGGGACCAACAAGATTTGAATAATGACCAGACAACAAAAGGTAGAAAAACTAATTTTATTTTCCATTTTGTAATTACAATATTTCAGATTTGAAACGTGTATCCTGCCAGAGCTGGTGTTAGACCACAAACATGAGCTAGGATTTAACAGAGAGAGGAAAAGTCTTTTTTGTTTGTTTTGTTTACACCACAGCGCCAGTGTGGTTAGGAGAAGGCAAAGGGGGTGAAGAGCAGTGTTCCCTCTAAGCGGGCGGGTGTTGTGAGCAAACTTTTTTCACTGTGAGCTAAAAATATCGGGCGCCAGCAAGTTATGAGCCAAATAAATATGTTGCTTTCTACCACAGAACTTCCTTACGTTTGTATGGAATCTATCCCCTTTCAACTTTAGAGAGTGCCCTCTCGTTCTCCCTGCCTTAGCTACTAAGTCTATTCCCTTCAGTACCTTGAATGTTTCTATCATGTCCCCTCTCAATCTCCTCTGCTCAAGGGAGAAGAGGCCCAGTTTCTCTAATCTTTCGCTGTACGGCAACTCCTCCAGCCCCTTAACCATTTTAGTTGCTCTTCTCTGGATCCTTTCGAGTAGTACCGTGTCCTTCTTAAAGTACCAGTGCTGGACGCAGTACTCCAGGTGAGGGCGTACCATGGCCCGGTACAGCAGCATGATAACCTTCTCTGTCTCTTCAGTCCAGCATCTGCCCCTTCCATTCACTGTCTGTCTTTCCCTGCCATCTCTCCTCCTGCCCCCCCCACCCCCCAATTTGGTCTAGCATCCATCATCTTCCTTCTGTTCCCCTCATGGTCTGGCATCTCTATCCTTCCCTCCCCCCTGTGGTTTTTAGCATATCTCTCTTCTCATTTCCTCCACTCAGATCTGATCATTCTCTGCTCTCTCTTCCCTTTTCTTCTCTGGTCTTCCTTCTCTATTTTCTGCCTCCATCTAAATTAAATTCTTTCTTACTATTTAGTCCCGTTTCCCTCTTTTGACTGTGTCTACACACAGCTTGTCACCCCTTTCCCTCACCCCTCCATTATCTTACTATTTTCTTCCCCCTTTATTTATCTCCTCCTTCCATCCAGTATGTGTTCTTTCCCCACTTCCATTCAGCATCTGCTCTCCCTTCTCAACTGACATCCATCTGCCTTCTGCTCTCTCTCCCTTCTTCTCACTTCCATCATCTGTCCCCTTCTCTCTCTCTCTCATCTCCTCCATTCCATCATCTGCCCCTTCTCTCTCTCTCTCTCTCCCCCCCCCCCAACTTCCATCATCTGCCCCCCTTCCCCTCACCTTTGTGGGTCACTTTCTTTCCCCTGAGGGTGGCTCATGTCACAGGGGAAGCTTTGGCCGAGCAGAACCGCTTGATTGACAGTGGAACTTACTTGATTGATGTCGATGCTGGGGCCCGTTGCCGTTTGAAGGAAAAAAAAAAAGGTGGAAAAAAGGAACCTGTAAAGGCGAGAGGAAGGGAAACCTCCAGGACAGCTGCTTTTTGCCCTCCTTCAGCGGCCCAAGAGTTCAGACCAGCAGCGGCAGCTCTGTATGCTTTTAACTGCCGGGACTCCTGCCTTCCACCGCGTTTGCCTCCTGCCTTGTCTCCGCACCTCCAGACCAGCAGCGGCAGCTGTGTATGTTTTTAACTTCGGCACAGAGCTGCCCCTAATCAATAGTTTAGCGCGGTTTCATGAGGCAGCCTCGGGGCCTTTGATAGCCGGCCCGCTTCGATGATGCGATGTGGGCCGGCCTAGCAAAGGCCCCGAGGCTGCCTTATGAAACCGCGCTAAACTATTGATTAGGGGCAGCTCTGTGCCGAAGTTAAAAACATACACAGCTGCCGCTGCTGGTCTGGAGGTGCGGAGACAAGGCAGGAGGCAAACGCGGTGGAAGGCAGGAGTCCCGGCACAGCGACTGCAACAGGAAGTTGCAAGTCAGCTGACGCCGGCCTTTCGTTGCGGCGGGGACCGAATCCTTCGCGGACCGGCAAGATTTTGTTTGCGGACCGGCGGTTGAAGAACTGTGCTCTACACTGTGTGCGCTGTGACGAGAAACATGTGCGCTGCGAGGTAATATTTTGTGCGCGTGCGCACGTCAACGCAGCTTAGCGGGAACACTGGTGAAGAGGCTATAAAATAAACCTACCAGGATGTTTGCAAAAAACACCCAGTTGGGCAGGAAAATCGAATCGAATCGAAAAACCAATTCAGTAGGCTGAATCAAAATTTTTTTTCCTGAATCGGGCAGCACTAGTCCCAACCACACTGGCGCTGTGGTATAAACAAAATAAACAAACAAAAAAGACTTTTCCTCTCTCTGTTAAATCCTAGCTCACATTTGCAGTCTAACACCAGCTCTGGCAGGATACATGTTTCAAATCTGACATTTTGTTATCAGAAAACAGAAAATAAAATTAGTTTTTCTACCTTTTGTTGTCTGGTCATTATTCAAATCTTGTTGGTCCCAGGCTTTGGTTGTCTTCTGATAACTTGCTTGCCAGGGTCTCCTTCTTTCTTCTTTCTCCGTGCTAACCATCCATATGCCATCTCTGTCTTCCCCTTCCATTTCCCTTCCCTCCCCCGGAGGTCTGGTATCTTTCCTTTTTTTCGTCTCCCTCCACAGATCCACCTTTTCTTAACTACCCTTTCATCCAGCATCTCTCCCTCTTTCCCCACCAACCCAGGGTCAACCATCTCTACCTTTCTTTTCCCAACTACCCTCCTATCCAGTATCTCTATCGCCCCCGCCCCACACACACCATCCCTTGTGTCCAACTTCTCTCCCTTTCTGTTCCTACCTTCCCTAAATCCCATTGTCCATCATCTCTCTCCCTCTCCTCTATTTATAGACCCATTATTTCTTCCCCCGAAAGTCCGGCATATGCATGTCTCTTTGAACTCCCCCTTCCCTCCCTCCCTCCGTGTACTTCTACACCAGGGCCCCCCTCCCCTGAAGGTCTGTCCCCCCCCGAAGGCCTGCCTGTCCCCTCTGAAGCCTGTGCACCATCCTTGAAGGCCTGTCCCCCCTTGAAGGCTTGCATCCCCCTCAAAGGCCTGCCTGCCTGTCCCCCTGAAGGCCTGTGCTACCATCACTGAAGGCATATCCCCCCCCTTGAAGAACTGCATCACCCCCGAAGGCCTGCCTGTCCCCTCTGAAGCCTGTGCACAATCCTTGAAGGCCTGTCCCCCCTTGAAGGCTTGCATCCCCCCCAAAGGCCTGCCACTGGGAACGAGTGATCACAATGTAATCAACTTTAAACTGGACATCGGGAAAGGGAAACATGCCAAAACCTTAACCACCACCTTAAACTTTAAAAAGGGTAAATACGATTGCATGAGAGCCATGGTAACAAAACGACTCGAGAAGATGGTGAACAAACTTGAAAAGGTAGATCAGGCATGGTGCCTATTGAAAAATACTATTGCAGAAGCGCAAGATCTCTACATTCCGAGGATTTCTAAAGATCGGAGAACTAAAGGCAAAGGAAAACCGGCATGGCTTACCATACAGGTGAAGGAAGCCATAAAAGAAAAGAAGGACTCTTTCAAAAAATGGAAATGCATAAATGGAAAAATGGAAAAGCCTGGAACAAACATAAAGATGAACAGAAGAAATGTCACAAGGCGGTGAGGGATGCAAAACAGGACTATGAGGAAAAAATAGCCCGGGAGGCCAAAAACTTCAAGCCCTTCTTTAGATACGTGAAGGGGAAAAAACCTGCAAAAGAGGCAGTTGGACCCCTGGACTACAAGGGAAGAAAAGGGTACATCAAGGAAGATAAACAGATCGCAGACAAACTAAATTCCTTCTTTGCGTCCGTCTTTACGAAGGAGGACACCTCAACAATACCTGAAGCGGAGAAACTGTTTACAGGAGAAATAGAGGACAGCCTCACCACAGTTGAAGTGAACTTAGATCAGATATACTACCAGATCGACAAACTTAAAAGTGACAAATCCCCTGGACCGGATGAAATTCACCCAAGAGTCTTGAAGGAATTGAAGGTTGAAATCGGAGAGTTATTGCAAAAACTTGCAAACCTGTCAATCAGAACTGGTCAGATACCAGACGACTGGAAGAAAGCGAACGTCACGCCAATTTTCAAAAAAGGATCAAGAGGAGAACCGGGCAATTATAGACCTGTGAGTCTTACGTCTGTCCCAGGCAAGATGATTGAATCACTGATCAAGGATAGCATAGTTCAGCACTTGGACACACACGACTTGATGAAACCCAGTCAACATGGATTCAGGAAAGGGAAATCGTGTTTGACGAATTTACTCCAATTCTTTGAGACCGTGAACGAGCAAATTGATAGTGGAAAGCCGGTGGACATAATATACTTGGACTTCCAGAAAGCGTTCGACAAAGTTCCACACGAAAGACTTCTCAGGAAACTACAAAGCCATGGCATAGAGGGAGATATACAAAGATGGATAGGCAAATGGCTGGATAACAGGAAGCAGAGAGTGGGCATTAATGGGAAGTTCTCCGACTGGGAGATAGTGACTAGTGGTGTACCCCAGGGCTCAGTACTTGGACCGATCCTTTTTAATATTTATATCAATGACTTGGAAAACGGAACATCCAGTGAGATCATCAAGTTTGCAGATGACACAAAACTCTGCCGGGCAATCAGATCGCAGGAGGATAGTGAGGAACTCCAGAGCGATTTGTGTCGGTTAGAAAAATGGGCGGAGAAATGGCAGATGAAGTTCAACGTGGAGAAATGCAAGGTAATGCATTTAGGCAGTAAGAATAAGGAATATGAGTACAGAATGTCAGGTGCAAGTCTGGGAAAAAGTGTACAAGAAAGGGATCTGGGTGTACTGATAGATAGGACCCTGAAGCCGTCAGCACAATGCGCGGCAGCGGCAAAGAAGGCAAATAGAATGTTGGGCATGATAAAGAAAGGAATCTCGAGTAGATCGGAGAAAGTTATAATGCCGCTTTATAGGGCAATGGTCAGACCCCACTTGGAATACTGCGTCCAACATTGGTCTCCCTACCTAAAGAAGGATATAAAACTGCTGGAGAGGGTGCAGAGACGAGCAACCAAACTAGTGAAGGGTATGGAGAAACTGGTATATGAGGATCGACTTAAAACACTGGGATTGTTCTCCCTTGAGAAAAGGAGACTGCGTGGGGATATGATCGAGACCTTCAAAATACTGAAAGGAATCGACAAAATAGAGCAGAGAAGATTATTTACATTGTCCAATTTGACACGGACAAGAGGACATGAAATGAAGCTAAGGGGGGACAAGTTCAGGACTAATGTCAGAAAGTTCTGCTTCACACAGAGAGTGGTTGGCATCTGGAATACTCTCCCAGGGGAGATTATTGCAGAATCGACAGTCCTAGGCTTCAAAAGCAAACTAGATGCATATCTCCTTGAGAGAGGCATATAAAGTATGGTTGGCTATAAAATAAACCAGGTGTATACCTGGCAGGGCCTCCGCGTGTGCGGATCGCCGGACTTGATGGACCGAAGGTCTGATCCGGAGATGGCGCTTCTTATGTTCTTATGTTCTTATGCCTGTCCCCCCCTTGAAGGCCTGTCCCCCCTTGAAGGCCTGCCTGTCCCCCTGAAGGCCTGTGCTACCATCACTGAAGGCATGTCCCCCCCCTTGAAGAACTGCATCACCCCCGAAGGCCTGCCTGCCTGTCAACCCCCAACCCCTCCCCCAAAGGACTGCTTCCCCCCCCCCCCCCGGAAGGCCTGTGTGTTGACCCTTGGCCTCCCACCGGTGTATCCAGCTTCCCCCCCAACCTCCCCGCACCGTTTACCTTATAGGAGCAGCCTGCAGAGAAGATCGCGGTGCTAGTGATCTTTGTAAACTGCTTCGGAGCTGTTTCCTCTGCCGTGGTCCCGCCCCTCCTCTGACATCAGAGGTAGGATTGCGGCGGAGGAAACAGCTCTGAAGCAGTTTGCAAAGATCGCTAGCACTGCGATCTTCTATGCAGGCTGCTCCTATAAGGTAAACTGTGCGGGGAGGCCAGGGGGGAAGCCGGACATCAGCACTTCCCAACTGACCCTCTCCCCTCACCCTCTAAAGCAGGTGCGGCAGCGGCCGGCCAGCAAGAGCAGCGCTGCCCCTCCTGCTTTAGGGGGCGAGGGGGGAATTGTTTTAAATTGATTCGAATCGATTCACTCAAAGTGAATCGGGCAGCACTAGCTTCGACACTTGTGCAACCATGGCCTCAGGAAATTCTCCTGTATTTTTTTCTTCCCGGATATGTCAGCGGATCGCAGACCCTCTTGGCTGTTTTATTCTGGTGGCTCCAGACTGGCCTTGCTGGCTGTGGTACACAGATATGATGCGCCTTCGCTAGGGTCAAGACCTTCAGTGGAGTGTCCATCCTGACCTACTTTCACAGGGTTCAGTCTGTGGGGGAGACCTAGGTCGTTTTACTCTTACAGCATGGCTCTTGAGCATGCAGCTTTAGACCACAAGCGCTCTTCTGATGTGGTCTTTGGCAGTCTTATCTAACTGCATCTGTTTCCTCTATGGTGTGGAAGCCTTTCCAGCATTGGTGCACTCAAGACTAAGTGGAGCCGTATTCCGCTCCACATTTGGTGGTGGTACTGGCCTTTTTCCAAGCTAGTCTTGATCAAGGCCTCTGCAGTGTCCCTTTGGGTCCAAGTAGCAGGGCTCTCTTGTTTTCATGCCCTGGGTCATCCTTCATCTGTGGCGTCTTGCCCTGACATTGCCAGATTCTGACAGGGGCTCTTCGCATTGGATTACCAATTTTATCTACCATTCCTTTTCTGGGACCTCACCCTGGTGTTGTATAGTCTATCCAACTATTCTTTGAGCCCTTTCAGAATTTTTCCCTCTTGGCCTTGACACTCTTCCAGATGGTTTTTCTGATCGCTGTTCTGTCAGCGAGCTGTGTCTCCAGACTCCAGGCTTTTTCTTGCAATGTTCCTCTGTATCTCGGAGACTGGGATTTCCTTGCACACCGTTCCTTTTTTCCTGCTGAAGATGGTTTAGGCTCTCCATGTTGATCAGGAGCCAGCATCGGGCGGGAAGGCACTTGCTCATGCGCGGTGCAGGCAATCTTAAAGCTTTCTAAAGCTTAAAGTGACAGTACACTTTTACACTGTCCGTACCAGGCTCCATGGATGACATTACCCACATGTGACAATGTCTGCTGTCCCTGGATAACACCTGTTAGTATATTTTCACAGAATCCACTCCTCCCAAGATTGCTTCTGATTCCACGACAGACTTCACAGCACTAGTAACAGTCTTTGTTTTTCGGTTCAGGCCTTGTTGTGGTGGAATATTCTTCCAGAGGCCTTGAGCGAAGAAAAGGAGTTGGCTGTTTTAAGAGGTTAGAAAACCTAACCTTGTGTAAGTATGTTTAGAGGAAGGTTAATAAGGGTGAAGAGTGGCCTAGTGGTAGAGCTGCTGCCCTTGTCCACAGAGTTTGTCCCAGGGCTGCTCCTTGCGACCCTGGGCAAGTCACTTAATCCTACATTGACCTAGGTACAAACTAAGTACATGTATGTACGCAAATGAGTGTGGTTGTGTAATTACAAAAAGGCAGTATAATAATAATAATGATAAATTTATATACCTACTTTTTTTTGTTGTTCAAGCAAGTTTTATTGAAGTTTTCCAATACAAAACAAGAAATACAGAACAAAGAATCCAGGAACTCCAGGAAGGGAAGGGCCAGGCGTGTGCAACGATTTTATGCCACCGGCCCACAAGCCTCCCCCCCCCCCCGCCCCCCGATGTCAATTCTGATGTTATAGAGAAGGTCTGGGTCAGCCAATCGCTATTTGGCTGGTCCGGACCTTCTCTCTGACGTCTGAATTGACGTCGGAGGGGGGAGGCTTGTGGGCTGGCAGCGTGCAATTGCTGGACCTTCCTGGAGTTGCAGCGGGAGGTAATTAAATGGAGCGGGCGGGTGGCGGCGGCAGACTGGGGGAAGGAGGAATTGGCGGCAGGTCAGCTTGGGGGCAGGCAGGCTTTGGGGAGGGAGGAAGTGGGTGGGACAAAGGCTGGAAGGCAGTGAGGGGGACATATGAGGGAGGAACATAGGAAGGAGGGAGGGAGAAAGGGGGCACTAACTTGGGACATAGGAGGGAGAGAGGAGAATAGAAAGAGACAATTGTTGGGCCTGAGTGTGAGTGAAAAGGAAAGAGATGGTGCACATGAGGAAAGGAAGATGAAAATTGGGCATAGAGAGGAGTGAGGTAGAGATACATGGGGAATATAAGGATGAGAGAGTTGAGGAATGGAATTGAGGTCTGGAGGAGAGGAAGCATGCAAAAGAAATGCAACCAGAGACTCACTAGACAACAAATTTTGCTGAGGTGACATTGCATATTTTAAAGTCGTCTGCCTTGACATCTTTGAAACCCCCCCAAATATAAATGATAATTAACATTTTCTGAGTGTACAGTGTGCTTTGTGTTTTTAAAAAAATTTTGTGATTACCATTATGTATTAATAAGATTATATTGTGTGTATATAAAAATGGATGGAAAAAATTGCATTACAGTTAGTATTATTATTATTGGTGTGGAATCAAGGGCAGAGTTTAGGTGGGGGTACTCGGTTGGTATTTGTTAGGCTTAGGGGGTACTTGGATTGAAAAGGTTGAAAAACACTGTCTTAGTCGCACTGATTTTTATATTTTTATGTATGCCACTTAGAAGCCTGATAAACGGAATATCAAATTTTAATAAAACTTGAAACTTGTGTAAGCTTTATCATATGGCCTACCATATTTGCAAAAGCAGCATGGTTAGTCTATCCTTTGCAGCCTTGAAGCCTGATGCTCACTTATCCTCTTTGCTAATGAAAGTCCTCTGTAGTATTCTCTTCCAAATAGAGCAGTTTCATCAGCATTGAATGCCTGATCAGGTTCATATTTCTTCTCTTCAATAATTTCCTTATAGGTGGCAGGACAATCTGCCTCTTGGTTGGCAGATGCTGCTTCTCCTGTCACTTTCACATTTTGTAGGCCATCCCTGTGCCAGAATTTATCAAACTATCCTTTACAGGCCTGAAAGTCCATAGATAGCAGCAATTCCCTTCTCTTTTCTTCAAATTATCACACAGAAACTGTCTTTCCTCTTAACACAGTATACAGGAATTCTCTTCTTATAGCAATCCTGCTCCCACATAAATGTTGCAGTTTCCACACAAGAGATATTGTTTTCTCACACAACATGTAATATCTTTGCACCCACTAGTGTAGCTGCAGCAACGGCTTCACAGATTGGCTTTTCCTTCTTCTTTATCTATATAACGGTAGATTCATTGATGCCATAATGCCAAGCAACTGCAGAGATTGACTTCGTTCTGTGAAGCATGTCCAATAATTCAACCTTTTATGGTAAGGTCTTCACTATTTTTCCCCCTTTCGGGAGCATTTTTGGTAGTACTAGGAGCCTTATGCTTTGTAACCATACTGCAAATATGGAGAGAGACCTGACCTGAAGGAGAGGCAGTACCAGATATGGTGAAGTTAAATTTTATAAAAAGGTTAGTCTGCTAAATAAATGCATAGTATGTGCTGCCCTTTAGAATGCCGCTCTCTTTGTCTTCAAACAAAGCAGCCTTACCAAGAATTGAATAGTATGTGAAATTTAGGCCCCAGGGAGAAGGCTAGTATTGGACAATGCCCCTGGACTTCATACGGTATCTCTGGTATAGCTGCAGCAAAACTCAGTCACACACGTCTCCTTTTCTCTCAGGGGGAGGGGGGGGGAGGTGGATTCGGCTCTGTCCTGAGTTCAACCACGCTCAGTTATGCCTTGGAGAATTCTCAACAAACTGACCCGAAGCAGTATTTTTCCCCCCCTCTAAACTAAACTAAAACATAGCCTTATATACCGGGTCTTCAACCATGGGAAGCTCGGCATGGTTAACAAATTAATTTAAAAAAAATACTAAAATACATGGAAATTAATTTTCAAAGTGTTTAGCAAATAGAAAAGTTTTCAAGGATTTACGAAAAGATTGGAAGGAACTAAGATAACTCAAAATCAAAGGAAGATCATTCCATAATTGGGAGAATTTAAAAGCCAAAGAGAGGCTGAAATTCTTGATTCCTTTAATTCCTTTCTTGGAAGGGAGGGAAAGTTTAAATTGTTGAGTACCTCTCACATATGAAAATCTATAAACGTTCCATAGAAGAGGAACAAGAGGAATAAAAATTGTAAAAATAATAAATATACATTTAAATTGAATTCTGAGATAAACTGGGAGCCAATGAAGGCTTAAAAGCAAGGGAGTCACATGGTCGAATTTGCTTTTTCCATAAATCAACTTCGCACCGGTATTCTGAATCAATTGTAGTCTTTGAAGACAGATCCTTGTGATGCCAAGATAAATAGCATTACAATAATCTAGCCGAGAAAGTACAATTGATTGGACCAGAACAGAAAAGTGATGTTGATGAAAAAGAGATCTACCTTCCTCAGCATTCATAATTTAAAAAAACATTTCTTAACCAGAGAGTTTATCTGTTCCTTAAAGGTAAGGGAAGAGTCAAAAAGTATTCCCAAAATCTTGGAAGAGAGCTCAATTTGTAAAGAGGCTGCAGAGTCCATAAGTACAGTGGGAGGGAGATAATCCAGTTTTGGGCCTTACCACAAAAGTTTAGTTTTGGCTGCATTTAGCTTCATCTGGACAGACATAGCCCAGGCTTGAAGTTTGGAAATACAATGGTTTATTTTAAAAGTTAAATTGGTAATATTTAAATCAATCTCAATCAGTCAAAAAGATATCATCCGCATAGGTAAAGAGCGTTTCCCAAGCTGACAACTTATATGTGTTCAAAGTAGTCATATAAAGATTGAACAAAATTGGGGAAAGTGGAGAGCCCTGGGGAACCCCGCAAGGAGGCTGCCAGGAGTTAGAAATATTGACTGAATAAGAACGAGACAATAAAAATTTAGAGAACCAAACAAGGACAATCTGATTAAGTCAGATATCTGAAAGTAATTGAAGCAGAATATCATGATGCACTACATCAAACGCTGCAGACAAATCAAACTGGAGCAAAATTGAGCATTTATTTTGTAGTCGCAATTGTTGGATTTTAGAAAAAAGAGAAATCAATAAAGTTTTAGTATTAAAATTAGAACGAAATCCATGTTGAAAAGGTTGAAGTAGTGAAAATTTCTCCAGGTAAATGGTGAGTTGACCAGCTACAATTGATTCTAGCAACTTTGTCAACAATGATATATTAGCAATTGGTCAATAATGAGAAGGGATAGTAGGATCTAGATCTGATTTTTTTCAGGAGGGGCAGGAGTGTTATTTGCCCCGTAGATTGCGTAAAGTATCCATTTTCCAATGAGTAATTTAGTAAGATGGTCAACCATGATATTGCCTGTGAAGGAATATTAAGAAAAAGGTAAGATGGAAAAGGATCCAGTGAACATTTACACTTTCTCAACTTTTCACACAATTTGGAGACTTGGTATTCAGAAACTGAATCAAAAGAGCACCAATAGCGATCAACTGGTATCTCCAGTGTGGGATTTTTAGAATAAGAAGAGAAATATCCAGTATTTCCTACAGGAAAAGACTGCCTAATAAGATAAATTTTGTCTTAAAACATTAGCAGGAGATAATGATTGCTCAGACTTTGAGTCAAAATTAGTTAAAGAACGCCAGAGTTTGAAAAGAATACTACTCTGATTATTGGACTCAGCTATTTTACATCCATAATAGGTTTTTCTCGCTTTCCTAAGTTCAAAGTTATATTTTCTAATTGCAGATCTCCAGTTTAATTTATCTATATCCAAATGGGATTTTTTTTCCATTTCTTTTCTAACCTCCTACAATTTTGTTTTAAGGCTCTATGAGAGGGTAGGAACCATGGTGCGTTCCAGGCATAGGAGATTGTTTTGGTAATAACTGGCCCCTCTGATGTAGCTACAGCAAAACTAAGTCACACACTTCTCTAATGCTGGCCTTTACCTGACCATGCTGAAACTAAATGGAGTCTCACACTTTTCCGGTGTTGGACTTTTTCTATTGGCACCCCAGGATGATGTCACTAGGGAGTGGGGTGCAGTCAACCCTTGTCCTGGGCGAGATGAAACTGCGTGAATGAGGCTGCTTTGTTTGGAGACAGAGCAACATTCAAAAACTCGACGCATACTCAACTTTTTACAAAAGTTAACTTACAGCATTTTATGACTGCAAAATACTCATGAATAATTGAAGACACATGTGCCAAACCCATAAACATGGAGGGAGACCTGTACTGTATATCCTTGAAGTATTGTAGAATCAATATTGGTATTCATTTTTAATGTTTAATATCCAGTATGAACAAACAAGTCAAGGCGGTTTTCAAAATTAGTAGTATATATAAGCTTGAAATTTTTTGTGGCCCTCATCTATTCACACTGTGACCCTTTACGTGAAAAAGGATGGAGACTACTGGGCTAGAGCATATACCACTAGAATATACAGTATAATCTTGTTATAA
This sequence comes from Geotrypetes seraphini, assembly GCF_902459505.1. Taxonomy (NCBI): domain Eukaryota; kingdom Metazoa; phylum Chordata; class Amphibia; order Gymnophiona; family Dermophiidae; genus Geotrypetes; species Geotrypetes seraphini. Next base: position 162,184,385 of record NC_047088.1, on the reverse strand, counting down.
CAGACTCGTTTATAACGGAACCTTGCCTATAGCGGACAAAGTCCACTAGTCCTGGCCGAGTGCCATTATAAACATACAGAAAATTGGATATAGTGGACTCGCATATAACAGACTTTCGGATATAATGGACAACTGTTTTGGTCCCCAGAGCCACTTTTAGCTGTAGTTTTATTCAGCTATAACAGACATGCAGGCTTCACTTACAAGGCACATGGCATGCCGGTGATATAGTATCAAAATGCAGCCCAGAAAAAAAATAAGAGTATTTTTCTTTCCAGTACAGTGTTTTGGTTTGCAATCATTTCGTGCCATATCAATTTTTTGCTGAGTTTTGTTCTTGATGTTGCTGATATGCTTGTGTTGTGATTGTTGTTCATTGATTTACATTGTTTCAAGTTGCCCTGAATAAAGTTTTTAAAAAATGCAATTCTGAATATAACGTACTCTGGATATAACGGACCGTTTTCCCAGGTCCCTTGAAGTCCGTTATAACGAGATTATACTGTAATGGCAGCAAATACAAGCCAATTATAATTCTGTAGGCGCTAATTACATTAATGAAGTCTAACAGTGGTTACCTCATAAATACTAATATGGAAAAGCTGGCTGAACAGCAGGTCTGGCTTAAGGACTGTGGTGCGGTATCTCTTCCTTCATTTCTCCCCACCCAACACCTGTGATCGATATCTCCTATCTAAAGTTCCCCCACCCCTTGCTGAACCAGGTGAGGCAGAGGTTCAGGTGTCAAAATCCCAGTTTGGCATCTATCCCTTTAGGATTTTTAAAGATATACCAGAATGGGATTTTGGCACCCTTTATCACTGGTGCTCTGTGCCAATGCCTCAGCTAGTCCATAAATGGAGCCAGCCCTGCTGAACCGAATACAGAATTCGGTGATGACAGATTTCTTTATTATATGAGGGTGAATCAGAAATTAAAGGCAATTGTTAAATTATAATTCAAAAAACTAGAAAAATGTTATTAGCCAAGTGGTGGAAGTACCCACTGAAAACCATTTGCTTAAAGTGGAGAAAAAGCCTCAACCATAAATAATATACAGACCGCAACCCAATGAGTTTTTTAGCCATTCTAATTCTGTATCATAGGCAAAAACTCCACAATTATCAAAAATGATGTCATGAGAGACAGAGCTTTAATTTGGGTGCCATTTTGAAGCCAGGACGTGGACAAAGCTGGAGAGAACGGGAGTTTGTCTTGGAATTTTCCCTGTTGCAGCCACTTTTTGGTGAAACAAGAGCCATGTTGGAAATTAGATCTTCTTATCTTCACTTCAATGCTATGTATGCTATAGCAGGAACATCAATGTATTGGACTGAGTAATGTATCATCTGTGAAGATAAGTACTATTTTTTGGTCTCTTGTTCTTTTTCTTTTTCCCTGTGCACAGTAGTGGGATGTTTCCTGGTTTTGAAAATTACATTTTTGATAATTGTGGAGATTTTTTTTGCCTATGATAAAGAATTAAAACGGCTAAAAAAACTCATTGGTTTTTATTTATGTATATTATTTATGGTGGAGGCTTTTTCTTCACTTTTAATAAATGGTTTTCTGTGGGTACTTTCACCACTTGGCTAAATAACATTTTTCTAATTTTTTGAATTATATTTTGTTATTATTTTTGTAATTGTTAAATTATGCAATAACCAGAACAGAACTAATGAAATGCAACATATGCATATGCAACATTGCCTGTAGGTATTCATCCACACACAGTGCAGCGCTCGGCCTTTAATCATGTGGCAACCATGAGGTCAGAAACATGGACATTGCTAGATTGCACCATTGTAGCTGATTACAACTTCCCCCGCTGGCTCTGAAGCAGGGGGAAAATGCTTGAGTACCTGATTTAAACCTCTTAGATAATCTTGATAGGAGATATATAAATACCTAAAATAAATAATGATTCACTTATTTTTTTTAACCTTCCTGTGCTTTCTTGGCATTTCAGTGCTTTAAAGAATAGAGATGAAAACTCTTCTACATGGCACTGGAACTCAGACCAACAGCACACTAAAAAAAGGCGGAAAGATAGAATGAGAATGAAGTCCCCAGCTGTGAGTAGTGCATGTACATCTGCCCGAACCAGACCACTTCAGAGTATCCACAAGCGGAAGCTCTACAGACTCAACTCTGCATGTTGCTTAAATCAGCTGGTAAGAATTGTAATTCAAAGAAGATTTTCATTCAGCATGCATCCGTTTATTTTTTTAATAATTGAGATCATATCCCAGTATGCAGTATGCTTATTTAATAGCTGTGGAACAGCAAGACTTTAGATACAAAAGATGTTCTATTACATCCCTTCTGGATTCCATACGTTAGGTTTCAATCCCAAACCACAGTGCGGGAGTTGCAGAAATACAACTCTTATCGGAGCACATGCTCCTTCCCCTTAGCCTGAGAGCTAGAAACATATCCAGATTCAATTTCTGCAAGCAATCCATGCAGAAGTCTTTTGCAGTTGCTTTGTTTCTTTTCTTATTTTTTTTTTGCTTAAAGCTAGTTTTGTTTGGTGGCTTCAGTGTCTTGAGACCCCTTTTTTGTGGTCTGTCAGAGGAAAGGCTACAGACCGCGGAGGTGGATTGCTGCTTCACAGAGAAACTCTAGTCGATCTGTGGAGCCAGCCTGCCTTAGACTCGGGGTTCCTTCCCCTGGGAGTTTGCTTGCCTACTGACCTTGTTACTGGTTTTAAGCTCAGGCTGTGTGCATCTGGAGTGAAACACCCAGGTTTCAAAGTGCAGGCTGCTTTTCCTTCCCCAAGGAGGGGCGGAAGTCACAGTCAATGTCTGGCTGACTGGTAGTCTAAAGATTTCAAGTCTGGTCCATTTGGAACTGTTTCTGAGGCAGAAAATCCTTTTCCTCCGTTCTAATGCTGTTTAAAGCTGCTGACAGTCTGGTACTGCATAACTGTGAGTAAACCTCTATTCTTTAGCACTCTCCAGACCGGTATAGGTGAATCTTACAAGCAGTTATATATCTCATCATGAAAAAAACTGTGGAATAGTACATAAGAGGTACCTTTCCCTATTCCTATCAGTCTTCTTTCAGTCTCAGCAGCTGTGAAGAACTGTACCCATCTCTCTTGGTAGGACTGTTGGAATTTGTTTAGTGATCCTAGTCCCCGTTTTTGTGCCAGATTGAGCTTGGGTGGGCCCTATTTGGGGTTCCATCCAACCTCGGGGGTGTCAAACCCTCCCCCCATGTCCTCCACCTCCCCAACATTTTTTTTATAGAGGTGCCTCAGCAGTAAGGCTTGCCCCCTAAGTCAAGCAAGGCATTAGAAACATAGAAAAAAGCAGCAGAAAAGGGCTATAGCCCACCAAGTCTGCCCATTCCAAGTATCCCCTCCCCTGAATTTACTCCCTTAAAGATCCCACGTGAGTATCCCATTTTCTCTTAAAATCCGTCACGCTGCTGGCCTTTATCACCTGGAGTGGGAGTCTGTTCCAATGATCCACTACTCTTTCGGTGAAGAAGTACTTCCTGGAGTCGCCATGAAACTTCCCTCCCCTGATCTTCAGCGGATGCCCTCTGGTGGTCGAGGGTCCCATGAGCCAGAAGATATCATCTTCTGACTCGATGCGTCCCGTGATGTACTTATATGTTTCAATCATATCACCCCGTTCTCTTCTTTCCTCAAGTGAGTACAGCCGCAATTTTTTAAATCTTTCTTCATATGTGAGATCCTTGAGCCCCAAGACCATCCTGGTGGCCGTTCGCTGAACCAACTCGATCCTCAGCACGTCTTTTCGGTAGTGTGGTCTCCAAAACTGAACACAGTACTCCAAGTGAGGCCTCACCATGGCTCTGTACAACGGCATCATAACTTCAGGTCTCCTGCTGACAAAACCTCTGCGGATACACCCCATCATTTGGCTTGCCCTGGAGGAAGCCTTCTCCACTTGATTGGCAACCTTCATGTCCTCACTAATGATCACCCCTAGGTCGCGTTCCGCCGTGGTCCTAACCAAGGTCTCACCATTTAGTACATAAGTTCTACGCGGGTTTCTCTTACCCAGGTGCATTATCTTGCATTTTTTAGCATTGAAACCTAGATGCCAAGTAATTGACCATTGTTCCAGCAACAGTAGGTCGTGTGTCATATTATCAGGTAATAAGCTTTTGCCTACTATGTTGCAAAGTTTGGCGGCGTCGGCGAACAGTGATACCCTTCCTCTAAGTCCTTGCGTCATATCTCTTATGAATAAGTTAAATAGAATCGGGCCCAGGACCGAGCCCTGCAGCACTCCACTGATCACGTCCGATGCTTCGGATGGGGTACCGTTCACCACCACCTTCTGAAGTCTACCGCTCAGCCAATCCCCAACCCATGTAGTTAGAGTGTCTCCTAATCCTATCGATTTCAGCTTGTTCAGTAATCTTCGATGAGGGACGCTATCAAATGCTTTACTGAAGTCCAAATATACCACGTCCAGTGACTCTCCGGCGTCCAGTTGTCTAGTAACCCAGTCAAAAAAGCTAATCAGATTAGATTGGCAGGATCTACCCTGGGTGAATCCGTGTTGGTGTGGATCACGCAGTTTTTCTTCGTCTAGGATTGTGTCAAGATTCTGTTTGATCAGTGTTTCCATGAGTTTACACACTATAGACGTGAGACTCACTGGTCTGTAGTTTGCTGTCTCTGTCCTGCAGCCCTTTTTGTGGAGTGGGATTACGTTGGCGGTTTTCCAGTCCAAGGGGACCCTTCCTGAGCTTAGGGAAAGATTGAAAAGAACAGATAATGGTTCTGCCAGGACTTCCCTTAACTCCCTGAGCATTCTGGGGTGTAGGTTATCCGGTCCCATGGCTTTGTTTACTTTGAGTCTTGATAGTTCGTCATAGACGCTACTGGGCATAAATACAAAATCTTGAAACGGGTCTTTCTGGTTATCTCCCGTCTGCAGCTGTGGACCAGCTCCCGGCGCTTCGCGGGTGAACACTGAACAGAAGTATTTGTTTAGTAGTTCTGCCTTCTCAGAATCTGATTCCGCAAAGTTACGTCCGATTGCTTCAGGCGTACTATCCCATCTTTGTTTCTTTTCCTGTCACTAATATAGCTCAAAGTATTCTGCTTTGAGAGCCAGTGGAGTCTGTTTTGTAAAAAAAAAAAAAAATCCTGAGGTACCAGTCTGAAAGGTTGCTTTTCATTTAAATATGCTGTAAATTACTGTATTTTTTGACTAACCGGCACTTTTAATCTAATCTAATCTAAATCTTGGGTTTATATACCGCATCATCTCCGCAGATGGAGCTCGACACGGTTTACATGGTTAGGGAAGGAACGGAACTCCAGTGGAATTATATAAGTATGAGAGAAGAGAGGTTGGTGTGAGAGTGCCAGGAGCGGGACGGGGTTACGTTCTGGAGAAGAGCCAGGTCTTCAGATGCTTACGGAATGGTAGAAGGGGGCTCAAATTGCGGAGAGGGGAGGGGAGACTGTTCCAAAGCTGAGTGATTCTGAAAGGGAGGGAAGAGCCAAGTTTACCAACAAGGGAGATGCCTTTTAAGGAGGGGTAGGATAGTTTTAATTTTTGAGTGGATCTAGTGGAGGTTGGATTTGAGGAATTCCAGGATAGAGGGATAAAAGGAGGAAGGATACCGTGGAGGATCTTGAAGGTTAGGCAGGCACATTTAAAGTAGACCCTGGAAATAACGGGAAGCCAGTGGAGTTTGGATAGGAGCGGTGTGACATGGTCAAATTTACTTTTTGAGAAGATAAGTTTGGCCGCGGTGTTCTGGATTAGTTGGAGTCTGTGGAGGCTTTTCTTTGTTAAGCTTAGGTAAATGGAATTGCAATAATCCAATCTGGAGAGGATAATGGATTGTACGAGGACGGCAAAGTGTTTTTGGTGGAAGCAGGATCTCACTTTCCTCAGCATGTGAAGGCTGCAGAAGCATTTTTTTATCAGGGAGTTGAGGTGGTCGTTGAAGGATAATGATGAATCTATGGTGATGCCCAGAACTTTGCTAGAGAATTCCAGCTGTAGAGAGGAGCCTGTGGGCAGTGGGATGGAAGTGGGTAATTGATCAAGTTTAGGGCCAAGCCAAAGTAGTTTAGTTTTGGACTCGTTCAGTTTCATTTGTACAGTGTGAGCCCAGGATTGGAGTTTGGTTATGCAAGAAGAAATGTTAGCTGCGAGATTGGTGAGGTTCGCGTCGGTCTCGATGAGGACCAGGATATCGTCGGCGTAGGTGTAGAGTGTTTCTAGGGGGGATAGGTGGAGAAGATTCAGGGAGGACATATAAATGTTGAAGAGGATGGGAGATAGGGGGGAGCCTTGTGGGACTCCACAAATCGGTTTCCATGGGGAGGAAGAGGAACCATGTTTGGTGACGGTGTAAGAGCGAGAACGTAAGAAGTTCGAGAACCAGTCAAGGACTGTAGAACTAATGCCGATCTCGGAGAGTAGGAAGATTAGAATGTCATGGTGGACAACGTCGAAGGCAGCAGAGAGGTCGAATTGAAGGAGAACGGCAAATTTTTTGTGAGAGTGAAATTGTTGGATCTTTGAGATTAGGGAGGCCAGGAGGGTTTCGGTACTGAAGTTGGGTCTGAAGCCGTATTGATAGGGTAGGAGGACAGAGAATCTTTCCAGGTAGGCTGAGAGTTGGGAGGAGACGATGGACTCTAGCAATTTGGTTAGGAGCGGAATGTTTGCTATTGGGCGATAATTGGATGGGGAGGAGGGGTCTAGGTCAGCTTTCTTCAGTAGGGGGGTCAGTGCAATGCGTCCCATTTCAGGGGAGAAGAGGCCCGATGATAGGGCAGAATTTATGAGTATGGTGAGAGAGGAGATGGCTTGTGTGGGTATTTTCTCAAATAGATAGGATGGGAATGGATCCAAGGTGCAGTTACAGGATTTCAGTTTCAGGCAGAGTTTGAGGACCTGCGAATCGGATACTTGCTCAAAGGTAGTCCAGGTAGTCGCATATGGACCAATTGAGCACTTCTCAGGGGAAGTGGTGCACAATTTGGTTCAGATGTGTGAGGTACTTGCGGCCGGCCTGAAACAGCTGTTCTGGCTGGTGCGGTTGTGTGGAGCCCCGTCAGCAGAGGCTGCAGGCGTCCAGGGCTCCCCGGCCCTAGTGCCTCACAAGTCGGCATGGAGCAGTGGGGAAGCCTGGTCTTCCCCCATCGCCCCTGGAGGGATTCCCTCTCAGCTGATTTTTGTTAACAGCTGATGCCTGCTTTAGCAGCTGGGACAGTTCAGGCTTCCCAGCCGCTACATGCCCTGGAGGGGTTATTTTTGGTGGGATCTTCGCCATTTTAACAGACAGGCCCCTCCATTTTGTCTGCATCCTCAGGTAACTTTCCCCCTGTATTGGAAAAACAGGGGCAGGTTTCAGCTGGGTCCCCTGTTATGGCAGGGAGTCCCATTAGATCCCCAGAGGTTTTTTCCCTGATTTAATTTTTGCTTTGTGCAGAGCCTATTTTCTGGTGGCTGGAAGTCCCACATGCGTGTATGTGGGGAGGGTCCCCTCCGCACTTCCTATGACTTTGCCTCCCTTTTTTCATTTGACGACCCCTCTTCCTCCCTCGTCCAAGCGCCCATAGGTGGCTTGGGTTGCAGATTAGTGGTCAGAGGAGCGTGTTGGCCTAGATGATGACCTGGACCATTTTGAGGAATTCCAGGATCCTCTCGAGGTGATGGCCGATGGTGACGAGGCGGCGGGTTTCCCGCCTTCTGGCGAAGAGGCGTCTGTGGTGTGCCTTTTTCAGAGGGATGTGCTACCAGACCTGATTCAGCGGGTCTCCTCAGTGCTGCATTTTGAAGAAGCGCCACCGGAGACCCCGCTTCCAGGGGACCCTCTTCTTAATAGGATCCGCGCTGCTTCCCGCTCTTTTCCTATGCATCAGGATGTTCGGGATCTTGTACTGGCACAGTGGAATACACTGGAGGTGCCTTTCGGTTGGTGTGCACCATGGGTTGTTTGTATCCCACCCGGAAGAGGATAGGGCTACTTTGAAGTCTCCAGTGGTGGATGTGGTAGTCTCAGCGATTGCTAAGCAGCATACCGTGCCTGTTGAGGGTGGTTCTGCCTTACTGGGACTCTGAGGAGCGAATATTGGAGACCATTCTTAAACAGAATTTTGATATCTCTGTCTTGGGGGGTCCAGGAGGCTATTTGTGAGGGGCTGGTGGCTCGCGCCGTGTTTCGGTGGGCTGAGCGTGTCCTGGATTGTGAGTCTGATGTATGGTCCTTGGTGGATCAGGAGGTGGCAATGATTGAGATGGCTGCCTCATTCCTCTCGGATGCTCTCTCTGACTTGGTGTGGACGTCTGCCAAGTCTATGGCTTTTGGAGTGGCTACGCGACGTACCTTGTAGCTTCGCGCTTGGTTGGTAGAGGCCCCGTCCAAAACTAAGTTTGCTAAATTTCCCTTTCAGGGGTCTTTTTTTGAAGAGGATTTAGATAAATTGGTTCAGACTCTGACAGACTCTATGGTGCCCCGCCTGCCGGCATCTCAAGGTGGCACTGCCCGAAAGCGTCTGCGGGAGCCCCGCAAATACTGCCTGCAGGCATGTGGCTTGTTACTTTCCAGGCTTCAGGGTTTTCCCGGGGTCATTTTTATCAGCGCATGCAGTCCTTTCGGGGGACCTGTCGGGGACTGGGAATCCCTCTGCCGGTTCCCCCACTGCCCACCTGCCCAATGACTCTGCCGGCGCCCCCTTTGGTTCCAGTGGGTGCCTGGCTGTTCAAGTTTTTCCCAAGTGGGCCAAGATCACGTCCGATCAGTGGATCCTGGAGGTGGTGCGGGATGGTTCTGCTCTGGAGTTTGCCTGCTCTCTGCCAGATCATTTTCTAGCCTCTCCGTGTCAGGCGGCATGGAAGACGCAGGCCTTTCACCAGAACCTTCAACGCTTGCTAGATCTCAAAGCAGTTGTTCCAGTATCCCTCAGGAGTGCGGCACTGGCAGGTACTCAATTTACTTTGTGGTGCCCAAGAAGGAGGGGACCTTTCGGCACATCTTAGATTTAAAAAGGGTCAACAGGGCTCTCAGAATTCCCTCTTTTCTCATGGAAACACTGCGGTCTGTCATGCTGGTGGTTCAGCTGGGGGAGTTCCTGACTTCTCTCGATCTGACGGAGGCCTACTTCCATGTTCCAATTCGGGCCTCCTATCAGCTCTTCCTTTGCTTTGCGATCTTGGGTCAGCACTTTCAGTTCTGTGCGCTTCCTTTTGGCCTGGCCACGGCTCCCTGAATGTTCATCAAGGTTATGGTGGTCGTCGCGGTGGCCTTGAGGACAGAGGACATTCTGGTGCATCCCTTTCTGGACAACGGGTTGATTCGGGTGAAGTTGTTGCAGGAAAGCCACCCGGGTTACGGCTTGGATGGCGGATGTTTCTGCAGTCACTGGGATGGATGGTCAACCTTTCCAAGAGTCTGTTGGTCCCATCTCAGTGTCTGGAGTACCTTGGGGTTCTGTTAGACACCTTCTTGAGGAAGATCTTCCTTCCGGAGGCCCGGATAAGCAAATTGCAATATCAGATTTGCCTGCTTATGGCGTCCCAGTGTCCTCAGGCGCAGGATTTCCTCCAAGTCTTGGGGTCAATGGCGGCTTCCATAGACGTAGTAAGGTGGGCGTGGGCCCACATGCATCCTCTTCAGTATGCTCTCCTTCAGAGGTGGTTGCCCCAGAGGCACAATTTGGATCTCCCTGTTCCTCTAAGAGGCTTGGTGCGCTGCATCTTCTTTGGTGGCTCCAGAACTCTTATCTGGTTCAAGGGGTGAGTCTGGATCAACCACAGTGTGCTTCTCACAGATGCCAGTCTCTTTGGTTGGGGATCTCAGTATCTAGGTCACTCAGCTCAGGGCACCTGGTCCAGGGAGGAGGCATCCTAGTCGATCAATGTGCTGGAAACCAGAGCTGTCTGTCTGGCGCTGTTAGCCTTCCGCTCCTTCTTGTCAGGCAAGTCAGTCAGAGTTCTGTCGGTCAGTGCCACGGCAGTGGCCAATGTCAGTCGTCAAAGGGGTGCCAAGAGCACAGAGGTAGCACAGGAGGCGGCTCTGCTCATGGTCTGGGCAGAGTCCCATCTTCAGGACATCTCGGCCTCCCACATAGAATGTTCAGGCAGACTTCCTCAGTCGTTATGTGCTGTATCCGGAGAGTGGTGTCTAAGCCACGTGGCCTTTCAGTTGATAGTGCAGTCTTGGGGTCAGACCCTGATGGACCTGATGGTCACGAGTGTCAATGCCAAAACACCCTGCTTCTTCAGTCATCGCAGAGACGGTCAGGCCAAGGCCCTAGATGCTCTGGTTCAACCATGGCCAATGGAAGGGCTGTTGTATGTGTTCCCTCCATGGCATTAGTGGGCAGAGTACTCCGTATTGTTCATCACTGGGCCTGGTGTATCTGGATTGGCCCCGCCGTCCATGGTATGTGGATCTGGAGTGGCATCTGGTGTTGGATCCTCTTCCTCTGTCTCTTTCGCACAATATGCTGACTCGGGGGCCTTATTCCTATGTTCAATCCGGGTCCTTTTTGTCTTACGGCTTGGCTGTTGAAAGTGGATGCCTAGGTAAGAAGGAGTATTCAGATAAAGTGATCTCCACTCTCTTGCGGTCCTGGAGATTTTCTACATCTCAGGCTGATGTGCGGGTTTGGCACATCTTTGAGGATTGGTGTGGGGTGTGTGGAGTGGTCTCTTTTCGCGCTTCCCTGCCTAACATCTTAGAATTCTTGCAGGCTGGGCTGGACAGGGGTCTGGCTTGGTCTTCTCTCCGGGTTCAGCTGGCGGCCTTGTCGGCCTTTCATGGGTTGTTACGAGGTCAGCGGCTGACTGCCATTCCTAATGTCGCTTTCTTCTTGCAGGCGTCCAAATTGCTCAAGCCTCCCGTGCGGCCGTTGAATCCCTTTTGGGATCTGAATTTGGTCTTGTCTGGGCTGGTGCGCCCTCCTTTTGAGCCTTTGGGCGCCTGCTTGTTGAAGAACCTTACTCTTAAGGCGGTCTCTTCTGCTATATGTGTTTCAGAGCTGCAGGCTTTCTCTTGTAGGTCTCCCTTCTTGGAGTTTCTTGGGAGCGGGTAGTGTTGAGGCCTGTTCCTTCCTTTTTGCCAAAGGTAGTTTCTCCTTTTCATGTCAATCAGGCAGTGGTCCTCCCGGTGTTGGGTAGCCGGAAGGGATCTTTTGAGCAGAAGAAGTTGTGCAAGCTAGATGTCTATGAGGCTCTTTGCACTTATGTGCAGAGGACCCAGGAGTTCAGGAAATCAGTCATCTCTTTGTCCTTCTTGGGGGTCCTTGTAAAGGGGATGGCACTTCCAAGGCTACTATTGCATGTTGGATCAAAGAGGCTATTGCGTCCATGTATCTTCTTCAGAAAAAGCCTGTTCCGGAATTTCTCAAGGCTCATTTCACTCGGGGTCAGGCGGTGTCTTGGGCTGAGTCTTCGCTAGTTCCTCCAGTGGACATTTGTAAGGCTGCTGTGTGGTCTTCCTTGTATTCCTTTGTCAGACACTACCGTTGGGACGGGGTGTTTGGTGCGTGTGTTCTGGTGCCAACCCTTCGGGGGTCCTATCCATGATGGAGACTGCTTTGGTACATCCTGCTTGTAAGATTCACCTATACTGGTCTGGAGAGTGCTAAAGAAGGAAAAATTATGGTCTTACCTGCTAATTTACTTTCTTTTACCTTCTCCAGACCAGTATAGGTCCCCACCCTGTCTATTGTTGTTTTCTTGTGGCAGTTGCGTGGGCAGATTTTGGGTTTTCTGTGAGTTCTAATATTTTTTTTAGGGCCAGGGAGAATTGAAGAACAGCGGCTGTGGCTTAGCTGGTGAGCTATGAGGACATTTTCTTTCTGGGATCTCTCCTCTGCATTTTCCAACAGCATTTGGGTATGTTAGTTATTACTCCTGTTCGGAGTATTGTTTATTTCTGTTTCAAGTTCCTAGTTCTGCTTGGCTATTCGGCAGACTGATAGGAATAGGGGAAGTACCTCTTATGTACTATTCCACAGTTTTGTTTCAGTCTCCACCTGCTGGTCATAATGAGATATATACCCGCTTGTAAGATTCACCTATACTGGTCTGGAGAAGCTAAAAGAAAGTAAATTAGCAGGTAAGAACCTAATTTCTCCTTATTTCCTAAGGGAACTTCAGGGGTGGCTTGTAAAATGATTTTAAAGTAATTTTTCACATTTTCTGAGGGTAGGGTTCAAGTTTTCCACCTCCCCAGACCCCAAATCACTATTTTTTAATTTTTGGGTTTGTTTATTTTTGCTGTTTTTTTGGTGAGAATTCACTGGCAGTGGTCATCTTGGATTTTAATCTATTTTTTTTTCCAAAGTTTTATTTCTGCCTCAATACCCCTCGATTTGCTTAATCGTTTGGGATGGACTCCCCAGTCCCTAATTTATTGAATGTGTGCATTTATTGCGTCAGGTCAGTGACCGTGTGCCTAAAGGCGACTGCTCACCGTTACTGTACCTTTGATAATGACAACACTTATGCTGCATCAAATGAATGTTTGATTAATAAAGCAAAAGGTCAGTTTACAAAATGAGGCATCAAAAATGATTATATATCAAAGTGCCAAGTGAAAAGGTCAATTCAGAGGCTAGCTTGTCTGATAAGGACCCTTACACTCTGGCTTGGATACATGAACCTTGATCTTTTATAAGATATTACATGGTTACTTTGATTGGTGGAAACATAGCTAGTCTGATTGGTTGTTTACACTTTCAAATTTCTAATTGGTTAATTGGTTGCCATGTCAGGTATCTTTGGGTCATTCCAAGACTTTGGATGGTGTCGTATATGAATTCCCCTATCTCCCATGACGGGGTGTTTTTGGTGCTTTTTCGTAGGCCATTTGGACATTGGCCACTCCCTTCTCGGTGGCCCTTCTTTCTTCTGCTTTCTTGGATATTGTAGTTATCAGTTTCTTTTACTTGTTATGTTCTTAGGTCATATGAGTTATTTCCAGCCTAAGCCCTGCAACTATCTGTTCAGCGCAGATCATGTTGACCTGCTGTGGTCACTTATTTTATTTTTGTGACCAGTGTTTTGTTTTTGGAATTTTCCACAGCAGCTGTCTCAGCTGTCTGCATCCTTGTTTATAGTTCATGTAATTTTTGTATCAGAATGAAGTCTGTAGAATTCATTTTATAGTTTGGCCTGTTATGTCTGAGGCCCAGTTTCTTAGTCCTGTGCCTCGGGGGTCTCATGAGGGAAGGTATCCTCTCTCATGCCGTAGCGTGCTGAGGGAGGGGGCGGGAGCTTCAGACTTCACCTCCTCTGGGTACTATAGGGCTGGGGAGCTGGCCTAGGTCTGTGAAGTCGGAAAAAATTTTCACCTAGAAGTTCTTACCCAGAGTTCTGGAGTCTGACTCAAAATGCTTGAATTCCAAGTCTGGGGGCTTTTTTGATGTGACATGTGTGCCTCAACAGAGCCATGCCATGTTTGCTGGGTATGACTTTTCGCCAGATTTTATTCAGCTTCTCTGGAAAGAGTATTCTTAAGACCCTGCTCGTTTGACACAGGTGCATCGGATCTTTCTCAGCCTGTTGTACAGGTAACGGAGCTTCCTGTTCAGGAACCCTCTCGTCTGACTGTGGCAGACCTCGATTGCAGTGGTTGCCATTCAGGTATTATGTCTCTTCTGTCTTCTGACACTGCTTCGATATTGGATAGAGCTGATAACCCTTGCTGGGACTAGTCTCCTCAGCTACCCTGAGAGTCAGGAGTTTGGTGCTGATCCTTCTATTCGCAGCCCTTTTATGCATGGTTCTGTCCACCCTTTTATTGCTGATGTTTGGAAAGAGCTCAATTTGGATGCTCCACCTTCTACTTCTCAGGCATCGGTCAGGAACTGTTCTCATGCCCTACGGCCTGGCATTAACTGCAGGTGCTGGGGTCCAAGGCAGCCTCCTCGGAGGCAGTTCCCTGGGCCAGATTGCACATGTGCCCTTTATTGGAGTCTTGGTGATTTCTGCAGTGTCATCCCCTTCAGATGCCGCTCCCCTGGACAGTACTGTCTTGCAGCAGTTTGGGCTGGTGGCTTCATGGGGTGGCTGGAGAGGGAACTATTTTGCATGTTTCCTCCATGGCCCCTGAGAGGTCGAGTGATCCGCAGGATTGCAGACCCATGGAGGGTAGTCGTAGTTGCCTTAGATTGACTACATCAGCTGTGGTATGCAGTTTTAGTCCGTCTACAGAGAATCCAGAGTCTCAGATTGCCAGTACATCCAGAGCTTCTGTCTCATGGGCCTGTTCTTCTATAGGATCTGGATCGCTTTGGTCTTATGCATGGCTCTTGAGCTTGAGGCGTTTACTCGCAGAGGATACTGCTACTCTCCTTAGTGCCAAAAAGCCATTAACAATCTTGGCATATGCTAAGGCTGGGCAGTTGTTTCAACTCTGGAGTGCTAAACAAGAGTATATATGTATATCCCCTGAGTGCTCCAATTTCAGTGGTCCTAGTCTTTCTTCAGGATGGGCTCAAAAAGGAGCTGGCGGTCAGCTCCCTCAAGGTTCAAGTAGCAGGTCTCTCTTGTTTCAGGGCCTGTATGGCTTATCTGGATATAGCTTGGTTTTTGAGGGTGTTCTTCAGTTATGTCCGCTGCTACGACAGCCCTTTCCATTCTGGAATCTGAACATTGTCCTACAAGGATTGACTAACACTCCGCATGAACTTTTGCAGAAGCCGTCTCTGTTAGACAGCTTTCTTGGTTGCTATCACATCCGCATGGAGAGTGTAAGAGTTGCAGTAGTTTTCCTACAGAGAACTGTTCCTTAGATTAACAGAAAAAGGAGTTTCCCTACGCACGGTCCTTTTTGTCAAAGGTATTTTAATTTTTTCACATAAATTAACAAGTCCGTCTACCTGCATTCCAGTCCACAGGATTAAAAAAAAATAGAACAAAAGTCCTGTGGTTGCTGGATGTCCGAAGAGAGATTTTGTGGTATCTCAAAGTCACTAACAAAATTTGGCTCTTTGACAGTCTAGTTGTGCTGGCCAGACTGGGCAGGCCAGCGTCTAAGGTGACTATCTCTAGATGGATCTGCATGGTAATTTCTTCCACCTATATTGCCTGTGGAAAACAGCCGCCAATATCATTGAGGGCTCATTTGACAAGCAATGTTATTTTTTCTTAGGCAGAAGCCCGGGAGATTACATCTGAGGAGATTTGTAGGGTGGCTACTTAGTCCAGTCTTCATACTTTCACTAAGTTTTACAGAATGGATGTTGCAGCACGGCTGGATGCTGTTTCTGGGTCTGCAGTACTACAGGCAAGCTCATCTGTCCCGCCCTAAATTCAAGGGACTGCTTTGGTGTACGTCCCATCCATACAGAATGACACACTTATTGCATTAGTAAGAAAGATTAGATTCTTACTTTGATAATCTTCTTTGTTGTAAATAGGTGTGTCATTCTGGAACACCACCCTATCAGTCTTCAAAGGTGCCTGTTTACTGTCTCAAACAAGCATGTCCGTTCTCAGAATGAGATTTTTCATGTCAGTCTGACTATAGGAGGATGAACACATATGTAAGGACACAAGAGGTGATAGGATATGTAGAGCTCCATAAATGTTTTTGCTTGTTAATATTTTCCCTCATATATTGTTTTTCTAGTTGGTTTTGTTATTAACAGTGCTAATTAACAGTAGCTGAGAAGGTATGGAATAAGAGGTTAGCTTTCATAAACTGCAAAAGATTGCAGAAAGAGGAAGACAGGCAAAAATAACTGGAAAGTTAAGAGTCTGGTTGAGTAGTCAGAAAAACAAAGATGCTAATGGTAAAACGGGGAGACAAGACATCTTTTAGATATATCAGTGATAGAAAGAAGTTCAAAAGTGGCATTGTGAAACTCAAAGGTGAAGGGAAGAAATATGTAGCAGCTGATAAAGAAAAGACTAAATTGTTCAACAAATATTTCTGTTCTGTGCTAATGGCTGAAGCTCCGGGAGCAGGACCGTAGTATACAAATGCAAATAGGATGGAGGAGTGGTAGATCCTGATCGATTTTCTAAGGATTGTGTTTGTGAGGAGCTAGCTAAATTAAAGGTAGGCAAAGTGATGGGGCTAGATGGTGTACGTCCAATGGTGCTGCAGGAACTAAGGGAAATTTTGGTGGCGCTTTGCTGATTGGCTTTTTCAATGCTTCTCTTGAGTTGGGAGTGTTATCGGAGGACTGTAGAAGGATGGATGTGGTCCCTCTTCACAAACATGGAAGTAAGGAAGAAGTAAGGAATTATAGGCTGGTAAGTCTGACTTCTGTGGTAAGCAAATTAATGGAATTAAAACAGAGAATGGTCAAGTTTTTGCAATCTGATGGATTACAGGACCAGAGGCAACATGGATTCACTAGAGGTAGGTCTTGTCAGACAAATCTGATCAATTTCTTTGACCGGGTGACCAGAGAATTGGATAGAGGATGTGCACTAGATGTGGTGACAGTGTTCCACACAGATGTCTAATAAATAAACTGAGTGCCCTCAGGATGGGCCCCAAAGTGATGGGCTGGGTCAAGAACTGGTTGAGTGGAAGAAGATATAGGGTAGTGGTCAATGGCGATCGCTCTGAGGAAAGGGATGTTACCAGTGGTGTGCCTCAAGGTTCTGTTCTTGGGCCTGTTCTTTTAAACTTTTTTTTTATAAGCGATATTGCTGAAGGGCTGTTGGGTAAGATTTGCCTCTTTGCGGATGATTCCAAAATCTGCAATAGAGTAGACACCTTGGATGGTGTGAGTAACTTGAAGAAAGACCTAGCGAAGCTTGAAGAATGGTCTGAAATTTGGCAGCTAAAATTTTATGCTAAGAAATGCAAGGTCATGCATTTGGGCTGCAAAAACCTGAGAGAACGATACAGTTTAAGGGGTGAAAAACTTATGTGGACAAAAGAGGAGTGGGTCTTGGGAGTGATAGCATGTGATGATCTTAAGGTGGCTGAACAGACAATGGCAAATGCAAGAAGGATGCTAGGGTGCATAGGGAGAATATGGCCAGTAGGAAAGGAGGTATTGATGCTCCTGTATAAGACTCATGAAACCTCATTTAGAATATTTTGTGTGCAATTCTGGAGATTACACCTTCAAAAAAATGTCAATCCAGAGAAAGGCTACTATAATGGTGCATTTTCTTCATCATAAGACATATGGTAACACACTTAAAGATCTCAATATATATACTTTGGAAGAAAGGCAGTAGAGGGGAGATATGATAGAGACATTTAAATACCTACGTAGCGTAAAGGTTGAGTTGAGTCTCTTTCATTTGAAAGGTGGCTCTGGAATGAAAGGGCATAGAATGAAGTTAAGAGGTGATAGTATCAGGAGTAATCTGATAAAATACTTTTTTTCAGAAAGGGTGGTGGATGCGTGGAACAGTCTTCCGGAAGAGGTGGTGGAAACAGACTGTTTTCTGAATTCAAGAAAGTGTGAAATAGGCACATGGCATATCTTAGAGAGAGAGGAAGAGTTAATGGTTGCTGTGGATGGACCAACTTGATGGGCCATTTGGCCTTTATCTGTCATCATGTTTCTATGTTACAGAGCAGAACAGAGCAAAACTGTGTTTTTGGGTAACTTTCCCATGCCCTTTGTTCTTATGTTTGTTTATAGGGGCTATTGCCTGCTTTGGTACAAACTGAAGGGAGCAGCACAGTACACTAGATAAAGAGAAGAAGTTGAAAATTGTGATTGATACCTTCTGCACAGGTTGCAGATTTGGATTGAATATCCATCCATCCAGAATGACACTATTTACAAGAAAGAAGATTATCATATCAAGGTAAGAACCTTTTTGTGAGAACAGCCTATTCCTGAGGCTCAAAAATTAAAAGGTTATCCATGACATGTCCCAAATTTTTAAGTTCGGAAGTCAAAGAATATATAGCATCGTGTATATTCATCTCTTTAATTAAAATTTAGTTTTATCTCTGTTTAATTTTAGTTTAAATTCTGCTGCCTAAGTCTCTAATAGGTTTTTCTTGTTTAATACTTGGTAAAATTGCTTAAAGATCATCCTTAAAAGGAATATACTGTACATTGTAACATCTGCATAGATGAACAGATGGCATCCTGATTCATAAAGCTTTTGTCCTAAAGGTGCCATACATAAGCTAAAAAGTATAGGTGATATAGTTGAGGGGATCAATGATGCAGTGGTAAGATCTCAGATCTATGAAATTAATTTATTTATTGTGATCCACTTTTGTATGTTTGAGAAATATTGCCCATAAGTAAATTTTAAATAATTGTATGTTGGATGACTTATTGGTTTTAATATTTGTTGTAAGACATCTGCCATACTCCTGCTAAAGAATATTTCTTCATGGAGATTATTTCTTCATTGAATATTTCTTCATTGAGCTTTTCTTCCTCAGTTTAACGATATGACCTCTTAAAACATTTCCAATTTACTCTGTAAATATCTTTGTAGCCACTGTCATCTGAAGCCATCCTACTACAGTGTGGTAGACAGCTGCCTTTCACAATGCCCTCTTCAACATGTAGTAGCTGTGAAAGAAGCAAGACTAGGGCACTGGGACAACACATACTGGAAGTAGACTCCTCTTTTCATCCAGTCTTATCACTGCCTTCAGGTAAGTCTATTCAGGAATTTAAAAAAAACAAAACATTTTACATAGAAACATGATGGCAGATAAAGGCCAAATGGCCCATCCAGTCTGCCTATGCGCAGAAACTATTATTTCTTCTCTCTGAGATCTCATGTGCCTATCCCATGTATTGGAGGAGTGTGTGTGGTTTTACTACTAATCTTAGCTTTAGTCCAGTATGCTTTGAACTGTATAGAATAGCAATCAAGTACCTTTATCTGTAGAAAGTTGGGATCAGTCAACCACACAATTGGATGATGTCATCTGACATCATTGTGTTACATTTTCCTGATCCTGGAAAAGCTTAGAAGACTTTTCTGAACATGTATAGTAGAGAGCTGCATGGGAACGGGGACGACGGGAATCCCGCGAGTTCCCCCTTCGGGTCGCGGGGATCCCGTGGAGACGCCCCATCGGGTCACGGGGATCCCATGGGGACGCCCCATCGGGTCATGGGGATCCCGTGGGGACGCCCCCTCGGGTCGCGGGGATCCCGTGGGGACGCCACTCGTGGTCTCGGGGATCCCGCGGGGTTGGAGGCAGCGAGAGGCCCCTCTTCTTTTCCTACTTGCTTATATACGTAGCTGACCGGAAGTCTAACCCCCGACGTCAGAGCAGGTGTAGGAGAGAAGGCTTCACATCAGTCACGTGCAGGGTAGCGGGCAGATCTCTTCCTAGCTGAAGAACACGTAGCTGTCTCCTCTGGCCACCTCATGGAGGGCTGTGCAGTCCTTCTCCTCCAAGAACCAGTAGTTGAGGTAGGCGGAACCTTGAGCACCAGTGAGCAGTGGAAAGGCTGGTCGGAGGTGGCGTACTTGGGCGCTCCGTAGAGTGCGGGAGCGGTGGTGGAGACGCCTTTTACTAGAAAGACGCAAAGCTCATGGCAAACTGTGTTTGGGGATAGGGTGAGTTAGAAGCTCTCCTTAAAAGCTTTTCAAGGATGGGTTCTGAGTTCTTCCTCCAGGTAGATCTCAACACAAGGACTATCAGTATGGACTGTGAGAGGCAAACAGGCAATAGCTCATTCCCCGTTTGGATATCTCTCTCTCAAATCCAAACCCTCAGCCTCTGTCCCACCAGCAGTTCAACAACCCCCCCCCAATTCTTCCAACCTGTTCCACACAACTGTCTTTCTCCAGTCTTTCGCTCCCTCTGATGCCTTTTCTGTTGTTTCTCCGGCAGGGCAGAGGGAGAGCCAAGGCAAGAAGTGGTGTTGAAGGGGGCAGGGGTGCTAGAGAAGAAAAACGGCAGGTGATTTCAGGCATGAGTAAGAAGATAGGATTGGGGGGGAGGGAATGAGATTAAAGCGGCTGTGTTGGATGACAGGCTGGGAAGAGATGGTAAACCACAGGGTGAAGAGGGGTGCTTAAAGGGTGAAGGCAGTCAAATGTGTGTGACTTGGTCTCTGTAGTGTGGGAGTTCTTTGCTAGTAATTTGTTGTATGGCAACTCCTGTCATAATTAGTAAAAGCCTGTTGTTTTTAGATGATATTTGGCTTTTAGCTCTCATTGACATGCCAAATAACACAGTATCATAAGAAAATGGCACTGGATTTTCCAACAAACAATTTATTTGGCCCCATATTGCTTTCCAAAAAGCCAAAATGAATGGACAATAGAACAATAAATGATCTAAAGTCCTTGCTTCGAGATGACAGTGCCAACATCTATTTGATTTAGAGCTATCCAACTTTTGTAAACGAACAGGGGTCCAGAATGCTCTATGTAACAGAAAAAAACACGTTTGTCTCATAGATGCCGACACTGTACATCTCATCCTCCAAGTCCAAATTCGTGACCATTGAGACACAGAAATTTGATGCTTAATCTCAATACTCCAAATGTCCCTAAGACCAGTTTTTGTTTTCTTATTTATAAATCCAGCTATCAATTTATACTACTGTGCAGCCTGATGTCCCGGGAAGTCCACCTGAAAGCATAAGAATTCCAAACTATATTGATTATTTAAATTTTTCCATTCAGAGAACCCCGCCTGAATGGCCTTCTTAGTTACAACCATCTAAAACTTTGCGATTTATTAAGTCCAAATTTATGTTGCAGCTGTGAAAAGTCAAGCAGCTTACCATTACAAATACATCATCTAAAATACGTATTCCTGCTATCATCCAATGCTTCCAGATGACCTTAAATCCGCCAATTTGAATCTTGGAGTTCAGCCATATAGTCTGATTTGTTGATTAACATATCGCAAGGTCTTCCATGTATTTACTAATATTCTGTTTTCTTTATATAACCTAGACGTTTTGATACTGAGAACATGGCATAATCGCAGAGGAAACATGAATTTCCATTCCAACCACAACCAATCTGGAAGATTTTCCATAAGCTCTGGGAGAACCCAATACATATCCTGGCGCATAATATAGGATTGATGATGCCTATAAAAATTGGGAAAATTTATCCCTCCCTCTGTAATTGTTTTTTGTTGAGATACTAAAGCAATTCTAGGAATCTTACCCAGCCAAATAAATTTTGTAAGAATACTATTTAACTTTTTATAAAAGGACCTCTGGAAAAAAACTGGTAACATATCCATTTGATAACAAATCAAAGGCAAAATCATCATTTTAATAGTTTGAACTCTCCCCCACCAGGAAAGATGTAAAGGATTCCATTGCTTACACATTTCTGTTACCTTCTGTAATAAAAGTTTTTCATTCACTTTCATTGTGTCATCCAGCGTTCCAAATGCCTAAATATTTTATTCCATCTTCTTTCCATAAAAAGGGGAATGTTTCAGATAAACCTTTTGTACAATGGACATTAAGTGGAAGAACTTCTGATTTACTCCAATTTATCTTGTAACCTGAAAATTTTCCAAATTTCTCTATTAAGTCAAGTAAGCATGGAATGGTTGTTTCAGGATTTCTCAAATGAAGCAATATATCATCTGCATAAGAAGAGACCTTATATTCCCAATCTAAATAAGGAATACCCTGTATCTCCTTCACCTGCTGAAGAGCTAATAACAAGGGTTCTAATATAATATCAAAAAGTAAAGGAGACAAGGGACAACCCTGCCTAACCCCCCTCTGCAGACTAAAACGTTCTGAGAGATTATTATTAATATATAATCTAGCAGCAGGGGAGCTATACAAGGTTCAGATCATTTGTTTAAATCCTGAACCCATTGCAAACCAATCCATTGCTTGATACATGAAGGCCCATTCTATCCGATCAAAAGCCTTCTCTGCATCTAAGGATACAGAAAAGGCTGGATCATTCATGGCTTTTGTTAAATTTAACATATGAAAAGCCAATCTGGTGTTATTAGAGGAATGTCTCTGAGTAACAAATCCTGTTCGGTGCATACCAATAATAAAAGAGAGAGCCTTGGCCAAGCGTAAAGCCAAAGTTTTGGCTAGAAGTTTGCCATCTACATTAATTAAGGAAATAGGCCTGTAATTTGAAACCAATGTGGGATCTTTATTTGACTTCGGCAAAACTATAGTAACAGATTTTGCCATAGTACTTGTGATGCAACCATTAGTTAGTTGGACCTGATATAAATTTAACAGATATGGTAATAAGGTATTTTGAAATGATTTATAAAACAATACCGTGAAACCATCTCCACCTGGAGAGGATCCAACTCTAAGGGATTTCAACGCTGATTGCAACTCTTTTACTGATATAGGCACCTCTAAACTTCCTTTTATATGCTCAGGAATTTTTGGACCATTAATTAATTTTAAAAACTATAGACCGGGGCGTCCAACCTTTTGGCTTCCCTGGGCCACATTGGCTGAAAAAAATGTTTCTGGGGCTGCGCAAACGCTGCAGCAAGACAGAGGAGGGAGCCCGCAAGACAGTAAACACCTGGGGGTAGCAGAAGAAAACACTGCATCACCCTCTACCGGGGCCGCACAAAATACTTCACGGGGCTGCATGCTGCCCTCGGGCTGCAGGTTGGACACCCTTGCTCTAGACCATCTTTTCTTTTATCTGAATAAGGCTCGAAAGAATATAGAGCTTTATAAAAATTTAAGAATTGTTTTAAAATAGGTTCAATTTGAGAATGAGTATCACCTTTTTCATCTTTAATTGTAATAATTTTTGTTCTTCTTTTTATTTAGATAATTTGCCAATAATCTTCCCGCCTTATTTGAGCTTCCATAATATATAGTCTGTTGAAAAAACAAATCTTTTCTTACGAATTGTGAAGAAATCTCATTGTATTTACCTTTGACTTTTAAAAGAGCCTGTAGAGTAGTTTGTTCCATTTTTCAATCAATTTTGACTAAAACCTTAATTTCCTGTTCCAAATTAGAAAATTGGCTTTTAAGCTGCTTCCTAACGTAAGCTGAATATGAAATAATTTGTTCTCTCATGGTAGCCTTAAAAGCATCCCATAAGGTTTCCACTGAGATTTCTTTTGAAATATTAATTTGGAAAAATTCATTCATTTTTAACTGAAATTCTTCAAGAAAATCTGAATCCATTAGCAAATCTCCATAAAGAACTACCATTATCCTTCTCAGCAAGTTTAAATTCAATCCACACACACCCATGATCAGACAAATAATTGGATCTATGGAGGCTTATGTAACCTGCTGACATAATTGATTTGAAATGAAAATATAATCTATTCTTGAAAAGGATTTGTGAACCTGGGAACAAAAGGAAAATTCCTGCTCATTAAAATGAAGTATCTTCCATATATCTTTCAAATCATAAGATTGTACAAAATTATCTAATACTAATGATTTCATATTTTTACTAGTCCAAATATTGTCCATTTACCTTACCCCCACTCGCTGTTTCCTATTTGCCAAACAGTTTTAATCCACGTGAGTATATCACCCTCGATTCCTTGGCTCGCAGTTTTTCAAAGTAGTTGTTCATGCGGGACCTTATCAAACACCCTCTGACAATCCAGATATACAATGTCGACCAGGCACCCTTGTCTATCTGCCTGTTTACTCCCTCGAAGAAGTACAGTAAGTTTGTCAAACAAGATCTTTCTTTGCTGAAGCCATGCTGGCTGGTCCTCATCAGATTATGTCCGTCAAGGTGATCAATGATGTGGTCCTTTATCTGTGCCTCTGCCATCTTTTCCGGTACCGAAGTCAGACTCGGTGGTCTGTAGTTTCCCAGATCTCCCCTCGAACCTTTCTTGAAGATCGACGTAACATTCGCCACTTTCCAGTCTTCCAGAATCCTTCCTGATTTGATCGACAGATTGGCTATTAGTTAAAGCAGTTCAGCTATAGCCCCTTTCAGTTCCTTGATTATCCTCGGGTGGATGCCATCCGGTCCCGGGATTTATCATTTTTAAGCCTATCAATCTGCCTGCATACCTCTTCTAGACTGACCGTCGACTCTATTGTCTAGAATGTCTCGCCTATCTACTGTGAAAGAGCTTACAAGGGTATGTGCATAATCTCTCTTTCTTTTTTTTTTCTAAGTTGCAGAATAGAATTGTATGATATCTGCGGGGAAGTTCCTGTACACCTCTTTCTTTGTATTCTATTTCAGTGGAGATCTATTCCTTTAGAGCAGGCCTACACAACTCAAAAATGATCCGGAGCCGAAACAAAGTTGGAAAATGTAGCGAGGGCCGCAGGTAGTGGCCACGGCTCAAGGCACCTGGAAGTGCGCGGACATTGCCATGATAACATCACGTGCATGTGTGACATCATCATGTTGACGTGTTCAGAGGCCTTTCAGACGGGCCCTGAGACGCCGGTAGGAGATGCTAGCAGGGAAGAGGGCAAAAGAGGCACTGGCGACGACTGATTGCCTACAGCAGTGTTTCTCAACTACATCAAGCTAAGTACCCCCAACCACAGACCTCCCAAGCTCTGCCCTAAACCCACCCAAGCTCTGCCCCAGATCCTGCCCCCTTTACTAATTGTAATGCAATTTTTTCCTTTCATTTTTCATATACAAACAAAGCACACAGCAGAAGCAAATTCTCAAAACTCACATTTCGATCACTAAATTGAAAATAAAATAATTTTTCCTACCTTTGTTGTCTAGTGATTTAATTAATTTCTGATTGGACTTCCTTCTGACTGTGCATCCAACATTTCTTCCACAATTCAGCTCCATCCCCTTTGGATCCAGGTCTCCCTCTTCCCCTCTTCTGTTATGATCTTCCATCCCTCTGTTCTTCCTCAGGGTCTCTCCCCCTCTGTGTGTACCTCCCATAGTCCAGCATCTGGTTTTTCAAACTAAGGGGAACCACAAGTACAAGGGGGCACTCGGAGAAATTGAAAGGGGACAGGTTTAGAACAAACGCTAGGAAGTTCTTTTTCACCCAGAGGGTGGTGGATACATGGAATGTGCTTCCAGAGGCCGTGGTAGACAGGAGCACTGTACAGGGCTTCAAAGAAGGTTTGGATAGGTTCCTAGAGGACAAAGGGATTGAGGGGTATAGATAGGTGTAGATATGGGTTGTAGGGATAGGAGTAGAGGAAAGTTACAGGAATAGGAGTAGAGATAGGTTATAGAGCTAGTCAGGGACCACTGCTCAGGCAATGGGCCTGATGGGCCGCTGTGAGAGCGGACCGCTGGGCGAGATGGACCTCTAGTCTGCCTCAGCGGAGGCAACTTCTTATGTTCTTATCTGCCTCCTGTCTTTTCCCTTTGGCCAGGTCTCTCTCTGTCTCTCTCTCCCTCATGTCCAGCATTTGTTCTCTTTTCATCTAGGTCTTTCTTCTCTCTCTCTGTCTGTCTCTCTCTCCTTCATTCCTCCCTTCCTGGTCCAGAATCTTTCCACCTCTCTGCAGTCTTTCTCTTCCCTCTATATACTCCCAAGTCCAGCATCTGCCACCCTCTTCTGCCTCCCCTTTGTTTCAGGTTTCTCCCTCTCTCTATCTTCCTTCTGCTAACATTTTGAGTCCTCCCCTCTCTACCCCCTCTAGTCCAGCATCTGCCCTGTCTTCAAGTCTGTTTTCCCACCCCTCCTCAAGGTCCTTTTCTGTCTCTCTCTCCTCCCCTTCCCCCTTGGTGTCCAGATCCAGCGTCCCGCTGGGGCTCTCGCAATGGGCGGGGTCTTACCTCTGCTTCCTACACCCAGCGAGAGATTGTATTCGTGTTGTGACTGCTGCTAAGCTAATTATGGCAGCCTGCAGAGCAAACCTAGCAGGTTGCTGTTGGACTCTGCAGCACGTTTCCTCTGCCGTGGTCCTGCCCCTCCTCTGACGTCAGGAGCGGTACCGCGGCAGAGGGAACGTGCTGCGGAGACTGACGGCAGTCTGCTAGGTTCGTTCTGTAGGCTGCCGTAATTAGCTTTAAAGGGGGGAATCCGGAGGATGCTGAGGGGGAAGCCGAGGAAGACAGCCGGTAGGGAGAGCCGTATCGGGCACTGACTGCATTGAGAGCTGTTTTGGGCCACATGCGGCCCGTGGGCCATATGTTTTGCAGGGTTGCTTTACAACAAACTGATGGGGGCTCTACACTCCACTGGCAATGTGGAAGGTGCTGAAAGTTGCGAGTGACACGCTTCTGCAAAACCCAGTTCATGGAAATGGATTAAATACCTAATGTACAGATTCCTAAGAAGATCAACGTAAAAGATTATCCAGGTAAGAACCTAATCTTTCATTCTGGGGAGCAGTGGAACACTTTTTTGTTGATGTGAGAGTGGAGAGATGGATGATTGACAAACTAATTCTTCCCCACTTCTGAAGTTATCCAGTTTCTGTATGAAATAAGTTGGTAAAGGCCTTAACCCCACTGACTTATGCCATTCCATTGCCTATGACTTTTTTTTTTACGTTGAATATTGCTATGTTATGTTAGTGAAATTGCATTTTAAATTTTATTTTTAGACGACATAATGTGAAAAACATAAAAATCTTCATATCCATGCACAACTTACATGTTAACTAATGTACCCACCTCCCTTAGAATCGCTTTCTCCTGATTATAAAACAGCATTAAACTGAGGTAGCCTGCCCAGTGATACAGATGTGGGCAGAGTTGCAGGTGCATGGTTGTATGCTTTTTTTTTTTTTCCCAATATTTTTATTTTCAAATTTTTCATAAAGTGAACAAACTATTAAAACATGGTTGTATGCTTTAAAAAATAGGCTTTGATACAATTTTCTCCATTTTGGGCTCTATCAGCTCATGCCATCCAATTGTAATAACATATATCTTGCTATAAGTAAACGGAGCTTTATTTTACAATCAAGAAATGCTACACAAAATGGAGTTTAAAGTTTGTTAAACTTTCCTTTGGATTTACATGTTATGATTTTTTGTTTGTTTTTCAGATGTTTCTCTTCATGTGTACTTAAACACATCATTAAATAATCTAGATGATGTCAAGTCATTTTCTATTGAGAACACTCCAGTCAAGGAAGAATACGCAATGACGCCAACCAATGGTATGTAATCTAAAGCACAAAGATTAACAAAATTGTTAATGATATAATAAACGTATTGGAATTTTAAACAGTGGAAGGAAAATGATGACCTTTAATTATAATTATCTGTCTGCAGCTGCTTTCTGTACCCACTGTTTCCTCCTTCAAGACCCTAGTCTGAGTGCACCCTGCAGCTGATTATTCAGTGAAACTGTTATGTAATAGGTATTCTATGAGGACAAGCAGACATTTATATTCTCAAATGTGGATGACATCATCCACAGAATCCAGTAGGTACATTACCAAGTTCACTGTCGCTTTAAATTTTTTATGTCAGTTCCCATACTGCGCATGTGCCAGTGCATTCCCGCCTGATGTCGTCTTGCAGGATCTGTGGTTCTTTGTTTTTCATGGAGCTGAGAAGTTGTGACTTCAGTATTCGCTTAAGCATGTCAAACTTTATTTTTGTGCCTTCCCATCATTATTTTTCTTGCTTTTTCATTATTACTTATTTTTATCGTGTTCCTTTATTCCTACTGACTTTAATTCATTCTTGTTAACTTTTTTGGTTTTGGACTTCAGGCCATTTTGGGATCTTTTTACCTCCCCCAGGAGCGTCAGTTGTTTTCAAGTTTCTTTCTACTCAAGCCCAAGCCATTGACTTTGTGTCAGACGTTTTCCCCTCCATGTCAAAATCATTACCAAAATGCTGTTGATACAGTAGAGCAAAACAAGGAAAAAGCAAGAGATGTCCTGTTCAACCAAAATGTTATATTTATTGTAAATAAAGTTCCAACAAGAATCCAAGTTTTGGCATCTATAATGCCTTCATCAGGGGACACTCAAAAGCATAAAATCAACATAGAAAACATTGCAATGAATATAAACAGCAAAAAGTAAATAAGAATCAAGCAGAACAGTAAAAGCTATGAATCAAGATAAAATAAATGAAAGAACAAGATAAAACCCAAACTAAACAGGACCTGATATAAGCCATAAAATGTAAGCAACAAGAGAATACAAAAAGTTCAAGTAAATTATCACTTAGGTGCAAGCTACAGACGGAGCACAGTATAGGCTTATGTCTGTCATGCTTAAAACAGGAAGAACAAACCGATCATGTGTTAAATTAGTACGGTTTCTGGGCCCTCTCCATATGTTATCTGTCCAAACACATGATGTTTGTTCTTCCTGTATCTTGCACCTCATTGGTAATTTACTTGTTGCTTACATTTTATGGTTTATATCAGGTCCTAACACTGTTTAGTCTTATTGTTTTTATCTTGTTCTTGTTCTTCATTTATTTTATCTTGATTCATAGCTTTTACTGTTCTGATATTTATTTTTTTGCTGTTTATATTCATTGCAATATGTTTTCTATGTTGATTTTATGCTTTTTAGTGTCCCCTGATGGAGGCATCATAGATGCCAAAACTTGGATCCTTGTTGGGACTTAACAATAAAGATTACATTTTGGTTGAATAGGACATCTCTCTTGCCATTTCCTTGTTTTGGTCTTATCTGTCTCTCAAGGCAAGTACTGGTTGGTTGATACAGCAGGACCATTTCAGACTATGATCTGTATAATTGGTGTGTTTAATGCCTGGGTCCTGAACAATGGGACATTCCCTGTGTCCTCTGTTCCCTTATGCAAAAGAAGTTGCTTAAAGCCTGTGAACTTCGATTCAGAAAAACGTTTTGGTACTGCATGGCTTGAGGTCTCGGAACCTGACGCTCAGCCTCAAATTGACGCTATTGACCTCCAACTGCACTGATATCACTTCAGGCTCGTTACAGCACTATGACTCTATTTCTTCATCATTGATGCTTCGGGTGTCAAAAAACACTGCATGTAAGAAAGATAAGAAGCATAAACGTTCTTCCCCTTCTAGGTATACCATGGCATCCTCCCAAGCATCGACTTTGACACATAGTAAGCATCAGCACCTCGATCGTTCTCCATCCATCTAGATGATATCTCCGTAGAGGTGTACCTTGACAGAGAGATTTCCTACGCTACACCAACAGGTACAGTAGACTGCTTCCATTCTACTATCTCTTTCAGTACTAGCACAAACTCTATGAGGAGATTTGGGCTATGCTCAGACAAAAGCTTTTGTGGCTACCTAAGACGCAGTATTCACAGGCTTTAAAGGCTACCATGCCTACCTCAGCCCAGCCCGAGGATACATTGAGGTGTCAATCGAGGATGAGATCATGTATTTCCTGTTCGTCGTCAAGCATTGGTGCCCACACGAACACATTCAACACATGTATCGTCATTGACAGAAGAATTATTCCTGCTTCACCTCGACGCACCTCAGTGCAGACACTCTCCTTGATGCATGATCTCTGATACGTCTAGAAAAGAGTACTTGGAGGAATCTAACTTGGTTATTTCCATCTACTCAATTGAGGAATTACCAGATGAATCCTACAGTATACTTTCTGATCTTTCACTGCCTCCTCCAAGACCTACATCTCCACCTGAGAGCCTCTCTTTTTACTGGCTTCATAAGACAGATGGGGCAGTGTGATTTGGACCGACTATCACCAAGCCTGGTGAAACCTCCCTTTGAGCACACTCCCCCACACACGTTACCTAATAGTGCTGGGTAAGAATGCCTTCCCCAAGGGGACACACATGCAGCTTCGTCTGGTGGTTTCTGGATCCCACCACTACCACAAATGTGATCTGGACTGCTCCATCTGGACAGTCCGATCCCTCTGCTCGGGTCATTGTAATCACCTCAAACCCTCTCTGGTCTCTTCACTTCCTCTGGAACCACCTTTGATCCTCTCCAATCTATGTTTATGGCTTACAGAGGGTTAGGCCAAAGGCCCGGAATTCCTGTCCTCAAAGGTCACCTACAGAAGCCAGAATTCTAAGAAAGCTCAGAGATCAGTTTCAAAGAAAAGACTGAAATCAGCCAAAAGGTCCTTCCTTAAGGGCCTCTTTATCTTCCGGGTGAGAAAATTGCTATTAACCAAAAATGTAGGCTCTTGGTCTTTTGCTAATCTCCAGTGTATTCGCTGGGAAAAAATTGCTCAAAAGCTTGACCCCTGGGGGCGGAGTGACGTCATCAGGCTCGATGGACTTGTGAAATTGGAGTTCCCACGAGTCAGGCCTGATAATTGTACTTAATCAGTTCAATCGTGGCCAGAATAGACCGTAGTGACTACGATCTGTCGCAGTCAGGGTCAGGCATTTTATGCCATGAAAAAATCTAGCGCATCGTGGTCAGGTTTAGCAGCATTTGGATTTCAATGTGCCCCAAAGCAGGCATGGACTGAGGAGAAAATGGCGTCGGAGCTTGCCACAACTGCCCCGGATGCAGTGGATGGCCTACTGGAGGTACGGGAGGCTCTAGTGCTAGCGGACTCGCTTTTGATCCTTGCTGGAAGAAATTAAGAGTGACATTAAAGCAGTATGTTCTGAGTTGGGAACTCTTGCAACGGACCTCAGGGGAGAAATCACTTAACTTGGTAATCGTTTACTGGAATCCAAGGCGCGTCTGGATGACCACAATGATGCTATTAACAACTTGGAAGCATCAATACAAGGGTGTAAGGAAATGGATACTTACCTGTTGGATAAGTTGGAAGATTTGAAAAATCATTCACGGAGGCATAATTTACGCTTCCGTGGTATCCCGGAACTGCCTGATTTTACTGACTGTGAAAGTACCATACAAAGAATGGTGAGTGCTTTACTAACGGAGACCCCCCCCCCCCCCATGCCAGACCTGTGGAGAAAGTGCATAAAGACAGAGCACATCGCACTTTGGGACGCCCGCGAACAAATGTGCCTCCTGATATAGTGGTCTGTTTTGGAGAGTACAAATTGAAAGAGGCAATCTTATCGGTGTCCAGGGCTTTGACACCTTTTCAATGGGATACCTATAATATTGAAATATATCAAGATTTGGTATCCACTACATTGCGTAGACGAAGTGAATAGAAGCCCTTTACTAGCCATCTGCGGGAGCAGGGAATCAAATATAAATGGCAGCATCCCTTTGCCTTGGTATTTTACAGGGACAGCAAATTGCATAAACTTTATTCATTGTCAGTAGCTAGAGACTTGTTGCCGGAGATACAAGTTCCAGATGATCGTGTGCTTTCTACAGTCCATAGCAACCACCTTCGGGGACCCTATTATGTTCTCGATCAAAATGGCAGCATGCCCCAAAAGGGAAAGGCCGTCTTACCAGGCAATCTTCTCAGATCCAGATGTAATCGAGCATTTCTTCGGCAGTTGGCTGATTTCAGTTTGATGAACATAATGCAGAGTTATTTGATGGCACCGTTGTAATTCTCTATGTTCGTCATGGGGGTTTCTTGTGTTCGCTGTATATTATACTTCAATGACACCTAGGAGAGGTTATGATATAGGGGTTAGTATTGATATTACTAATTATTTACCTGGGCTCGGTGAGCTGGCCAAGTTTAGCTTGGAGTTTCAGGCCTAGCTGTGGGGGAGGGGTCCACCCCTCCTCTTCTTTTTTCTTGTTTTTTATTAGTTTGCCATTTTTTTGCCAAAAAACATGCTGGTTTTCGTGCAGCATGCATGTCCATCTTGTTCAATGTTGGATTGGAATGAGTTTTCTGGGGGGCAGGTGGGGAGGGATGGGTTTTTTTTTGGTTTTTTTTAATGACTTTTTTTTTTTTTGTTTGTTTGTTTACCCTTCTCCAGTGCAGGGATCTTTGCACTACTGCTGATATTGGTTATAGTAGCTATACATCAAAATGTTTGATATTATGTTGATGTTTAAGGAGACACAACGATTAAGAGCTGATGTGCTTTTTATATAAGAAATACACTTACACCGTAGGCATGAGGGACTTTCAGTACATCCACAATTTCCACAAATTTATTTAGCATCATATCAGGGTGGTTCCAAAACTAAGGGGGTGGGGGGGTTCTTTTCTCCAGTTCCCGTCCATGACAGATACATCATACTATCAAAGATAAAGCGGGCCAGTATCTGTTAGTAAGGGCGCAATTATATCAGCAGACATATATGTTTTTGAATATCTACGCGCCGAATGTGGCACAGGGAGAATTTTTTGCCCACATCTCACAAGTATTAGCGGCCCATATAGAGGGTATTTTGGTGCTAGGAGGAGATTTCAACTTAATGTTAAATCCGGTCTTGGATAACTGCTGTTGTAGTTAATTATGCTCAGAAAGATAGAGCTCAACATTCTTAGCTTTTTAAGTCAATGGGGTTTATATGATCTTTGGCACTTAGGTCACCCGGGAGAGCGTGATTATATTTGTTTTTCCCCTAAGTATTCTTCTTCCTACCTCCTCCAGATCCTCCCAAACTCTTAAACTATCTTTCCCTTCCACAAAAGGCATCTCGCATGCAGGCAAACTAGGGTCACTGAGCTCTGGAATAACCTTTAGAATCACTGAGCTCTGGAATAACCTTACCTCCCCGCTCCGAACCTCAAGCTCCCTCCAACTCTTCCGTAAACACCTAAAAACCTGGCTATTCTCAAAACTGTAACACTTCCCTCTCTTTGGCCTCTCCCACCCATCCCCACTCTCTTACACCTAATCCTTAAACCCTCCACTGGAGTTCCTTTCTCATCCTAAATCCTGTAAACCGTGCCGAGCTCTGTGTCTACGGAGATGGTGCGGTATATAAACCTAAGGTTTAGTTTAGTTTCTCGCGAATAGATTTATGGCTGGGTTGTGCTTCTCTAGTAAGTTCAATGTTGGCATCCACTATACATCAAACCACTTGGTCTGATCATGCCCCCATTACTATAATGCTTTCTTCTGCTGCCATACCTTCTGGTAGGCATTATTGGACATTGAATAAGGCATTGTTATTGGACTCAAACAATGTTTCAGCTCTCACATCACAACTGAAATTATTTTTGGATGATAGCGAAAGGCCTGAGACTACTCTCTTTGTGTTGTGGGAAACTTTAAAGGTGGTTATATGGGGTAATATAATTTATCCCAGGACAAGCAGGCAGCATATTCTTAACGTATGGGTGACGTCACCGACGGAGCCCCGGTACGGACCTTTTTAACTAGAAAGTTCTAGTTGGCCGCACCGCGCATGCGCGAGTGCCTTCCCGCCCGACGGAGGAGTGCGTGGTCTCCAGTTTCTTCGTTTCCGCGGAGCGAAGAAGACGCATGTGGTATTCAACGGCTGTTGAACACTCCTTTTTTGCCTTCCCGCTCGCGTTATTTTGATTTTTTCTGCTTTTTTCCTTCGGGTTTTTCCTTTCTGTCTAATTTACAAAAAAAAAAAAAAAAAAAACAACTTTATTTTTTCCTTTATTTTTCAACAGGCCCCGGCGGGGCCTGTTGCCATCATACAAGCCTCCGACTTTGATTTCGCTGAGGCCGTATTCCCCTTCATGCCCCCTCAGCCGGGTTTTAAGAAGTGCCAGCGGTGTGCACGCCCGATTTCCCTTTCGGACCCACACAACTGGTGCCTACAGTGCTTGGGTCCGGAACATCGGGCTGACACCTGCACCCGCTGCGCGACTCTTCAAAAACGCACACTTAAAAATAGACAAATTCAGCAGAATCTCCTCTTCGGCACCGGTTCTGCTATGGATCCGACCCCGACGTCGACGGCACCGCCGAAATCGGCACCGTCAACATCGACACCACCTGATCCTTCTGCGGGGTCGATGGCGCCAGGTAAGCCAGCTAAGAAGCCTTCCACTTCCCTTGAGCGCCCTCCAGCCACGGCGGTGACACCGGTCCTTCCGACGTCCCGCAAGTCCCGTAAGCGCTCCGCTCCGATAACGGTGAGTGCCTCTTCATCGGCCTCCTCATCACCGGAGCGTAGAGCGGCACCTATGGTACCGAAGAAAAGTAAAACGGTACCGGTGCCCCCATTGGAGGACCGTATCTCGGCCATCCTCCAAACTAAATTACAGGAGCAACTCGAGCACCAGCTTCAGGAACTGCTCCCAACCCTGCTGGCACCGCTCCTTCCGGTACCGGTCCGGCCCGAGCCTCGCACCACTACGCCAGTGGCCACCCCCTCGGTACCGATGAATACTTCGATGCCGGTCTTATCGGCACAGCCTACATTACAGACCTGCACGGCGGAGGACCCATCCCGAACCCAAGATCGACATCGATCGTCTCGGGACCGGGATCGACACCACTCCTCCCGGGACAGAGATCGGCACCGGTCTTCATCCCCCGGCACCGTATCCATGAGATCTGGCAAGTCCCTTTCTAAAACCCGCCATGCTGAGCCGGCCATCAGGGACCCTGACTTATGGGAGCAATCCCCCCTCGGTACCGAGGAGGATGCCTCTTCCACTGATGAGGAACCCTCCATGGCTGAATCCACCTCCAAGCCCGAGCAGTCCTCATTTACAAAATTCCTTCGGGAGATGTCTGGGGCTCTTTCCATCCCACTCGAGTCCGACTCTAAGAAGTCCCAGGCCTTTTTAGAAGCCTTGGACTTCGACCAACCTCCCAAGGAATTTCTCAAACTCCCCGTCCATGATATTCTGCGGGACACGTTTTATAAAAACTTGGAGAACCCCCTTACTGTTCCAGGTGCCCCTAAGAAACTGGACAGTTTATACAGGGTCATCCCTATCCCGGGATTTGATAAACCCCAGTTGCCACATGAGAGCCTCCTAGTAGAATCCACTCTCAAGAAATCTCATGGTTCCAGTGTCTATGCCTCCACCCCTCCTGGCAGAGAGGGTAAAACAATGGATAAATTTGGAAAGCGCCTATACCAGAATGCCATGCTGGCTAGCAGAGCCAACAATTATTCATTTCATTTTTCTTTTTATATGAAATATCTGGTACAACAACTTTCTGCTCTGCAAAAGTACATCCCTGAACGCAAGGTCCCTTTGTTTCAACAACAAATTTCCACCCTCCTTCAGCTCAGGAAGTTCATGGTACGCTCAATCTATGACTCCTTCGAGCTCTCCTCCCGTGCCTCTGCTCTGGCAATTGCTATGCGACGCCTTGCCTGGCTGAGAGTATCTGACCTGGATGTCAACCACCAAGACCGCCTTGCCAACGCGCCCTGTCTTGGTGATGAACTTTTTGGGGAGTCTCTAGATACCACCACACAAAAACTTTCGGCTCACGAGACCAGATGGGACACCCTCATTAAGCCTAAAAAGAAGACTCCGCCGACACGACCATACAGACCTCAGTCTTCTTACCAACGTCGCTTTTCTGCTAGGCCGCTGAATCCTCCTCAACAGCAATCTCGTCGGCCTCGCCAACAACAGCAACAACACTCTCAGGCTCGCTCGCAATCTCACCAGACAGCTAAGCCTCTCCCTCAAACTAAGCCTCCTCAGCCCTTTTGACTCTTTTCTCCAGGGCATAGCCAGTCTCCAACCCTCGCTGCCTCTGCCTCAACCTATCGGGGGCCGCCTCACCATCTTTCTACGACGCTGGGAGGCCATCACATCAGACCTGTGGGTTCTAAACATCATCCGTCACGGATACTCACTAAGATTTCAGACTCTTCCTCCAGACCATCCTCCCGTAGAGTCTGCTTCTCACTCCTCCCAAACTCCTCTCCTCCTCAGGGAGGTCCAATCCCTCCTCCTTCTCAATGCCATCGAAGAAGTTCCACCAGACCAAAGAGGTCAGGGATTTTACTCCCGCTACTTCTTGGTACCCAAGAAAACAGGAGATCTTCGTCCTATCCTCGACCTCAGGAACCTCAACAAGTGTTTGGTCAAGGAAAAGTTCAGAATGCTCTCACTTGCCACACTTTATCCTCTTCTGTCTCAACACGACTGGCTATGTTCCCTGGACCTCAAGGAGGCCTACACTCACATCCCAATCCATCAGGCTTCACGTCGCTACCTCCGATTCCAGATACTCAATCACCACTATCAGTACAAGGTGCTTCCCTTTGGTCTCGCATCTTCGCCCAGGGTGTTCACCAAGTGCCTGATTGTGGTAGCGGCCTGTCTCAGGTCCCACAACCTTCAAGTGTTCCCCTACTTGGACGATTGGTTGGTGAAAGCAACGACCGCTCCACTTGTGCTGCAATCCACTCACCACACCATCTCTTTCCTCCATCTCTTGGGGTTCGAGATCAATTATCCCAAGTCGCATCTGCTTCCCACGCAGCGCCTTCAGTTCATCGGAGCACTTCTCGATACCAACTCCATGAGAGCGTTCCTTCCTGCCGACCGGCACCGGACACTGCTTCACCTCTGTCGACAGGTGCTCATCCAACCATCCATCCCTGCTCGCCAAATGATGATTCTTCTGGGTCACATGGCCTCGACAGTCCATGTGGTTCCTCTGGCGCGACTCCATTTGAGGATACCGCAATGGACCCTCGCCAACCAATGGTCGCAGACCAGGGATCCTCTTTCTCATCCCATCTCTGTGACATCATCTCTTCAGCACTCTCTTCAATGGTGGTTGAACTCCTCAAATCTTTCCAGGGGCCTCCTTCTTCATCCGCCCCCTCATTCCATGATCATCACCACAGATGCCTCCCCCTATGCATGGGGAG
Organism: Geotrypetes seraphini; assembly: GCF_902459505.1. Taxonomy (NCBI): domain Eukaryota; kingdom Metazoa; phylum Chordata; class Amphibia; order Gymnophiona; family Dermophiidae; genus Geotrypetes; species Geotrypetes seraphini. The sequence goes on along the minus strand of NC_047088.1, from coordinate 162,147,959 downwards.
CTCACATAGGGGATCTACGCACTCAGGGACTCTGGACCCCTCAGGAGCGTCAATATCACATCAATTTCCTGGAACTCAGAGCCATGTTTTATGCTCTCAAGGCCTTCCAGCACCTTCTCTATCCTCAGGTTCTTCTCCTGTGCACGGACAACCAAGTCGCCATGTACTACATCAACAAGCAAGGCGGCACCGGATCTCGTCTCCTTTGTCAGGAGGCCCTCCGAATTTGGACCTGGGCCACAGCCCACAATCTTTTTCTCAAAGCAGTCTATATCCAGGGCGAACAGAACTCCCTGGCCGACCAGCTCAGCCGCATCCTTCAACCTCACGAGTGGACCCTGGATCCTCCCACTCTCCACTCCATCTTTGCTCGATGGGGCACTCCACAGGTGGACCTCTTTGCAGCTCCTCACAACCATCAGCTGCCCCAGTTCTGCTCCAGACTCTACTCTCCTCATCGTCTGGCACCGGATGCATTCCTACTCGACTGGACGGATCGGTTCCTCTATGCCTTCCCTCCACTTCCTCTGATGTTGCGGACCCTGTTCAAGCTCCGCAAGGACAGGGCCACCATGATTCTCATCGCCCCTCGGTGGCCCAGACAACATTGGTTCTCCCTCCTGCTTCAGCTCAGTTCCAGGGATCCCATTCCTCTACCTGTGTTTCCTACTCTTCTTACACAGCAACATCAGTCTCTACTACATCCCAATCTGTCTTCGCTCCACCTGACAGCTTGGTTTCTCTCGGGCTGACCTCTCCAGAAAACCTGTCTCAGCCAGTCCGTCGCATTTTGGATGCCTCCAGGAAACCCTCCACACTCCAATGTTACCATCAGAAGTGGACCCGGTTCTCCGCTTGGTGTCTTCTTCATCATCACAATCCCACCTCTCTGGCGGTGGAAACTGTACTGGACTATTTGCTCTCTCTCTCCGACGCTGGCCTCAAGTCGACCTCAATCAGAGTCCACCTCAGTGCCATCACTGCGTTTCATGAGCCTATCCTTGGAAAACCCCTCACGGCTCATCCTCTGGTTTCCCGGTTCATGAGAGGCCTCTTCAATATCAAACCACCTCTTCAGCCTCCCCCAGTCGTCTGGGACCTCAATGTGGTTTTGTCAGTCCTCATGAAACCTCCTTTTGAGCCTCTGGCTACTACCTCGCTCAAACTTCTCACATGGAAGGTGCTTTTCCTCATTGCCATCACCTCTGCCAGGAGGGTTAGTGAGCTACATGCACTGGTCGCCGATCCACCGTTCACTGTTTTTCACCATGACAAGGTGGTTCTGCGTACCCATCCTAAATTCCTTCCTAAGGTGGTTTCAGCCTTTCACCTCAACCAGTCCATCGTGCTGCCTGTTTTCTTCCCTAAACCCCATTCTCATCCTGGGGAACAGGCTCTTCACACGCTGGATTGTAAGCGTGCCCTGGCGTACTACCTTGACCGTACCAGGGCTCACCGCTCCTCTCCTCAACTTTTTCTGACCTTCGATCCTAATCGTCTGGGTCACCCTGTATCTAAACGAACGCTGTCCAATTGGCTTGCTGCCTGTATTACGTTCTGTTATGCTCGGGCCGGCCTGTCACTGGAAGGACCTGTCACGGCCCACAGGGTCAGAGCTATGGCTGCTTCTGTGGCTTTCCTCCGTTCCACTCCTATTGAGGAAATCTGCAAGGCGGCCACTTGGTCTTCAGTTCACACATTCACTACTCACTACTGTCTGGATGCCTTCTCCAGACGGGATGGACACTTTGGTCAATCTGTGTTACAAAATTTATTTTCCTAATGGCCAACCATCCCTCCTCCCTCTCTGTTAGCTTAGAGGTCACCCATACGTTAAGAATATGCTGCCTGCTTGTCCTGGGATAAAGCACAGTTACTTACCGTAACAGGTGTTATCCAGGGACAGCAGGCAGATATTCTTACGACCCACCCACCTCCCCGGGTTGGCTTCTTAGCTGGCTTATCCTAACTGGAGACCACGCACTCCTCCGTCGGGCGGGAAGGCACTCGCGCATGCGCGGTGCGGCCAACTAGAACTTTCTAGTTAAAAAGGTCCGTACCGGGGCTCCGTCGGTGACGTCACCCATACGTTAAGAATATCTGCCTGCTGTCCCTGGATAACACCTGTTACGGTAAGTAACTGTGCTTTCTCTGCAGGCTCATTCGACGAGGGAAAAGAGGAATCAGGAGTTTAAATTACGTGCACAACTCAATTACAGCTTGAGTTGCAATTGGGGGACAGACAAATGTGCAATTGGTGTGAAGCTCCAAGAGGTGAAACAACAACTTTATGACCTTAATTTGGCAGATATTTCACTCCAATTGAATTGGCTTAAACAAACCCACTTTGAATTTAATAATAAATCTATCAGGCTGCTTGCCTATAAATTAAAAAAGCATAGGGAACAACATTATATTACTGCTCTTAGAGATACTACTGGGGAAATTTTATCCGATACTTTCGCTATTCATGGGAAATTTCTCCAGAATTTTTGGATTCTATATACTCTGGAAACATCTTCTGATGTGGACCTTATCCAGCAATTTTTGGATAAAGTGGAGTTATCTGCTTGCAGTTCAGCTGAGGCAGACTCTTTCATAACCTATCACATTGGAGGAGGTTGTTTGGGCTATTAAAGAATTACCCCATTTAAAAGCTCCGAGGCTAGATGTGTTTGGCTCCTCTCTGCAGCTTGAGTTCTCGAGCAAGGTCTTGGGCATCATCATTGATTCCACATTGTCCTTCAATGACCACCTCCAATCCTTGGTAAAAAAATGCTTTTTCAGCCTTCACATGCTGAGGAAAGTTAGATCCTGCTTCCATCAAAAACATTTTACCCTCCTTGTCCAATCCATCATCCTCTCCAGATTGGACTATTGCAACTCTATCTACTTAAGCCTAACTAAGAAAAACCTCCACAGACTCCAACGGATTCAGAATGCCGCGGCCAAGCTCATCTTCGCTAAAAGTAAATTTGACTATGTCTCCCCGCTCCTGGCCAAGCTCCACTGGCTTCCGATAATCGCCAGGGTCCACTATAAATGTGCCTGTTTAGCTTTCAAAATCCTATATGGTATCCTCCCTCCCTTTATCCCTCTTTCTTGGAATTTCTCAAACCCTAATACCACCAGATCCTCCCACAAATTAAAACTATCCTTCCCCTCACTAAAAGGCATTTCCCACACAGGAAAGCTAGGGACCTCCCTCCACTTCAAAATCACTTAGCTTTGGAACAACCTTACCTCCCCTCTTCGGAACTTGAGCTCTCTCCAAGTTTTCCGCAAACATCTGAAAACCTGGCTTTTCTCAAAAAATGTAAGTCTCCCTCCAACTTAGGAATCAAGGAAACTCTTATATCTTGGCATCCCAAGTCCTCAAAATTTTTTCACACTTCTACCTCTAACCCTCTGTTGTAGTTCCTTCCTATTTCTCCTACTGTAAACTGCGTCGAGCTCTACGAACATGGAGATGATGCGGTATGCAAACTTAAGGATTAGATTAGATTAGATTTTTATAAAAGTTTTGCAATTATTTCTAAATCTCTTGTTGAAGCACAGCTAACCTGGCTGAGCTTGGGTATCTGTACTTTTGTTGGCACTAATAAAAATCATTTAAACATAAATGTTTTGCAAGTTATCTGGCTCCTCTTTTGGTCAGGGTATACAATACCATTGGGGATCAAACGATACTTCCCCACTCTTGGCGATTGGTGGCAGTTGCTTTGATTCCTAAACCGGGGAAGAATCCTCAGCTTTTTATAGGCCTATATCACTTTTAAACACTGATTACAAGATATATACCAAAATCTTAGTTGCCCGCCTGCAGAGAGTGGTGGCAACTATTGTGCACCCTGACTAATCAGGATTTATTTGGGGGCGGAGAGCTTCGAATAATATTCTAATGGCATTGCTTATCATTGAGGCCATGCAAAGAGACCAAGTTCCGGTACTTTTTCTGTCATTAGATGTGGCAAAAGCCTTCGATATGGTGTCCTGGCCTATATGTTGGCAGTGTTGCGTAAAATGGGTATTTCAGGCCCCTATCTGACTTGGATTCAAGCTTTGTATCATCGATCTCTTTCCGCTTTGAAGATAAATGGTCACTATCTTGATGCCTTTGAGATTTTTTGAGGCACTTGGCAGGGATGTGCTCTAGCCCCCTTACTTTTTACATTATTGGTGAAGCCTATGGCTTCGTTGATTAGGTCATCCAGGAAGATAGTAGGTGTAACTTTGAATTCAATGGAACATCGTGTTTTATTGTTTGCTGATGATATCCTTCTTACCCTCAGCAAGCCGGCGGAGTTGTTATTGGAAATTGTAGACATTTTGGATGGCTATAGTTTGGTTTCTGGTTTTAAAATATGTCCCAAGTCAGAGATCCTTAATTTGACGCTTCCACCAACGGTGGTGGTTAGTTTGCAAGCTCAATTTCCCTTCTCGTGGGCATCTACTCATATTCGTTATCTCGGTGTTAATCTTAACAATTCTATTTCTACATTATATCAACACAACTTCCTGAGTAAACTTAGGGAAGTGATGTCTGACTTGGACCGATGGGAAGGCCTTAGTATTTCTTGGCTTTGTCAAATTAAGCCATTAAGATGGTGGTCTTGCCTAAATTTCTTTATCTTTTTACAGCTCTACCAACTGTGATTCCTAAACGTTTTTTTTTTTTATTATTTGTTGAATCATAAAGATTTTTTTCTATATTTGGGAAAAAAAAACCCTAGGATTCAGCGGGCATTATTATGTCAGGTGAGAAGTAGGGGAGGCATGGGAGTTCCGCATTTTGCTTTATACTATCAGGCAGCTCTGTTACAAATAGAGGCAGCTTGGGTGAAGGGGGGCCCTGCTAAATCTTGGACACGGTTAGAACAACGCTATATTTCCTCGGTCCCACTTTGGGCACTCCCATGGCTACCTATGAATAGAATGCGCCAGTTGATCCTAATGCTTCCAGAACTTATGCAACTACCATGCAACAAGCTTGGATACTTTTGCGTCACCAGCTATTTCTGGAACGGACAGTATTTCATCTTACTCCCATTTCTTTTTTGTCTAGTTTTTCCCCCACTCAAGTTTATAGAGTGTTCCTGGATTGTGCAAAATTATCTTTGAGAATAGTGGGTCAAGTATGGGAGGAGGGTGCTGTGATTTCCTTTGAGGTTTTACGGATGGAATATGGACTACCCTATACTGATCTTTTTCATTATCATCATCTTCGAGCTTTTTTACGTTCTCGTGGAAGGGAAACATAGTAACATAGTAACATAGTAGATGACGGCAGATAAAGACCCGAATGGTCCATCCAGTCTGCCCAACCTGATTCAATTTAATTTTTTTTTTTTTTTCTTCTTAGCGATTTCTGGGCAAGAATCCAAAGCTTTACCCGATACTATGCTGGGGTTCCAACTGCTGAAATCTCTGTTAAGACTTACTCCAGCCCATCTACACCCTCCCAGTCATTTAAGCCCTCCCCTGCCCATCCTCCACCAAACGGCCATACACAGACACAGACCGTGCAAGTCTGCCCAGTAACTGGCCTAGTTCAATATTTAATATTATTTTCTGATTCTAAATCTTCTGTGTTCATCCCACGCTTCTTTGAACTCAGTCACAGTTTTACTCTCCACCACCTCTCTCGGGAGCGCATTCCAGGCATCCACCACCCTCTCCGTAAAGTAGAATTTCCTAACATTGCCCCTGAATCTACCACCCCTCAACCTCAAATTATGTCCTCTGGTTTTACCATTTTCCTTTCTCTGGAAAAGATTTTGTTCTACGTTAATACCCTTTAAGTATTTGAACGTCTGAATCATATCTCCCCTGTCTCCCCTTTCCTCTAGGGTATACATATTCAGGGCTTCCAGTCTCTCCTCATACGTCTTCTGGCGCAAGCCTCCTATCATTTTCGTCGCCCTCCTCTGGACCGCCTCAAGTCTTCTTACGTCTTTCGCCAGATACGGTCTCCAAAACTGAACACAATACTCCAAGTGGGGCCTCACCAATGACCGGTACAGGGGCATCAACACCTTCTTCCTTCTACTGACTACGCCTCTCTTTATACAGCCCAGAATCCTTCTGGCAGCAGCCACTGCCTTGTCACACTGTTTTTTCGCCTTTAGATCTTCGGACACTATCACCCCAAGGTCCCTCTCCCTGTCCGTGCATATCAGCTTCTCTCCTCCCAGCATATATGGTTCCTTCCTATTATTAATCCCCAAATGCATTACTCTGCATTTCTTTGCATTGAATTTTAGTTGCCAGGCATTAGACCATTCCTCTAACTTTTGCAGATCCTTTTTCATATTCTCCACTCCCTCTTCGGTGTCTACTCTGTTACAAATCTTGGTATCATCTGCAAAAAGGCACACTTTTCCTTCTAACCCTTCAGCAATGTCACTTACATACATATTGAACAGGATTGGCCCCAGCACCGAACCCTGAGGGACTCCACTAGTCACCTTTCCTTCCTTCGAGCGACTTCCATTAACCACCACCCTCTGGCGTCTGTCCGACAGCCAGTTTCTGACCCAGTTCACCACTTTGGGTCCTAACTTCAGCCCTTCAAGTTTGTTCAACAGCCTCCTATGAGGAACTGTATCAAAGGCTTTGCTGAAATCCAAGTAAATTACATCTAGCATATGTCCTCGATCCAGCTCTCTGGTCACCCAATCAAAAAATTCAATCAGGTTCGTTTGGCACGATTTACCTTTTGTAAAGCCATGTTGCCTCGGATCCTGTAACCCATTAGATTCAAGGAAATACACTATCCTTTCTTTCAGCAACACTTCCATTATTTTTCCAACAACTGAAGTGAGGCTCACCGGCCTGTAGTTTCCTGCTTCATCCCTGTGACCACTTTTATGAATAGGGACCACATCCGCTCTCCTCCAATCCCCAGGGAGGAATTGATGTTGGGAGAAACTCACCTGGAACAAGCACTTGCCAGGGCTACTCAAAGGGGTGGCTTGGGAAGGCTATTTTGGGCCCTCTTGCTTCAGAAAGATCCAGTTAGAGATTACATTACCCGTTGGAAATGACATTTAGAATACTCTTATTCCTCACAACAATGGGTGGGTATGTATAAATCTCTTTTTCATGTATCAGTTTCAGCATCTTTGATAGAGAACGGTTATAAGATTTTTTTTATCAGTGGTATATGACCCCAGTTCGTTTGTCAAAAAATTTTCTGGTTCCTTTGATGGTTGTTGGAGGAAATGTGATCAACGGGCACCTTTTTGCATATTTGGTGGACATGTTCCTTGATTGTCCCTTTTTGGGCTCAAGTATTGCAGCACTGGGTGATATTCTGGGCTGTTTATATCCTTCTTCCCTTGGCATCTGTTTGTTAAACCTTAGACCAGTGGGGGCTTCGTCTATTATGCATAAATTTGCGATTTCTATGTTTGTAGCAGCTAAATTGGTCTTGGCCTGACATTGGAAGCAAGCACAAGCTCCTTCCTTAGCTATGTTTTTTTAAAAATTAGATTGATTGCTTAATGTCTAAACTCACTGCTTATAAAAATGGTAGGATTGTTGCCTTTAATAAAATATGGGTCAAGGTATTTATCTTGGAGAGCAGTTTCTGATTAGCGGAGTTTATGTACTGCAATAATGGGTGTTTTATAGCAGGATGGGGTGAATCGGGTTTGGGGTAGTTTTTTGTTTTGGCTTTAATGTATGGTTATGTGTTGAGCAGAGAATGCAGTTGTATTCTGTATATGAATGCTATGTTTACAATATAAATAATCCATATATCACTCATTAAACTGAATGAAAAGGTTTTTATGGATCTCAAGTGCTCGCAGTTATATTGCCAATTGAACAAGTCTCGAGCTATCATCGGTCCTTTAAACTCTTTTTTATTATTCAATTTTATATATATGGAAATTTTTCTTTTATGCAATTCACTATAATTATTCTGCTTTGATTATCTCCTTATGTCATTATCATTATAGTATTTAGCTCGGGTGTAGATTTTCTACCCGGCCATCTAGAAACGACGGAAGATCTCCATTTCGCTCTCTCGTAAAGCAGGAACAATGCATTTTATATTGTCAGCACTTTTTACTATTCAATGCTGCGTAGTTGGATGGGGACCCTTGTTAATCTTTGAGGCAGGAGATTATGATGATCCTTAACAAGGGTCCCCATCCAGCCTTTGATATATTCAGGTATTTCTGTTATTAACACTGTATGCTCCCTGGTTGGTAATCGGCCAATATTTAAACACAATTTGGTTTGCACTGCTTGAATAATTTGTCCTCCTAACTTAGAAATTTTCAATTTTGGTCCCTTAAATTTTTTGGGGTTCCCATAAATTATGGACGCCTCCACCCCAATATCCACTAGAGCCTGTACTTTTTGTTCTCCAGATTTCCAATGTATATGTACTTCTACATTTGGACGTCACTGACGGAGCCTTAATGCGGAAGCCTCGCAAGCAGACTTGCTTGAAGAAACTAGAAGTTTTGAGTCAGCCGCACCACGCATGCGTGAGTGCCTTCCCACCTAGCACAGGGCGCGTCTCCTCCGTTTTCCGCGGAGCCGAGAAGTCAGGCTTTGACTCTCTACGTTTAACTTACTTTGTGCCTTCTCTCACCGTGGTTTGTGTTATTTTTCTTCACGAATCGCTGTACTTTATTTATTTTATTTCTAGTTTAAAAAAAAAAAAAATTTATTTCCTCCGTTCGGCTTCCGAGGCAGGCCACTTGGCCACAGCCCAGGGGTTTCGACCTTGCAGCGGCTGTTTTTCCTTTTATGTCGCGGCCAGCTACAGGCTTCAAGAAGTGTAGCCAGTGCCAGCGTGCGATTTCTCTCACGGACCCACATAGCAGATGCCTCAAGTGCCTTGGGCCACAACATCACCCGAAGTCGTGCGAGCGCTGTGCTACTCTTCAACCTCGAGCCCTTAAACGTCGTCTACTTTCAGTGGAGAAGCTCTTCCAGATGGATGTGACCACTTCCTCAACTCCGAAGCCGACCTCGGTCTCGCCTTCGACCGAGGGCCCTCCTGCCTCCACTGCTTCTACCTCGACCCTCATCAGACCTTCCTCGTTTGCAGCAGCTCTTTCTTCAACGACGTCTGCTGTATCTTCCCCTGTATCCTCAGGTCAGATAGCTCAGCAGACAGTTCCACCTGTGGTGCTTAAAGTGCCTAAGACTTCTAAGCAGAAGCACATTTCCACTGCCTCGGTGGAACCTCCAGCCAAGGCAGGTGGTCCAGTTTCAGATGCGGATCCATCCTTGCCGGCTTCTTTTCAGACCATGTTAGAGCAGCAATTTGTTCAGTTCCTCACCAAAATGGGACCGAAGCTAGCTACTCTAATCCAGCCTAGGCATTCTACAGACTCCTGTGCCTCAGTCTGAGTCTACACACTCTATGCAGGGAGCAGAGTCTCTGCGAGTATCTGGTCTGGCATTTAAGCTCGTGAAGCAAGGAGCAGATTCTTTGCAAGTGCCTTGACAGGAATCCTCACACTCCATACAAGGAGCAGAGTCTTTGGTAGTGCATTGAGGTTCCTCCATCAAGCCTCTGGAGCTTCGATCCACAGCCTCCAGTCCTATCGAGACCAAAACAAAACTACTTTGGCTCGGCCCAAAATTAGATCAGCTACCCACCCTCATCCCATTATCCTCTGGCACCACATTTTAGCTTGAGCACTCAAGCAAAGTTCTGGACATCATCATTGATTCTACACTGTCCTTCAACGACCACCTTAACTCCTTAGTAAAAAAATGCTTTTTCAATCTTCACATGTTAAGGAAAGTGAGATCCTGCTTCCATCATCAACACTTGCTGTCCTCATACAATCCATCATTCTTTCCAGACTGGATTACTGTAACTCCATCTACTTAAGCCTAACAAAGAAAAGCCTTCATAGACTCCAGCGGATTCAGAACACCACGGCTAAACTAATCTTCGCAAAAAGCAAATTTGACCACATCTTCCTGCTTCTGTCTAAGCTTCACTGGCTCCCAATAATCCTTAGGGTTCACTACAAATGCGCCTGCCTAACCTTGAAGTCTCTACACGGCATCCTGCCTCCCCTTTTTCCACTATCTTGGAACTCCTCTAATACCAACACCACCAGATCCACTCAAAAATTCAAACTATCCTTCTCCTCTTTAAAAGGCATATCCCATGCAGGAAAATTAGGGACTTCCCTCTTCTTCAGGATCACCGAACTCTGGAACAGTTTTACTGCCCCGCTCGGAGCCTGACCTTTCTCCAACTCTTCCAAAAACATTTGAAAGCTTGGCTTTTCTCTAAAATGTAATGACCCCTCCCGCTTCGATATACTAAGTCCCTCTAAACTTCTCTTTACTAAGTCCTTCTACTTTTCATTGTAGTTCCTTTCTATATCAATTCTTGTAAACCGTGCCGAGCTCTACTTCTGTGGAGATGATGCGGTATACAAACTTAAGGTTTAGTTTAGTTTAGTTTAGTTTATCCATTCCTTGGTGGCATCGGCTGCTTCTCTTTCCGGGGCGAAGTCTCCTCGATCTTCGAGATCTGCTTCCAAGCACCGTTCTCATCAACGATCGAGACCTTCATTGAGGCATATTTCCAGACATAGTTCTTCTAAAGAGCGTACTTCTTCAACTAAGCCTCGATCTACACCTACTTCTACTAGACCACCGACTCCTCGATCAAGGTCTCCACTTCCAAACCTCGAGGATTCAGCGGTTTCGATTGCTTCGTCCAAGTCTTCCTATTCTTTTGATGCCTTTTTTCCAGCCAAAGTTTCATCTTCGACCCAGGCTGCCTCGACGACCTCGAGGCCTTCTCGAGGCAAGGCATTACAGGATCAGCTATCTTTCTCCTCTTTTCTTCGTCAGATGGCTGTTGACTTGGACCTTCAATTGGATGCTGGTTCCAAATACTCTAAGGAGTATCTCGAAGTCATGCATCTTCCTCAACCTCCGGCAGAGTCACTTAAGCTTCCTCTTCACAAGCTTTTGTCTCAAACTTTTACCAGATGCCTGGAGACTCCTTATGCAATTCCAGCTGTTCCAGGCAAATTAGACTCCAGATATAAAACTCTCCATTGTAAAGGATTTGAGAATTCACAGTTATCTCACTAATCCCTACTTGTGAAGTCTTCCTTGAAAAGATCCCATCCTTCCAAAGTTATGCTACCGTTCCTCCTGGAAGAGATGGGAAAACTATGGACAAATTGCCATGATATTCTCTAAAGTCCTCAATTACAATTTCCATTTTGTCACTTATTTTGAGTTCCTCGTTGCTCTTTTGCCTAAATTTCTTAGTTATTTAGATACTCAAAAGCACTTTGAATTTCAAGAAATCATCGCTTCTCTATCACAACTCAGATTACATCTACTTCAGTCTTCTTATGATGCATTTGAGTTGTTTGCTCGGGCGGCTGCTTGTTCTGTAGCAATGCGTTGCCTTGCCTGGCTTCGTACCATTGACATGGATCCTAATCTTCAGGACTGCTTGGCTAATATTCTTTGTGCAGGTAACGACCTCTTCGATGAATCTATTGAGGCAGCCACCAAGAAATTGAGCATGAAAAATCATTTGCTTCTATTGACAGACCTAAGCCAAAGCCAGCTCTTGCCAAGCCTACACGCCCTCCTCCTATTTACCAGAAGCGTTTTGCTCCAAGGACGGTTCCTTACACTCGCCGTCCTCCTAAGAAACAGCAGAATCAAATGCAACAGAAATCTCAACCATCTGCTGCACCTAAGGCTACGCAGCCTTTTTGACTGTTTAAAACAGAGCATAACCTCCACCGTTCTGTCTCTGAATTATCTTCCCCCTATTGGAGGTTTTCTCTATCATTTTTACCACCGATGGGAGACAATAACATCCAACCTCTGGGTGCTGTCAATCATCAGGGAAGGATACTCTCTTCATTTCACTCAGGTTCCACCAGAACTCCCTCCTAGAGAGTATCCGTCCAGTCCATCCCAGACCGCCCTTCTTCTTCAGGAAGCACAAGCTCTGCTTTGTCTCCATGCTATCGAACCAGTTCCTTTGGAACAGCAGAACAGGGGGTTCTACTCCCGTTATTTCCTTGTTCCGAAAAAGACGGGCGATCTGCGACCCATTCTGGATCTCAGGGCTCTCAACAAATTTTTAGTCAAAGAAAAATTTTGCATGCTATCCCTGGCATCCCTTTATCCCCTCCTAGATCAGAATGACTGGTTATGCTCTCTGGATCTCAAGGAGGTTTATACTCATATTCCCATTCATCCGGCCTCCCGCCAATATCTCAGATTTCGGGTGGGGAATCAGCATTATCAATACAGAGTGCTGCCCTTTGGCCTGGCTTCATCTCCCAGAGTGTTCACCAAGTGCCTGATAGTGGTAGCTGTAGCTCTCAGACACCATGGTCTTCAGGTATTTCCCTACCTGAACGACTGGCTCATCAAAGATTCAACATTTCAAGGGGTTATTGTAGCGACCCAGTGGACTATGTGGTTCCTACAGAGTTTGGGATTCGAAATCAACTTTCCCAAATCCCAACTTCAGCCCTCTCAGAATCTACAATTTATCGGAGCTGTTCTGGACACTATCCAACTCAGAGTATTCCTTCCGCAACAACGTCTGGAAGCTCTCCTTCAACTGTCATACAGTGTCTTCCTGCTCCTTCATATCAGCGAGACACATGATGGTACTTCTGGGTCACAAGGCCTCCACAGTACATGTGACTCCTTTTGCCAGACTTCACCTCAGAATTCCTCAGTGGACCCTGGCATCTCAGTGGACGCAGGTTTGCGACCCACTTTCTCGACACATAACAGTCACTCCTTCATTGAAGCAGTCTCTCCGTTGGTGGATGCTCACTTCCAATCTTGCTTTTTTCAAACTCCCCCCCCCCCCCAACAGAGAGTCCTCGTGACAGATTCTTCAACCTACGCTTGGGGTGCTCATCTCAATGGTCTCCATACACAAGGCCACTGGACCAGTATGGATCGTCAATGTCACATCAATCTGTTGGAACTCAGAGCGATTTTCAAGGCTCTCAATGCTTTTCAACATCTTCTTCACGACCAGGTAGTCCTCATTCGGACGGACAACCAAGTCGCCATGTATTATGTCAACAAACAGGGAGGGACGGGATCTTCCTCCCTTTGTCATGAAGCTCTGAAGGTTTGGGACTGGGAAATCTGCCACAACACCTTCCTCAAAGCTGTCTATATCCAAGGGGTGAAAAATTGCTTGGCGGACAACTTGAGTCGTCTTCTGCAACCTCACGAATGAACACTCCATTCCTCGCCTCTTCATCACATTTTTTCACAGTGGGGGAGCACCTCAGATAGATCTCTTTGCAGCTCCCCACAACCACAAACTGTCTCAGTTCTGCTCCAGGATATATTCTCTTCATCGCCTCGAGGCAGATGCTTTTCTTCTGGAATGGACAAATCTCTTCCTGTATGCATTCCCTCCATTCCCTCTAATTCTCAAGACTCTGGTCAAGTTGAAGAACGATCTTGCCACCATGATTCTGATTGCTCCTCAGTGGCCGAGACAACCTTGGTACTCCCTTCTACTTCAACTCAGCAGCAGGGAGCCATACCTTCTACCAGTTTTTCCATCTCTGCTTACACAGAGTCAGGGATCTCGGCTTCATCCCAACCTGCAGTCTCTACACCTGATAGCTTGGTACCTCTCAACATGACTCCTCTTCAGTTTTCTCAACCTGTCAGAGACATTTTAGAGGCTTCTAGGAAGCCTACCACTAGACAATGCTATCAAAAATGGACTAGATTTTCTTTGTGGTGTTTTTCTCATGATAAGTCCTCCTTATCTTCTGTTTTGGATTACCTTGTGCACTTATCCACTTCTGGTCTCAAATCTACATTGATCCGAGTCAATCTCAGTGCAATTGCGGCTTTCCATCAGCCTATTGAAGGGAAACCCCTCTCTGCTCATCCGGTGGTTTCCAGATTCATAAAAGGACTTTTCAATCTCAAACCTACTCTCAAACAGCCTCCTGTGGTTTGGGACCTTAGTGTTGTTCTTGCTCAACACTGAAGCCTCCATTTGAACCAATGTCTATGGCTCATCTGAAGTATCTCACTTGGAAAGTGGTGTTTCTCATTGCCCTCACTTCTGCTCGAAGAGTCAGTTAACTGCAAGCTTTAGTTGCTGATCTATCTTTCACTGTTTTCCATCATGACAAGGTGGTCCTCCGTACTCATCCTAAATTCCTTCCTAAGATGGCATCGGAATTTCATCTCAACCAATCCATTACTCTTCCAGTGTTTTTTCCAAAGCCTCATTTTCATCCTGGAGAATCAGGTCTTCATACTCTGGACTATAAACGTGCTTTGGCCTTTTATTTGGAATACACCAAACCTCACAGAATTGCTCCTCAACTTTTTGTTTCCTTCGATCCAAACAAGTTGGGACATCTATCTCTAAGCGTACCATCTCCAACTGGATGGCTGCTTGTATTTCCTTCTGCTGTGCCCAGGCTGGATTACAACTACAGGGGTAGAGTCACAGGTCATAAAGTCAGAGCAATGGCAGCTTCAGTAGCTTTCCTCAGATCTACACCTATTGAGGAAATTTGCAAGGCTGCTACTTGGTCCTCGGTTCATACTTTCACTTCTCACTATTGTCTGGATGTTTTCTCCAGACGGGATGGCCAGTTTGGCCTGACAGTATTACAAAATTTATTCTCCTAAATTGCCAACACTCCCACCATCCCATTCTGGTTAGCTTGGAGGTCACCCATATGTGAGAATAGGCTTGTCCTGGGATAAAGCACAGTTACTTACTGTAACAGGTATTATCCAGGGACAGCAGGCAGCTATTCTCGCAACCCACCCACCTCCCCTGGTTGGCTTCTCTGCTAGCTACATGAACTGAGGAGACGCGCCCTGTGCTGGGCGGGAAGGCACTCGTGCATGCGCGGTGCAGCTGACTCGAAACTTCTAGTTTCTTCAAGCAAGTCTGTTTGCGAGGCTTCCGCATCGAGGCTCCGTCGGTGACGTCACCCATATGTGAGAATAGCTGCCTGCAGTCCCTGGATAACACCTGTTACGGTAAGTAACTGTGCTTTATAGACTGGGGTTGCATATCGAATAATTTTGTTTCTCATAGAGACAGTGAAAGGCAAATTCAGATAGGTGTCAGCATGCCCCAATACTAATCCTACCTTCATAGCCTCTTCTTTTATTCTCATTTGACCATCTTTTAATGTGTACCACATCTTATCATTGACAGGCCAGTCAGACTCAAGGGGATATTTTCTTGTGACCCCCCCTGCTTACTATTTCCAACAAGGAATATTGTGTGTAATTATCAGGGTCAGGGTCCTCCCTCAAAGCATCCTGTACTGCAGTTATTCTAACATGATTCCTAATTCTTGTATACGGATCACCCACTGTATCAATGATTCTCCGGGTCTCTGTGAAAATCTGGATATAATGTCTGTGATTTCTTGCTGTGTATAATCTTCCAGGACATCATTACGTACTACATTTTCTCCTGTATCTATTTTCCCTTGTAGCTGTCTCCTCCAGATGGGTTTCGCTTCTACCTCCTCTTCTGGGCACTCATCACTGGTATTTGAATTAAGAGTCCCAAATGTCACTGTCCTATGTATCTGGATCCCACTCCTCTGTTAAGTGGGACAACAGGGACCTTACTTTCCTAGGACAAACTTTCCCCCTGCGCTTTTTGTATTTGTAACGAGCACAACGTATTGCAGCTCTTTCAGCTGCAGTCTGATAGGTGTCTACCTTATCCATAAGCAGTTTATTTTGGCACTGTAGCATTGTTATATTATTCTGCTGTTCACACACTTTCCGTTCTAACTCTCCCAATTTCATTTGTAATTCATGCTTTGCTTCATGCAATTTACGCCATACTGTTAATCATCCACCCTCTCCTTGAAATATCTTCCCCTTCTTTCCCTTTTGAAATCTTTATTTTCTGCAGTGATGGACATAACTCATGCAGGTTACCACTGCCAAAAATCCATGACTCACACAATCCGGCTTACAAAGACCACTCAGTGGCCACTGTCTTATAAATATTGTTATCCCATCCAGGAATGGAGGGGTCTGAAGCCTGCTCCAGAGTCCCGTTTTTCATCTCTCGCTTGGATTGCCACATTCTACACCCCCACTCCTGGTATCAATTTGTTCTGCCACGTGTTTATCTAGCAAGGGTATGTAGAAGTCACCTTCACCAAAGCTTCAGAGTAATATGATTCTTTATTGCATACACATCAGATAATATCAAATAATGCAGATAGACATCAGATAATATACAAGATATAAGCAGAGAATATCTATATACACTAAATAGAATATTTCACCATGTCTGCCACGCCCCTTTCCAATACTGATCGGGAATCTGATCGATCAAGGGAAAGATACAGTCCACGGCCCTCCCATGGCTACAGCAAGATTCAAAGTCCAGTCTGTTACTCTCATTCTTTTATAGCACAGAAAGTGCTGAATTTCTCACATACACAGACACTTCTGTTTCTGCAGTAACAGGTGCCCCCCCTTATCTCCTAACTCTCACAGATGGAATGTGCTCAGGCCCTTCCTAATTGCAGTACCTTCCTAATTACAGTACCATGAGAAACCTTCCTCGGTCTTCCTGATAAGCCATGAAACAGTATACGAGATATGACACAAGCTGATAAACAACTTGCTCTCATGAAAGTAAGTTGTAAGGCTGCCTAATTTTCTGGCACAGATGAAAGATAAGGATTGCAGCTAAAAAGCAAGCAGACATGAAGATTCACACCTAATAGCCAAAGTGACTACTTGCCATGCCCTGGCCAGCCATGGGCATAACAGGTGAAACAACCCCTCAAATATAGCTTAAAAAATTATGATTCAAAAAAAGCAAGCAACACTTATCTTTCCTTCAAACTGGAGTGAAAACTTCATAATGTGATGCGAGCTTTAGTGCAACTTCTTCACAGAATAAATAAATAGCCGACAATGGCCAATGTTTCATGATTCAAAGATTATTTCTTCAGGGCTTTCAGCAGGTTCTAGCACATCTCCATTTCCTCATAGGAGCTCAGATGTCCTCCATTTCTGTATCATCTGCTTCAGCATACAAAATGTCCTCAGAAGCCTCCCAATCTTGGGCTCCTACCTGTTCCTGCTGAAGTAATGGAACTTGCTGCTTCACTGCCCTTGGCTGTCGTGGTCTGACTCAGGGCTGTGGAGTCGGAGTCGGAGGAAATTTCGGGTACCTGGAGTCGGAGTCGGAGTGAGAAGTACAAAAAACTGAAGAGTTGGAGTCGGAACATTTATCTACCGACTCCATTTTTGAACTTGGCATACCAATCATGAGCGATTCTTTCAGCTATAGCACCCACAAATGTTGCGAGTAGCTTCTGCGGCCTTAGAACCTTGATTAAAAGCAAAAAGAAGGTGGTGTCGAAAATGCTCATTTCTCTCAACTTGACATTCCATTTTAACGATCTGAAAATTAACCAGTGCTGTGGAGTCGGAGTCGTAGGAAATTTCAGGTACCTGGAGTCGGAGTTGGAGTCTGAAGTACAAAAAACTGAGGAGTCTTTGTCGGAACATTTATCTACCGACTCCACAGCCCTGGTCTGACTTTCTCAGTTTGGTCAGAGCTACTGTGAAGATCTATTGAACTAAGCTACTGTGAAGATCTATTGAACTAAGGCATTCTAAGATGTAATTATGCATTTGTAATTTAAGATGTCTGTATAAGTCTTGTCTATTTTATATTGTGTATGTTACTTCTGTAATGCCCAAACGATACTATGATGGAACAGGTAAACACTACAATGTCCCAAAAAGAACTAAACTATACCAAACATAATAAGGAACTTGACCATTGAATGAAACTTACGCAAATGCTCAGAACCTTTTGTTAAGTAGAAGAACCACAAACCAGGGACAAGCCCCTAAATGTGGACTCCTTAGTCTTTCATTGCACTGCTGCAAGTTTTTTTAGAGTGAGAATGTAAGTTTGCTCAAAAACTCATGATAATAACTAATTGTTATAAAGTAAAAAAAAAAAAAAAAGGTTTAAATCTTATACTTAGCTTCTATATCGCTTGGTAGACTGGTATAGTCCATACGAATGGGTTATATGCTTCACTGTTACCAGCAGGTATAGACTGAGCACAAACTTGTATATCAGGCTAGAATCTGCCCAGCAACCCAGTCTGTCTCAGTCTCCATAGCAGGTAGGAAGACTAATTTGGCTCCCCTCTTAGTACTATTGGAATTTTATTTTGGACTCCTGGATTCCCCTTTTGTGCCGGATAGAGCTTGGACGGGTCCTGTTTGGGGATCCATCTGACTTCGGGGGTGTTAAACCCTGCAGGTCTTGTGCTGGTCTCTCCCCCCACCTTATTTCACCTCCCCATATTTTTGTAGAGGTGCCGCAGCCTGGCCCCCTGGCTGGTCAGCCCTCCAGCTTTTAGAGCCATGGAGTCTGTTCTGTAATAGAAAAAAAAAGACAAAATCCTGAGGTGTGCCGGTCTAAAGGGCTCATTTCTCTGCCTTTTTACTGTATTTTCTCATCTAACCAGCACTTTTCTTTCAGCTATGGCGATTTTCAGCACAATGAGCACTTTTAACAGGAAAAAAATGCTCATTGTGCTCCAGACGCGAGGTTCTCGTGGCCGGCTTGTGCAGGCCATAGCGGTGGGGTAGCCTCGTCAGCAGCGGATGCCGGTGGCCAGGGCAACCCGCCACATGTACCTTGCGAGTCCCCAGCCGGCGACGGTCAGGGAGAAAAGGATTCCCTTGCTGCTGGAATGGCTGGGGATTCCTTCTTCGCGTCATTCGGTTCCTCTGCCTTAGTATCAGGAAAGTCCCTGGCTTTTCAGATGTGGCAGGCCGCAGGAGCTCCATTTTTGGCAGGAACCTCTTCCTTCATCTCAGTTACCTCAGGTGACCTTCCCCCTGTTCTGGAAATACAGGTGCAAGGTATGGCAGGGGAAGGGAGTCTCTTGGGGCTGTCGGGGGTTTTTCCCCCTGAATTTATGTTAGCACTTTGTAAAGCTTATGTACTGGCAGCTGGAGGTTCTGTGTCCACTCGGGGTCACCTAGGTAAGAAGGGGTATTCAGATAAACTATTCGCTGATTGTCCAGCCCTTCTTTGTTGTGAACCGCCTCAAACTACTACGGCTTTGACGGTATATAAGAAATAAAATAATAATAATAAACTGATCTCAACTCTCTTGGGGTCCTGGAAGCTTTCCACCTCTCGGGCTTATAAGAGGGTTTGGCGTCCATTTGAAGAGTGGTATGATGCGCATGGAGTGGTATTTTTTTCGTGCTTCCCTTCCTAACATTTTAGAGTTCTTGCAGGATGGCTTGGATAGGGGATTGGCTTGGCTTTCTTTCCGGGTTCAGCTTGCGGCCTTGTCAGCCTTTTGGGGGTTAGTGAAAGGTCAGCATTTGACTGCCATTCCTAATGTGATTCGCTTCTTGCTTGCGGCCAAGTTGCTCATACCTCCCATACGAACCTCTGTTCCATCTTGGGATCTGAATCTGGTTCTGTCAGTTCTAGTGCACCCTCCTTTTGATCCGTTGGGCGACTGCTCTTTGAAGGACCTTACTCTTAAAGCGGTCTTCTTGGTGGCTATTACTTCAGCTAGACGTGTTTCTGAGCTGCAGGCTTTCTCTTTTTGGGCTCGCTTCTTGGAGTTTTCTAGGGAGTGGGTTGCCTTGAGGCCTGTTCCCTCTTTTCTACCAAAAGTAGTTTTTCCTTTTCATGTCAATCAATCTGTAGTCCTCCCGGTGTTGGGTAGTGGGGAGGGCTCTTCTGAGCAACGACAGCTGCGCGCAAGTTGGATGTCAATCGGGTCCTTTGCTCTTATGTGCAGTGGACCTAGGAGATCAGGTAAGATCATCTCTTTGTCCTTCTAGCGGGTCCTCGTAAGGGGGATGGCACTTCTGAGGCTACTATTGCGCGCTGGATCAAGGAGACTATTGCTTCCTCTATCTTCTAAAGAAGAAGCCTGTTCCGAAATTTCTCAAGGCTCATTCCACTAGGGGTCAGGCAGCTTCTTGGGCTGAGTCTTTTCTATTGCCTCCGGTGGATATCTGGTCTTCACTGCATACCTTTGTCAGACACTACCGTATAGATGTTCAAGCGCGTCGGGACGCGGTATTCGGTGAACATGTTCTTGTTTCAGCCCTTCGGGGGTTCCCAACCTTGATGGTTACTACTTTAGTTTGTCCCATCCGTAAGGAACTATATCAGTCTATCAAGCGATATAGAAGGAGAAATTAGGTTCTTACCTGCTAATTTTCTTTCTGTTAGCTTGTAGACCGCTATAGTTCCCCACACTATCTGTCTTTGTGTGGTGATTGTGGGGTTTTGCCCGTGTGCAGATTTTCTGTGTATTTTTCTAGGGCTGGGGAGAATTAAGAACAGCAGCAATGGCTCAACCTGCTTAGCTGGTGAGCTGTGGAGATGTTTTATCTCCATGATTCAGTTCTACACATGTTCCAACAGTTGTTTACAGATGTTTGTTGTTTTTACACTCCTGTTTGGAGTGTATTTTACTGTTTTTCAGTTAAGAATTTTCCTAAGTTCTTCTTGGCTATTCGGCAGACTGGATCAGTAGAGGGGAAGCTGTACTGATATACAAGTTTGATTTCAGGCTCCACCTGCTGGTAGCAGTGAGGTATAATACGCATCCGTAAGGAACTATACCGGCCTACAAGCTAACAGAAAGAAAAATAGTAGGTGAGAACCTAATTTCTCCTAAGTTGCCTTCTAACTTGTTTCTTAAAATTAATATCTTAGTGGGATTTTTGATGGGTAGCAATGTATTGTAGGTCCTGGTTGTCACAATTTGATTACTGTAATTCATTGTATTTAGGCTGCTCTAAGACCACCTTGAGGTGCTTACAGGTTGTGCAGAATATTGTATCAACACGGATACATGGTAAGAAAAATAATCAGAGCTACCGTGTTATTGAAAAGCCTTCATTGACTTCCAATAGAAGCTTGTAAATTCAGATTATGCACACTAATATATAAGATATCATATATTATCCCAGGACAAGCAGGCAGCATATTCTTAACACATGGGTGACGTCACCGACGGAGCCCTCGGTACGGACCTTTTTAACTAGAAGTTTCTAGTTGGCCGCACCGCGCGTGCGCGAGTGCCTTCCCGCCCGACGTAGGAGTGCGTGGTCCCCAGTTTCTTCGTTTCCGCGGAGCGAAGAAGACGCGTGTGTTTTTTCAACGGCCGTTGAAACCACTTTTTTGCCTTCCCGCTCGCGCTTTTTTCCATATTTTTTCTTCTTTTGCCTTCGGGTTTCTTTTTTCTTTGCTTTGTAAAAAAAAAAAAAACTTTGCTTTTTTCCCCCTTTTTTCGATTTGCCCCGGCGGGGCCTGTTGCCATTATACAGGCCTCGGGGTTCGATTTTGCGGAGGCCGTTTTCCCCTTCATGCCCCCGCAGGTCGGTTTTAAAAAGTGCCAGCGGTGTGCACGCCCGATCTCCCTCACTGACCCACACAATTGGTGTTTGCAGTGTTTGGGTCCGGAGCATCGGGCGGACTCCTGCACCCGCTGTGCCACTCTTCAAAAGAGAACCCTTAAAAACCGAAGAATCCAACAAACTCTCCTCTTCGGCACCGGGTCGGCGATGGACTCCTCGACATCGACAGCGGTACCACAGAAATCGGCACCGTCTACTTCGACACCGCCCGACCCCACATCGGCGTCTCTGGCGCCAGGTAAGCCGGCTAAGAAGCCTTCCTCTTCCCTCGAGCGCCCTCCAACTACGGTGGCGACGCCGACCTTGCCGGCATCGCACCGGTCCCGCAAGCGCTCCGCCCCGATCTCGGTGAGTGCCTCGTCATCGGCCTCCTCATCGCCGGGGCGTGGAGCGGCATCTAAGGAACCGAAGAAAAAGAAAGCAGTTCCGATGCCACCCCTAGATGACCGTATCTCGGCCATCTTAAAGGTTCAACTCCAGGAACAGTTACAGCAACAACTCGAGCACCTGTTGCCCACTATCCTGGCACCGCTCCTTCCGGTACCAGACCGGCCCGAGCCCCGTACCGAACCCCCGGTATCCACCCCTTCGGTACCTATCAACACCTCCATGCCGATTCTTTCGGCTGAGCAGCTTCATGCCCATCCAGTGGTTCACTCCCATACCACATCGGATCCTCCTCGGCACCAAGCAGTGCGTCATTCTTCCCGGGACCGGGATCGACGCCGGTCTTCCTCTCCTGGTACCGTTTCGGTGCGTTCTGGGAAATCTTTATCCAAGACCCGCCATACTGCACCTTCCACCCCGGTGTCTCGACATGCACCAGAGGTCCGGGACCCTGACTTATGGGAGGAATCCCCTCTCGGTACCGAGGAGGATCCCTCCTCATCTGATGAGGACCCGTCGGCACCCGATGCCACCTCCAAACCGGACCAGTCCTCATTTTCTAAATTTCTGAGGGAGATGTCTGCAGCCCTGTCCCTTCCTTTAGAATCTGACTCAAAGAAGTCTCAAGCCTTCCTGGAGGCTTTAGATTTCGAACAACCTCCTAAAGAGTTCCTCAAGCTTCCCGTGCATGACATCCTACGGGAGACTTTTTACAAAAACTGGGAGAATCCCCTTACGGTACCGGGGGCCCCCCGTAAACTGGACAACCTCTATCGAGTCATCCCTATCCCAGGGTTCGACAAGTCTCAATTGCCCCATGAGTCCCTTCTTGTGGAATCCACCTTGAAAAAGACTCAGGGCTCCAGTGTCTATGCCTCTACCCCTCCTGGCAGAGAGGGTAAGACCATGGACAAGTTTGGCAAGAGGCTCTACCAGAATGCCATGCTGGCCAACAGGGCGAACAATTATTCCTTCCATTTTTCTTTCTATATGAAACATTTGGTCCAACAGCTGTCTGCCCTCCAAAAGTACCTGCCGGAGCGCAAGGTCCCACTGTTCCAGCAGCACATCTCTGGCCTTCTTCAGTTGCGCAAGTTTATGGTCCGCTCGATATATGACTCATTCGAGCTCACCTCCCGTGCCTCTGCCATGGCCGTAGCCATGCGCCGCTTGGCCTGGCTGAGAGTCTCCGACCTGGACATCAACCACCAGGACCGTCTAGCCAATGCCCCCTGTCTCGGGGATGAACTTTTTGGAGAGTCACTGGATTCCACCACCCAGAAACTCTCCGCCCATGAAACAAGGTGGGACACCCTGATCAAACCAAAAAAGAAGGCTCCGCCTGCCCGACCTTATCGACCTCAGTCATCTTACCAGCGCAGGTTCTCAGCCAGGCCACTCAATCCGCCTCCTCAACAACCTCGGCGGCCCCGTCAACAGCAGCACCATGCCCAGGCTCGTTCTCAGGCCACTCAACCCTCCAAGCCTCTTCAGCCTGCTAAGCAATCCCAGCCCTTTTGACTCTTCTCTCCAGGGCATAGCCAGTCATCCACCCTCGCTACCTCTTCCACAACCAATCGGAGGTCGCCTCACCATATTCTCCAGCCGTTGGGAGGTCATCACATCGGACCAGTGGGTCCTCAACATCATCCGCCACGGCTACTCTCTCAACTTCCAGACTCTTCCACCGGACAACCTTCCCGTAGAGTCTGCTTCACACTCATCTCAAACCCCCCTCCTCCTGAGGGAGGTTCAATCCCTCCTCCTTCTCAATGCCATCGAAGAAGTACCTCCAGATCAAAGGGGTCAGGGATTCTACTCCCGCTACTTCCTGGTACCCAAAAAGACGGGAGACCTCCGTCCCATTCTCGATCTCAGGGACCTCAACAAGTGTCTGGTCAAGGAGAAGTTCAGAATGCTCTCCCTTGCCACGCTCTACCCTCTTCTTTCTCAACACGACTGGCTATGTTCCCTGGACCTCAAAGAGGCCTACACTCACATCTCCATCAACCAGAATTCTCGCCGCTACCTGCGGTTCCAGGTGCTGCACCAACACTATCAGTACAAGGTGCTACCGTTCGGCCTCGCTTCCTCACCCAGGGTCTTCACCAAGTGCCTTATAGTGGTAGCGGCCTTCCTCAGGTCTCACAACCTCCAGGTGTTCCCCTATTTGGACGATTGGTTGGTGAAAGCACCTACGTCTCAACTTGTGCTACAGGCTACTCATCACACCATCTCTCTCCTCCACCTCCTGGGGTTCGAGATCAACTACCCCAAGTCGCATCTGCTTCCCACCCAGCGACTTCAATTCATTGGAGCAGTTCTGGACACCACACTAATGAGGGCTTTTCTCCCCTCCGATCGTCAGCGGACCCTGCTCCACCTCTGTCGTCAAGTGCTCATGCATCCCTCCATTCTTGCCCGACAGATGATGGTCCTCCTGGGTCACATGGCCTCGACGGTGCATGTCCTTCCTCTGGCACGTCTCCACCTTCGCACGCCTCAGTGGACTCTCGCCAACCAATGGTCACAGACTACGGATCTTCTTTCTCATCCCATCTCTGTGACATCATCTCTTCAGCAATCTCTCCAATGGTGGTTGAACTCCTCAAATCTTTCCAGGGGTCTACTTTTCATCTACCCCCTCACTCTATGATCATCACCACGGATGCGTCCCCCTATGCGTGGGGAGCTCACCTAGGAGATCTACGCACCCAGGGACTTTGGACCCCACAGGAGCGTCGTCATCACATCAATTTCCTGGAACTCAGAGCCATGTTCTACGCCCTCAAGGCTTTCCAACATCTCCTCTGCCCTCAAGTCCTCCTCCTGTGCACAGACAATCAAGTCGCCATGTACTACATAAACAAGCAAGGCGGCACCGGATCTCGCCCCCTTTGTTTGGAGGCTCTGCGCATCTGGACCTGGGCCACGGACCGCAATCTCTTTCTCAGGGCGGTCTATATCCAGGGCGAACAAAACTCCCTGGCCGACAATCTCAGCCGCATCCTTCAACCTCACGAGTGGACGTTGGACCCTCCGACTCTGCTCTCCATCTTTGCTCGATGGGGCACTCCGCAGGTGGACCTCTTTGCAGCACCTCACAATCATCAACTGCCCCTCTTCTGTTCCAGACTCTTCTCTCCTCACCGTCTGGCCCCGGATGCATTCCTGCTCGATTGGAGGGATCGGTTCCTGTATGCCTTCCCTCCACTTCCTCTGATGTTGCGGACCTTGTCCAAACTCCGCAAGGACAACGCCACCATGATTCTCATCGCCCCTCGGTGGCCTCGCCAACACTGGTTCTCCCTCCTGCTCCAACTCAGCTCCAGGGAGCCCATTCCTCTTCCTGTGTTTCCTACTCTACTTACGCAGCGGCATCAGTCTCTACTGCATCCCAATCTGTCTTCGCTCCACCTGACAGCTTGGTTTCTCTCGGGCTGACCTCTCCAGAGAATCTATCTCAGCCGGTCCGCCTCATCTTGGACGCCTCCAGGAAACCGGCCACCCTCCAATGTTACCATCAGAAATGGACCAGATTCTCCTCGTGGTGTCTCCGGCATCATCAGGAACCCACCTCCTTAGCGGTGGAAACTGTATTGGAATATTTGCTCTCGCTGTCCAATGCTGGCCTCAAAACTACCTCCATCAGAGTCCACCTCAGTGCCATCACTGCGTTTCATGAGCCTATTCTCGGAAAACCCCTCACGGCTCATCCTCTGGTTTCCAGATTTATGAGAGGGCTCTTCAATATCAAGCCGCCTCTCAAGCCTCCTCCTGTCGTCTGGGACCTGAATGTGGTTCTCTCAGCACTCATGAAACCTCCTTTTGAGCCTCTTGCCACAACTTCGCTCAGGCTCCTTACCTGGAAGGTGCTTTTCCTAATTGCCATCACCTCTGCCAGGAGGGTTAGCGAACTGCATGCACTGGTTGCCGACCCTCCGTTCACTGTTTTCCACCATGACAAGGTTGTTCTGCGTACCCACCCTAAATTCCTTCCCAAGGTGGTCTCGGCTTTTCACCTCAACCAGTCCATTGTGCTGCCCGTCTTCTTCCCTAAGCCTCACTCGCACCCTGGGGAACAGGCGTTGCACACGCTGGACTGTAAGCGCGCCCTTGCTTACTACCTTGATCGTACCAGAGCTCACCGTACATCCCCTCAGCTATTTTTATCTTTCGATCCCAACCGTTTGGGTCGTCCTGTCTCCAAACGGACACTTTCAAATTGGCTTGCTGCCTGTATTGCATTCTGCTATGCTCGGGCCGGTCTCTCACTGGAAGGTGCAGTCACGGCCCACAGAGTCCGAGCTATGGCTGCTTCTGTAGCTTTCCTCCGTTCCACGCCCATCGAGGAAATCTGCAAGGCGGCCACTTGGTCCTCAGTTCACACGTTCACTACTCACTACTGTCTGGATGCCTTTTCCAGACGGGATGGTCACTTCGGCCAATCGGTGTTACAGAATTTATTTTCATAATGGCCAACCATCCCCCCTCCCTCTTTGTTAGCTTGGAGGTCACCCATGTGTTAAGAATATGCTGCCTGCTTGTCCTGGGATAAAGCACAGTTACTTACCGTAACAGGTGTTATCCAGGGACAGCAGGCAGATATTCTTACGTCCCACCCACCTCCCCGGGTTGGCTTCTTAGCTGGCTTATCCTAACTGGGGACCACGCACTCCTACGTCGGGCGGGAAGGCACTCGCGCACGCGCGGTGCGGCCAACTAGAAACTTCTAGTTAAAAAGGTCCGTACCGAGGGCTCCGTCGGTGACGTCACCCATGTGTTAAGAATATCTGCCTGCTGTCCCTGGATAACACCTGTTACGGTAAGTAACTGTGCTCTCTGGAGAATGAGGTTATACTACTTATGTCAACAAATTGCTCTCTTAGATCAAAAGGCTCCTGTGTTTTTACATTATCCTTTACCTAAAGGAGTAAAATTTAAATGTTTTCATTCAGCAGGTTTTGCTTTTCAGTCTGTTCAATGTTATAACTCCCTTCCAGTAGAATTAAAATTGATTGCATGTTGTTTGAAACTGCAAGTTGTTAAAAGTGTATCTGTTTCAAGAATATTGATGTAACTATCAGTTACTGACAACCTTTATGTAATACTGTGTATTTTGCTGGAATTTGTGTAGCATTTGATATTGTAATCTGCACTGATTTAAGTTATGATATAAATTCAGTTGTAATAACATATGTCATATGTTAGTAAAGGGGTGATTGGAGCTTTTTGTTGACTTGGATAGAAGCTCTTGTTTGGTGGACCTAGTGGCTTCTATTTGTTGTATTACTTGCTGTTGCATGTGGTGTGTGTTGTATATCTTTTCTTTGTACGTTGTTTTAGATAGCTGATATTGGAAAAAATAGGAATATAGTTAGTAGGTTTAAGTTAAAAAAATAAATACTGTAAATAAATAGATAAATTACATATTAGATCATGGAAGAAGTAAGCATGTTGGCAACTTGGCAGCTTCAAGAAGTGCACAAGAATTGGTTTCAAAAGATGCCCCTTACAGGTATCACAAGAAGTGCTGCAAATTCTTGGATGAAGACCATGTTGTCTCATGTTAGTTCTGCACCAGTGGACAGCAGAGAGTACTTAGGATCTAGTAATAGAGTAAAGGTGGGCAACCTTGGTCCTTAAAGACCACAATCCATTCAGGGTTTCAGGATTTTCTCAATGAATATGCATGAAATATAATTGCATACAATGGAGGCAGTGCGTGCAAATAGATTTCAAACATATTCACTGAGGAAATCCTGAAAAACTGACTGGGTTGAGGTACCTTTGGATTGAGGTTGTCCTCCTCTGTAGTAGTGGCTCCAAATCTACCTTGATTGGGGTACTGAAGTCCAGCTGAAACTAGCCTTGAAACCCACTTAAAAAGACCTAGTCAGCAGACCACGTTGAACTGAATGCCCAGCTTCATCAGTGATCCTCAGCCACTTTGACTACTTTGTCTGCAGATAAACCTCTGGGACAAATCTAAAACTCATATGTATGTGCTGCTATTTCTGTGATAGCCCAAACCTTGGTAAACTCAGAAGGACCAAATATGGTTTGAAGACATATGAATCTCTTGGAACATATCAGGTTAGGTGGATCTTCATTTTATTTTATTCATTTAGTTTTCTGTACCGTTCTCCCAGGGGAGTTCAGAACAGTTTACATGAATTTATTCAGGTACTCAAGCATTTTTTCTCTTTCTGTCCTAGTGGACTCACAATCTAGCTAATGAATCTGGGGCAATGGGGGATTAAGTGGCTTGCCCAGGGTTATAAGGAGCAGCGTGGGTTGGAACCCACAACCTCTGGGTGTGAGGCTGTAGATTTAACCATTTTGTTACACTCTCCCCCTAAACTAAAAATCAAGGTTTGCAACTCTAAATCCTAGTTATCCCAGCTGGTAAAAGTCACTGGGTTATATTGGGGGCATGATGTGGGATGAGGAAAAGCATTCCTAATTCTTTACGTACTGAATCAGATATGTAGCAGAACATAATCTATACAGGCTTCTCCCAATATTTGAACAATTTGTTGAGTCCTTAATGCCATTTATGTACTTTAATATCTCAAACACAAAATCATTTGGCTTTACTGTATCTCAAGTGAGGCTGGATTCTACTAGAAAATCAATGTTTTATCATGCTTCAGCCTTGTGGAATTCTTTGCCACAACATTTGCACTTAATTTCTTCTTAAATCTAGCTAAATTAGTATCTTAAGGTCTATTTCTTTTCATAATGGCCTTTTCATATGTTTAGTTCAGCTATGATTACGAACAATCATGGACATATGCCACCTTTCTTCCCTTGTTTTATTTTCCCCCCTACAAATATTACTGTAGTTTGTCTTTTGTGTTGTGGTAAATGTTGTGTGGTGATAATTGTTAAGTTTTTGAGCTGAAGTCTTTGTAAACTATTCTGTTTGTGCATAAAGGTGGTATATCAAATGCATTGAATAAATAAATATGTAGAACATCCTCATGTTTGTTCCATTTTAACAGAAGCACAGTGTAGTATGTCTTGCTCCCAATGTCACAGTGGATATTCACCTAACAGTCAACATCATCCAGAATCAGAAATGTTAAAAGAATTATCTGAAGGAAGAAAGAGGCGGCACAAAAGTGAAACAGCAGGTACATAAAAAAAGAAAATGTACATAAGATGAATGCTGAATTTTCTATAAATATCCTCAAAATAAAAAAAAATAATAATTAAAAAAAAAAAAATAAAAAATATATATATATATATCTCTTGTAGTTTGATAGGCTTTTTATTTGTAAAATACTGTTTTACAAACTATGACCAATTTGCTTCAATATGCATGTATAAAAGGTGTATTCAAGAAGCGATCTTATGTATACTTTTATAAAAGTAGCTGTATCTAGACTATGCTCGTTGCATTTATAGTTCCGTATTGTTCGCTCCATAAGACGCACCCGAAATTTAGAGGAGGAAAACAAGAAAAAAAATCATTCTGAACCAAATTCTCCCTGCCAGGCTCTGCACACAACCCCACACTCCTTGCCAGGCCCTGCTCCCTGTCCCCCTTCCCTGCCAGGCTCTGTACCCTGTCCCCCCTCTGGTGGTCTAGTGGTGGACAGGGCATAGGGCAGACAGGGACAACAGGGCACAGATATCAAGGCAGATGACTTTTTAAAATACGCAATGTCACCTCAGTAACAACTATAGACAAATATAGTGCAAAATATAGACAGCAGATATAAATTCTCAAAACTAATACATTTTAATCACTAAATTGAAAATAACATCATTTTCCCTAACCTTTATTGTTTGGTGATTTCTTTCCTTCCTTCCTCAGGCCTAACAATTGTCCCTTCCTCCCTCCCATGTCTCCCTCAATGCCTTCCAGCCTTTGTCCTCTTCCTCCCCTCATTGTCTGGTGATTTCTTTCTTTCCTTCCTCAGGCCCAACAATTGTCCCTTCCTCCCTCCCTCCTTCCTATGTTCCCCTCACTGCCTTCCAGCCTTGTTCTATTCCCCTTTTCCCCCAACTCAGGCCCAACAATTGTCCCATCCCTCCCTCCTTCCTATGTTCCCCCCACTGACTTACAGCCTCTGTCCTCTTTCGCCGCCCCTGTGCTTTATCCCAGGACAATATTTTCATCAATGACCTAGAAGAAGGAACATCCAGTGAGATCATCAAGTTTGCAGACTACACAAAGCTATGCAGGCGATCAGATCGCAGAAGGATAGCGAGGAACTCCAGAGTGACTTGTGTCAGTTAGAGAAATGGGCAGAGAAATGGCAGATGAAGTTTAATGTGGAAAAGTGCAAAGTAATGCATTTAGGCAGAAAGAACAAGGAACACGAGTATAAAATGTCAGGTGCAACTCTTGGTAAGAGCGAACAAGAAAAGGACCTGGGTGTACTGAAACCGTCAGAACAATGTGCGCAGCGGCAAAGAAAGCAAATAGAATGTTAGGCATGATAAATAAGGGAATCACGAGTAGATCGGAGAGGGTTATAATGCCGCTTTATAGAGCAACGGTCAGATCTCACTCGGAATACTGTGTCAAACATTGGTCTCCTAACCTAAAGAAGGATATAAAACTGCTGGAGAGGGTGCAGAGACGAGCAACGAAGCTGGTAAAAGGTATGGAGAACTTGGAATATGAGGAACGACTTAGGAGACTGGGATTGTTCTCCCTTGGGAAGAGGAGACTGCGAAGGGGATATGATCGAGACTTTCAAAATACTGACAGGAATCGACAAAATAGAGCAGGAAAATAAGTTATTTACAATGTCCAATGTGACACGGACAAGAGGACATGGACTGAAGCTGGGGAGGGACAAGTCCAGGACAAATATCAGGAAGTTCTGCTTCACACAGCGAGTGGTGGACACCTGGAATGCTCTCCCAGAGGAGGTTATTGCAGAATCCACCGTCTTAGGATTTAAAAGCAAACTAGATGCACATCTCCTTACGAGAGGCATAGAGAGATATGGGTGACTAAAAATTATGCCAGGTGGGCCTCCGCGTATGTGGATCGCCAGACTTGATGGACCGAAGGTCTGATCCGGAGATGGTTCTTATGTAACTTATATAGTGATCTATCTTTCACACTTTTCAAAGGTAGCTGCATACTTTGACCTTAAAAGAAATAACTAACCAAGAAAATAATAAAAGAAAATCCTCTGGAGCATCACTATATAATTTTTTTTTTTTTTTTTAAACTAAACAATAGATTTTAAAAACAGTTGTGCTTCTACAGGGAGCCAATGAAGACCAACAAAAAGATCACATGATCACATTTACTTTTCCTACAAATTAGCCTACCAGCTGTGTTCGGAGTCAACTTTAGCTTCAGTAATTTCTGCAAAATACCTAGATATACTGAATTACAGTAGCCCAGACAAGACAAAATAATAGCCTGAACTACCGTATTTCACTCTATAAGACATACTTTTTTTTTTTTTCATCCAAAAGTGGGTGGAAATATCGGTGCATCTTATGCAGCGAAGATACATTTTTTTTAAACACCCCACCCCTTCGTACCTTTGTAAATTACCACGCCCGATACGGCTCTCCCTAGCAGCTGTCTTCCTTGGGTTCCCCCTCAGAATCTTCCGGATACCCCCCTTTAAAGCTAATTACGGCTGTCCAGATCCAGCATCCCATTAGGTCTCTTGCGAAGGGCAGGGGCTTACCTTCAAACTGCTTCCCGCACCCAGCTGAGCTAATTACGACAGCCTGCAGAGCGAACCTAGCAGTGCTGTTGGCCTCCGAAGCACGTTTCTTCTTCTGCAGACCCGCCCCTGATGTCAGAGGAGGGGCGGGATCGCGGTAGAGGAAATGTGCTGCAGAGGCCACTGCTGTAATTACCTTAGCGGTGGTCACAGTGCGGAAAATGACCTCTCGACCTAAATAGTTATTGGAAAAATCTTCTGCATCAATGGGCTTATCAGCAATAGGAAACATCACCTTGCATATTTGACAGTTCTTGTTGGATTGATCATGCATGTGAAATTTCAATGGCCTCCCCGCAGAGACATATGCTGGATCCCTGAACAGCATATTATTGCAGGCCTTAATGCACCTATGACCACTTCA
Organism: Geotrypetes seraphini; assembly: GCF_902459505.1. Lineage (NCBI taxonomy): Eukaryota > Metazoa > Chordata > Amphibia > Gymnophiona > Dermophiidae > Geotrypetes > Geotrypetes seraphini. The sequence goes on along the minus strand of NC_047088.1, from coordinate 162,116,030 downwards.
TCAGGCAGACAGTACACTTATCCACAAACTATTTTGGCAAACATTGACCAGACTTTCAAAACCGTGTGCAAGAAACTGAGTTAAAAGTTGAATTTATTGAATTTCCTGATCTTTGTCAATATGTATGCGCACTTTAAATAGTGTGTTTTTTGCACTTTTCTTTTTTGTCTTTAATAAAGCTTAGAAATTTATATGGTATTATCTATTTGGAATATCTTTCAGATAATGTATCAATAACTGATAAATATGTGGTCTCAGTGTATAATACACTTGTCATGATCTTCACGAACAGTGGCAGTGGGTATATGAAAATGCATGGATACAGGGAAGGGGATCATAAAACAGTAACAATCTGAACTTGTACCTTGTTCATTTGCATAAAACATGGTTTGTGTTAAACATGCCTTTTTCAATATTAAACATTTGTGCGCATATACAACTAATGTTTCTTTGAAGCTTTAATTCTCACCAAAGAAAGGTTAGGTCCAAGATGAAACAGGATAGCTTCTGTAGCAAAAAACATGCTCTTTCAAATGATATATTAATTCCCCCCCAAAAAAAAAACTACACATTAAAGATATTTGAATCTGAAAAATAGCAAAAATTTGCATAAATACATAAAGCCATATTTTTGGGATGGTCATATCTTCAGCTTCACTTGACTGTAAAAGCTCATATTGCAAATCTTTGAAGTACCTCATGGTACATGTCTGCTGGTAAAGTTGTACCCTCAACTGACTTACCTACCAGCAGCAGTATGGACCCAAACTTTGCCAAAAATGTTCATTCGTGAATTTTTTTGCCTATTTTGCTGACCTGTAGAAATGGAAGCACGTTCGCAAAAGATTTCAAACTTGGCACAGAAACTTGCCCCAAGGTGTTGTACCAAACTGCAAAATTTCATACTTCTAGGTAGTTTCCTTCTGCCGCAGTGCTTAAGCAAAGTTGGTGTTTTAGGTCACAAGAGGCATGGGAGTGGATTGATTGCTTATGTTCAACCACCCCTAGCTCCTGACCAAATTGAGATAGATCCCAAAAATTTTGCAGAGTTTCATTTGAGACGCTAGACAACACCCCTGTAAAATTTGGTTGGATTTCAAAGGGGTCGAGCATGGGCAGTTTTCAGTCTTGGTCTACTTGAAATGGAATGACACTTATATGATTTAAAAGACATAACAGATTGATTCGGATGAAAACCTGTCTGACGGGGATGAAGTATTTGTTAGAAAATCTGATGAACAAGTAGTTGCTAGTCTAAGTTAGGCAGCCTGTTCAGTGGCAAACTGCTATCTTCCTAACTGGGACCAAATCATCTGGATTAACTTGTAAACAGTCTTTCTGTTATGTCCCTTCCAGATTCCATACACTAGGTGTTCAATCCCAACCCGCAATATGGGAGTTGCAGAAATCCACAATCCTTTCTGAGCACCCTTAGCCTGAGAGTTAGCAAACATATCCAGACAATTTCTGCAAGCAATCCGTGCAGAAGTCTTTGCAGTTGCTCTGCTTCTTTTTCTTCTTTGCTTAAAGTTTGTTTTTCTCGGTGGCTTCAGTGCCTTGAGACCTCTTCCAGGTGGTCTGTCGGAGGAAAGGACACAGTCCCGCGGTGCTGGACTGCTTCTTCACAGAGAAACTCTGGTGGATCTGTGGAGCCAGCCTGCTGTGTGCCACCATTTCTAGACTTGGAATCCTTTCCCCTGGGAGTCTGCTTGCCAGTGACCTTGTCACGTGTTTCAAGCGCAGGCTGTATGCGTCTGGAGTGAAACCCTTCCAGGTTTCAAGGCGCAAGCTGCCTTTCCCACCCCTAACCGCGTGAACGAGGATCCGTGGGTGTGGAGGTTGTAGTTGGTGTCTGGCTGGCTAGCAGTGCGAAGATTTCAAGTCTGTATCCATTTGGAACTATTTCTGAGGCAGAAAATCATTTTCCTCCATTCTAATGCTATTTAAAGCTGCTGACAGTTTGGCACTGCATAACTGTGGTTTGTAAAACCATTTTAACGTCATTCTTCACAAGTTTCTGAGGGTAGAGTTCAGGTCCCCCACTTTCCCAGACCCCAAATCACTTTTAAAAAAAAATTATTTATTTATATTTATTCAATTTTTCAAATTTTAAACAAGCACATCAATACTTGAATACAGAGTTGCAATAAGAATCCAAAGAAATTAATAAACCTAACATCACTTATCAAGTTTCAAGTTTATTTATAATTTCTTATACCACTCAATCAGTCTTCTAGGCGGTGTACAAATTTGTAAAAACAAAGGACAAACTTTAAATAAAATAAAAGTTTGACATGACACTACGTCACCAAACTCTAACTATAAAAACTTTTAAAAACTATTAAAAACACAGACAAACAAGAACATAGGGTAAAAGGCAAGAACTATATGAGGCAAAGTAAAAGAAAACAACTAAGGAAAAAACAAGAGGGAGGGCTGCTGTAAGCTCAGTAGTATATTCACTCAATTGCCCTTAAAAGGACAGTTAGGCCTCAAAGGCATCACGGAAGAGAAATGTTTTTAGCTTCGTCTTAAAGTTATTAAGATTTGATTTTTCGCGTAAATAATTTGGAATACTATTCCAAAGAGAGGGGGCAGTGACAGAGAAGATGGTAGATCTCATTGTGTATATAAACTTTAGTGAAGGTATAGAGAAAAGGTTATTAGCTATTGATCTTAGGGACCTAGAAGGAATATAAGGGGTAAGAAGATTATTTATAAATTCTGGTTGATTGTTTTGTTTAGTCTTAAATGTTAACAAAATAATTTTGTAAGTGATTCTGTGTTCCACTGGCAACCAGTGGACGACTTGCAACAAGGGGATGACATGGTCAGATTTCTTTGCATTGAATATGATTTTTACAGTGGTGTTTTGTATTATCTGAAGTCTACGTAATTCTTTTTTAGTTATACCCTTATAAAGGGCATTACAATAGTTGATGCACCAAATCACAAGAGAGTGAATCAAAATATTCAAAGCTGCGGCATCTAATAGTTTCGATAATGATCTGATCATACGTAGCCTATAAAAGCAACGTTGGACCACTGTACTGATATGAAGGTGATAATTGAATTTATTATCAAAAGGAGAAGAAATAATACATTATTTAGTCAACAAAATCCAAAATAAAGATCCAAAAATTACTGGCTGCAAATACGGGTCTTTTTTGGATAGGACTCTTGCATTTCAAGCAAGTAAGCAGCAGTCCTGGTTGGGTAGTTAACATTAGTGGAGCCATGCTGTCTTATGGCGCATTTTGAAAAGAAATCAAGACTGTACTGTTTGATAAATTCATCTCCTAATTGAAGTTTCATTGATAACAAAAATTTTATATTGTGTATACATAGGAAACATGTTGTATTTTTAATTATTTGTACTTTGCTGATTGTCCTGCTCTCTTCTGTGTAAACCGCCTAGAAATCATTTGATTGTGGCAATATAGAAGAATAAAGTTATGTTATGTAAGTATTGGAATAATAATGTAAAATAATACATATCAATTATAAAAACAGCCCGGGAGACAATGATAGAAAAACCCCAACAGCCTGGACTTTAAACTGCAGGAAGAGCTATCAGACCAATCACCCCCCCCCCCCCCCCCCCCCACACACACACACACATATATACACCTTCCTTGGCTAAGATAAATTCCAACAATTGCTTTGGTTTGAAAAATAAAGTTTTTTCCTTTTAGTAAAACACAGCATTTTGCCAGAAATTTCAATATAAAGGATGCGCCCAAGGCCAAAGCCCTGGTTTTGTAAAGCAGGAATTCTTTTCTCCTCTTCTGTGTCACTTGAGCAATGTCTGAAAAAATCCAAATTGCCAAACCAAAGAACTTATTCATGTGTCTGAAGTAAAGTCTGAAAACTAAATCTATGTCATGCTACAAGGCAAACGTCACCAAGAGAGTAATCCTTTCCGTGACTACTTCCAGGGAATTCTCCAAAAAAATCTGTTAAATTCATTCCTCCCCCTTCTCAATTTTTCCCATTTCAACAGGAGTTGAACTATCCTGCTTCTTCCTTGGAGATATATATTGAGCCCTGGTAATAGGTGGTAAATTATCTTGTGGAATCATTAAGATTTCCTTCAGATATTTATGCACCATCTCAAGTGGAGATAGAGTGGAGATTTAGGAAGGTATAAACCTAATTTTCATTACTGGTTCTACAAGCTTGCCATGCGGCTCGACTGAATTTAGCTGTCGCTGCTAAACACTGGAAGCATTGCTAAACACCATCTTTAACCTCATGGATTAGAAACAAAATTGTGGTTTATCTGCGACATGGAGCATTTAGCTGCACTTTGTAAATGCACGTATTGTAAGTGGGGAACTGATCTGGACCAATGTTCCCTCTAAGCTGAGCGCATGAGCGATCGCTCACTATTTTCAGTGGCGTCGCTCATACTTTTTCTCGTGTCGCTCAATCGAGCGCGGGCGGAGGTGAGAGGAAGCGGCGGTCTGCCCTGCTCGCGCAGGACCAGCGAGATCAACATCAACAATTTCCTGCCGGTCTGCGCAGGACCGACAAGATCGACGAGCTGTAGTTCACACAGTCCGACAGTGTGCTCTCTCCCCTCTCAGTGGCTCTCCTTACTTACAAGCGCAGCGATTCAGGAAGGAAGCCTTGGGGCTTTTGCTGAGTCGCGGTTGTCTCTGATGATGCAACTTCCGCTTTCCTCAGAGGCGGTGCGACCCAACAAAGGACCCAAGGCTGCCTTCCTGAATCGCTGGGCTGGCAAGTAAGGAGAGTTGCTGGGAGGGGAGAAAGCCACTGTTAGAGGCTGGGAAGCTGCTGGGCATGGTGAGAAAAAAAGGGACAGCTGCTACTGGGCCTGGAGAGGGATAAGGAGAGATGCTGCTGGGAGGGGAGGAGGGAAAGGAGTCTGGGAAGCTGCTGGGCAAGGGAAAAAAGGGACAGCTGCTACTGGACCTGGAGAAGGATAAGGAGAGATGCTGCTGGGAGGGGAGGAGGGAAAGGAGTCTGGGAAGCTGCTGGGCAAGGGGAAAAAGGGACAACTGCTACTGGACCTGGAGAGGGATAAGGAGAGATGCTGCTGGGAGGGGAGGAGAGAAAGGAGTCTGGGAAGCTACTCGGCAAGGGGAAAAAGGGACAGCTGCTACTGGACCTGGAGAGGGATAAGGAGAGATGCTGCTGGGATATTTCTGTGTGGCATTCTGTAATAATTTGGCTTATTCAGTTTTCTTGATAGTAGAGGGGATATATGTGAAGGGGAGGGGAAACAAGGGTTTTGTTGATCCTTGCTCTGAATTATTTGTATTTATAAAATGACAATTGTACAAAATATTGTTTCTTTTTATACTTTAATAAAATACATTCAATATAAAATCATAACTGAGGCTTGTGCAGATGGGATCAGATGGTTTACGAGGACCGAGCTTTCGGAGACGGGGCGGAAACGGGTTTTTGGAAAACTGAAAAGAATCGAAGAGAATATTTGTGAAGATTGAAGAACTGATGATATTACGTAATTAAAAAAAACTTTAAATAAATTGTTTTTCTTCTAAGTTTTGAGTATTTAACCCTCCCACAATCTCACGGGCACTCGTCCTCTGCGCCTGCTCATAAATTTGTGGAGTATGTAACTTGTCGCTCATGCATATTTTTTTTCGCACACACCTCATCAATCCTTAGAGGGAACATTAAGAACATAAGAATTTGCCTCCGCTGGGTCAGACCAGAGGTCCATCCCGCCCAGCGGTCCGCTCCCGCGGCGGCCCTCCAGGCCCATCACCTGTGCAATGGTCCCTGACTATTCCTATAACCTACCTCAACTCCTATCTGTACCCCTTAATCCCCTTATCCTCTAGGAACCTATCCAAACTTTCTTTGAAGCCCTGTAACGTGCTCTGGCCTAACACGGCCTCCGGAAGTGCGTTCCATGTGTCCACCACCCTCTGGGTGAAAAAGAACTTCCTAGCGTTTGTTCTAAACCTGCCCCCTTTTAATTTCTCCGAGTGCCCCCTTGTACTTGTGGTTCCCCATAGTGTGAAGAATCTGTCCCTGTCTATCTTTTCTACACCCTTTTTTGTTAGCACAAAGCTCTTGATTTTAGGTTTGTCTTTTTTCTTTTTTTAAATGTGACTTGCTGTACATCTTCTATAACTTGTAGTGTGTAGCTGATGGGAAAGAAGGGGTGGGGGGTTTCATTACTGTATATGCTCTCCCAAAATTTTGGAAGTATTTCATTTGATAGGGTCTTGTCCTCAGGGGCGCCTTGAGCTGAAATACTGCTATGGTATGCCTCTTTTGTTGTTCTTTTTGAATTATTATATCAAACCTGGGTTTCAATAAAAGCTTCTACAATTAAAGAAAATTTGTAAAAGTCAAATCATAATGAAGGGGTCAAGGCAGTTGAGGTTGGAGGTTGCACTGATGTGCAACAAAAGGAAGCAACTACTACTGATGTAATAGAAACAAAGAAACATGACGGCAGATAAAGGCAAAATGGCCCATCTAGTCTTCCCATCCACAGTAACCATTATGTTTGTTAAGACACTAGCAAGACCTTGCAGTGAGGAAGAGAAGTAAAATGGGAAAATAAACATTAATTACAGAATCTTGCAAAACACTTTTATAATTTATATTTACCATTTGTCTTATTTTATAGTATAGTATACTACAGTGGCTTATTTCCATTAAAACTGTTCTGTTTGACAAATTCATCGCCTAAACAGATGGCCTTCACTCACTGATATTTCCCCTTTGCAAACCTGATGTAATTTCTCATGTAACTCCTATTTCTTATGTAACATTTCTCTTCTTGCATTCTGTAATTCACTGATTGTCCAGCCTTCTTTCAATGTGAACCGCTTTGAAGTCATTTGACTATGGCAGTATAGAAAAATAAAGTTATTATTATTATTGTTTTTGCATTCTAAAATTTTGAAATTTACGCATAAATGCATTGTTTAAGGCATTACCATTGTTTTCTGTCCCATTTATGTTGGATAAACAAGCTTTTACTGTAATAATTTGATATCCCAGTAGAATCGGAATTGAGTAAATGTAGCACCCTTAATACTTTAAATAAAACAAGGTGCTACAAAAATTGTAAATTATGTTACGTCCCTTTCGAATTCAATACGCTAGGTGCTCAATCCCTTCCTGCAATCCGGGGGTTGCAGAAATCCTAACACTTTTCTGAGCACATGCTCCTTTTGCCTTAGAGCCCCCTGCAGTTTCAATTTCTGCAAGCAATCCGTACAGAAGTCTTCTGCTCTGCTTCTTTTTCTTTGCTTAGGTTCATTTTTTTTTGGTGACTTGAGTGCCGGGAGACCCTTTTCAGTGGTCCTCTGTCGGAGGAAAGGGTGCAGTCCTACAGAGCTGGACTGCTGCTTCACAGTGAAGCTTAGGTGAATCATTGGAGCCAGCCTGCTGTGTGCCACCCTTCTCAGACTTTGGGGGCGGGGTCCATTCCCCTGGGAGTTCGCTTGCACTCTGACCTTTTCAGGAGTTTAAGCGTAGGCTGTGTGCATCCTGAGTAAAAGACCCTCTGGGTTTCAGGCCGCAAGCTGTGTTTCCTGCCCCAGTCATGTAGAGTGGCTTCATGAGGGTGGAGGTTACAGTCGAAGTCCGTCCAACTGGCTGTCTAAAGATCTTCAAGTTTGGTTATTTGGAACAGTTTTTGAGGCAGAAAATCCTTTCTCCATTCAGCTGCAGTTTAAACAGAGCTGATAGGCAGGCACTAGACTGTAAGTACACTTCTATTATTTCCTATGGGAGATTGGGGGGTGGTTTGTGGAATGCGTAAAATTCTTTTTTGAGTTTTACGGGTAGGGTTCATGTCTCCCACAACCCTAAATCACTATTTCTTATATTCAGAATTTGTTTATTTTTGCTGTTTTTGGTGCAAATTTGCAGGCGGTGGCCATCTTAGATTTTTATCTATTTTTTTTTTTTCAAAGTTTTTTATTTCTGCCTCAAAACCCCTTGATTTGATTAAAAATTGTTCGGGATGAACTCATCAGTCCCTAATCTGTCAAATGTGTGCTTTGATTATGTCGGATCAGCGCTTGATGAATGACTGACTTCCAGAGCTGGAGAGCTGGGGTCCATGATTTCAGAATAAAGTCTCGCCCAGAGGCTGTTCTGAAGTCTGGCGCCAAAGCCTGCATTCTGATTCTTTTGGCACGGTGTGGACCCAGCTTGTCTTCTAAGCCAGTTGTGCCAGTGGCAGAGATCCCTTTTCATGAACCCTCTCATCCAGCTGTGGCAGAGCTCAATTGCATTAGTTGCCATAGTGATATTATGCCTCTTTTGTCTCCTGACACTTCTTCTATTTTGGATCCGGTTGATACCCTTGCTGGGACTGGTCAGCATGGTCGCCCTGAGAATCTGGATTTGGGTGAGAGAACCCTGCCATCTGCAGACTTTTTAACCATGGCTCTGTCCACCATTTTATTGCTGAGGCTCTGAAAGAGCTCAAATTGGAATCTCCACTTTCCATATCATAGTGTTCGGTCATGGACCGTTCTAATGTGCTGTCCTCCTTTTTTCCATCCTATCTATAGCTTCTTGGTCTGGTTACGGAACAATGGAATACCCCAAAAAGCTCTTTCAGGCTCTCTAAAGCTATGACTTAAGATTTATCCGCTAGCTCCTGATTTTCAGCAGTTTTTTGAGCAACCTAAGGTGGATTCTGTTGTGGTGCGGTTTACAAGGTGCATGGCCCTCCCTAGCAATGGGGGAGTAATGCATAAGGATTCCCAGGATCGCAGAGTAGACATTATATTGAAAAAGCTTTTTGAAGTGGCTTCTTCAGGTATAAAGGCAGCGGCAGCAGCCTCCTTTGCAGCGCATGCCTGTCACATTAGAATGCAATGTGCCCTCTGTGGCAGTGAATGTCTGTCCCCAGCTACTGATGGACAGTGTGAATTATGTGGAGGACGCCCTTTATGATTTCATTCGACTTCTTATGCTGGGTCTGCATGCCAAACTCTTTGGATCTGACATTGGGCTGGGGACACTTTAAGCTGACTTCCTTTCAAGGAACAGCTTCTTTTTGAGACGGATTTGAATGACCTCATTGTCAGGGTTGCTGATCACCGACCTGAGTCTCTCCCTGTGAACAAGTCTTGCTGGACTTTGAGAAGACTATAGTGATTTTCATCCCTCCTGCCAATTTTATCAGGAATCCTCAGGCTCTCCTCCCAGAGATATTCCTAAAAAGCCCCAATGATTACAGAAATCAAGCAGGGCTTCTTTATATCAGGGGCTGACTTTATCAGTATTACCAGGAGTGGGCTTGCATATCCTCAGTTCAATGGGTGCTGGACATCATTCAGGATGGTCACAAGATAGATTTATTTTGCCTGCATCCATATTTGTTTCTGGACTTGCCAGCAGGATGGTCATAGAAGGGGTAAAAGGTCCATGCTACTGTACAGTGTTTCCTGGACATCTGAATCAACGAACCTGTTCCAAAACATGAATCGGGCTTAAGCAGATACTCCTTATACTTTATCATGCCAAAGAAAAGTTCAGAGGACTGGAGACCCACTCTGGATCTCAAGTTGGTTAGTCACTTCCTGCTGGTTCATCATTTCTGAATGGAAACCGTGTGCATGGTCATTACTGCTGTGTCTCCTATGGAGTTTCTAATACCCTTGGATCTCACAGAGGCTTACCTCCATATTCCAATTTTACCGGAGCATCGCAGGTTTCTGCATTTCCATGTTCTGCAACAACATTTCCAGTTTGTGGCTCTTCCCTTTGGGCTTGCGACAGCTCCCCCACACTTTCACCAAGGTGATAGTAATTGTAGCAGCTTTTCTCTGCAGGCAGGGTGTTCTGGTCCATACTTAATTGGACCAGGGCTCCAGCTCGACAGGAGTGCGAATGTTCGGTGGAGACGATGGTCTCTCTTCTGCAGGGCTTAGGTTGGATTGTCAACTTCAAGAAGAGCCAGTTGACGCTGTTCCAGACCTTGGAATTTCTGTGCCTTCTCTTCGACACCCGGCAGGGTCGTGTGTTTCTTCCGGAGCCACGCAAATAAACTTCAGCAGCAGATCAGAGATCTTCTGGATCTTCCAGCTCCCACAGCCTGGCATTATCTGCAGATGCTGAGGTCTATGGCAATCTCCTTGGAGGCAATCCCCTGGGCCAGAGTGCACGTGTCCTCTGCAGAAGTCCCTCCTCTCTTGGTGGTCTTCGCAGCGTCATCCCCTTCAGATGCCACTTACCTGGATGGAACCAGCTTGCAGCAATCTGCACTGATGGCTTCAGGGGAAGGCTTTTTGCCAGGCAAGCTTCTTCAGATCTGAACGGATAACTCTTATGACAGATGCCAGCCTGTCGGGTTAGAGTGCTCACTGTGGGGACCGCTCCATTCAGGAAAATGGACTCCTCCTTAGAGGCATTGGTTGATCAATCGTCTGGAGCTTTGGTCAATTCGACTGGCATTGCTTGCTCTCCAGCCTACTCTGGAAGGAAAAGCGGTGCGAGTGTTCTCAGACAATGCCACAGCACAAGAAGTGCTCCCTTGGGCCAGGAAGCTCGCATTCTGTTTCACTGAGCAGACATTTTTTGTCTCTCTTGGCAGCCCATGTGGCCGTTGTCATCAACATACAGGCAGACTTCCTGGACACAGGAGAATGGTCCTTCTCGCAGAAAGCATTACATCTGATCGTACACCGCTAGGGTCAGCCCTAGATGGACTTGATGACTTCAGCAGAGAACTCGAAGGTTTAGATAAATGTTTTGCGGTGGCCTTCCTTAAAGTTTAGGTAGCAGGCTTTTTGTGCTTCAGGGCCTACAGGGGTTCTAGTTTGCTTACTGCTCATCCAGATATGACCAGTTTTCTGAGGGGCGCTTCATTTGCGGCTTCCCTTGTCATCCTTTCCCTTTGTTGAATCTTAACATCATTCTACAGGGTCTTGAGGAAGCCCCATTCGAATCACTAAAGCAGTCTCGCAAACTTTCCGGCCGGTGATACACTAAACCCAGTGCCCCGACCAGAAGGCACCCGGATGTGCGCGGTCGTCAATTCGATGACGTCATTATTGCATAGACATCCGCACATGCGCAGAGGCTTATCTGGCTGTGACCCACTTCAGTGGAAGGATCTGGGAGGAGGGGAGAGGAGGAAAGATGCCAGCAAGGAGGAGAGTCATCTGCGCCGTCTGACTGCCTAAAGGACATGCCTTTCGCTGTGAGAGCCGGCGCGGATGACTTTCCTTCTCTCCACCGTGTTGCGGCATACCTGAAATCTCAGGCGGTACAGTTTGCACTAAAGGATGCTACTCTTTTGAATCCGAACATCAAGACACTGTTTCTAGTCACCATTGTCTCAGCACAGTTTATTTTGGAGCTTCGAGCTCTTTCATGCAGGGAATCCTTTCTCTGAATAATGGGCATAGGAATTGTTCTCCGTACTATGCCTTCCTTTCTGCCAAAGGTGGTTTCCACCTTCCATGTTAATTTGCCTGCGTTTCTTTCCACAGGCTGGGAGAGAAAGGATCAGATCTTGTGCAAGTTGGGACATCAATAGTCTTGCTTAGAAGTTTGATTAAGCGATTTATCAAATTTTAAATAAACTTGAAACTTTATTTTTGGCTGTCTGATCATCTTTGTCCTCACTGCTCCACCTCAACGTGGTCAGCTCACATCAAAGACTTCGATCGCTCGATGGATTCGTAAGGCCATTTCCATGACTTATATCACTTGAGGAAAGCAGCTGCCAGCTTCCCTTAAGGCAGGGTTGTCAAAGTCCCTTCTCAAGGGCCGCAACACAGTCGGGGATTTCCCCAATGAATATGCATGTGATCTATTAGCATACAATGAAAGAAGTGCATGCAAATAGATCTCATGCATATTCATTGGGGAAATCCTGAAAACCCGACTGGATTACGGCCCTCGAGGAGGGACTTTGATACCCCTGCCTTAAGGCATACTCAACTAGAAGTGTTACCACTTCGTGAGTGGAGTCTAGCACTATTCATCCAGATGAAATTTGCAGGGTGGCTACTTGGTCTTCTCTTTATACCTTTACCCAGTTTTACTGGGTGGATGTAGCAGCTCACACTGATGCCACTTTTGGGACCCTCGGTATTGTGAGCAGGTTCTTCTGTCCCTCCCGTCACCTAGCATACTGAATCCTTCAGAGACTAACACAGGGGTGTCAAAGTCCCTCCTCAAGGGCTGCAATCCAGTCGGGTTTTCAGGATTTCCCCAGTGAATATGCATGAGATCTATTAGTAAACATTGAAAGCAGTGCATATAAATAGATCTCATGCATATTCATTGGGGAAATCCTGAAAACCCGACTGGATTGCAGCCCTCGAGGAGGGACTTTGACACCCCTGTGTTAGTCTCTGAAGGATTCAGTACAGTCTGCCCTCTCTGTGTAAGCTCAGTTGTTTTAAACCACCTGTTTTCTGCCTCGGTTATTCTCCTTACAGGCTTGAGAATCTTCCAGCTAGTAGACTGATCCTGTGGGGAGTTCACTGTTTTGTGAGTATGCATATTGCCGAAGGCTGTTTCATGTGAGTTCTCATTGCACACAGCAGTTTAGTTTTACATTGCTCCTCAATGTTTTTCTGTGTTGCTTATTTTCATGTTTTGCAGAGCAGACCAGTTCAGAAATTGTTGTTGATGGGGAGCTTCCTCAGTACCCCCCTTTTCTTGTCATGGATTTGTTCAAGTATACTGCTTAGCTTTAGGACTGAACTGCAGGGGTTTCTAACTCTTTCTAAGGTGGGAGGAGCCTGTGCTCAGAAAAGTGTTAGGATATCTGCAACTCCTGAATTGCAGGAAGGGATTGAGCACCTAGCATATTGAATCCTCCAGGGACTAATAGATTATTTAAGGTGAAAACCTAATCTTCTATTCTTGAGGTACCCTAAGGTTTTTTTCTGTTTTTATCATCATTTTCAGGAGAGCAAATTCATTACTTTTCTTGCCTTCTTTGACAGCAGAAGAAAGTGACACTAAATATGAAACAAGTTTCACCTGTCAGAATATATCAGGCTCTCAAAATAATTCATCTGCAGTTCCTGATGCTCCTGTTGTGTCAAGATTATCCCAGAAACCCTCAGCACAGGTAAACAAAAAACCCATGCGGGAACAGAATTCAAGCTTTTTCCAAATGAAACTGAATAGTGTTTAAGTGGTGGTAACTTAAGAATGTGGCAACAGTTTAAGCTTTATAAATCCAACTATTTTAAGTGATTATAAATAAAAGTGTTCCATATTGCATCTATCTATCTATTAATCTAATATATTTATTAATCTAATCTATCTCCTTATTTTGACTCTACATGGAGTAAAATCACACTCTAATAACTTTCATGGATCAAATGATGAACAGTGTCATCCTAGCCCAAATAGTTGGAAAGGATAGGTAGATTGAAATAGATACAAATGCTCACAGATAGCATGAAGATTAAGGTCTTTCCTCTTAAAGGCCAATGTGGATGTCACAAGGCGGTGAGGGATGCCAAAAAGGACTTTGAAGAGAAAATAGCGCAAGAGGCCAAAAATTTCAAGCCCTTCTTTAGATACGTAAAAGGGAAAACACCTGCAAAAGAGGCGGTGGGACCGCTGGACGACCAGGGGAGAAAAGGGTACATCAAGGAAGACAAACAAATTTCAGACAGACTAAAATCCTTCTTTGTGTCTGTCTTTACGAAGGAGGACACCGCAACAATACCAGAAGCAGTGAAAATGTTCAAAGGAGTAAAAGAGGACAGCCTCACCACAGTAGAAGTGGACTTGACCAGATATACTACCAGATCGACAAACTTAAAAGTGAAAAATCCCCTGGACCGGATGGAATTCACCCGAGAGTCTTAAAAGAACTGAAGGTTGAAATCGGAGAACTATTGCAAAAACTTGCCAACCTGTCAATTAGAACTGGACGACTGGAAGATAGCGAACATCACGCCAATTTTCAAAAAAGGATCAAGAGGAGAACCGGGCAACTACAGACCTGTGAGTCTTACGTCTGGAAAGATCTGGAAAGATGGTTGAAGCACTGATTAAAGATAGCATAGTCCGGCACTTGGATACACACAACCTGATGACAGCCAGTCAACATGGCTTCAGGAAAGGGAAATCATGTTTGACAAATTTACTTCAATTTTTTGAGACAGTGAACAAACAAATTGATAGTGGGGAACTGGTGGACATAATATACTTGGACTTCCAGAAAGCGTTCGACAAGGTTCCACATAAAAGACTTCTCAGGAAACTACAAAGCCATGGAATAGAGGGAGATATACTAAGATGGTAGACAAATGGCTGGAGAACAGAAAGCAGAGAGTGGGCATAAATGGGAAGTTCTCAGACTGGGAGAAAGTGACTAGCGGTGTGCCCCAGGGCTCGGTACTTGGGCCTATCTTATTTAATATTGTCATCAATGACCTAGAAGAAGGAACATTCAGTGAACGTCCGTGTTATCAATTTTATCCCAGGGAAGCAGTCCAAAAAGCGTACTTAAGGGCCAAATATGCTCAACGTGAGTTATTGCTACAGGATAAAATTGATAACATGGACCCCATGGAGCCAGTTGCATTCATCCAAAAATACTCCGTCCATGCCCACAAAATCAAACACACAGTTTTAAAACACTGGCATATAGTGAAACTGGCAAATCCCGAGGTGGGTGATAGCCCTATATGTTCATTTAGGAGAAATAAAAACATATTGAGAGAACCTGTCCCCAAGATCAGAGGATTTCATGCACCCTGTGGAAGTTGCCAATGGTGCCAGTATACTATGGCAGGGGAGACTTGGATACACCCTGTCACGGGTAAATGTTACACGTCCAGATATGTAACTAATTGCAACTCTGTTTATGTGATATATTTAATTCAATGCCAGTGCCCCAAATTATACATTGGCCGCACCATGCGGGCGATCAAAACAAGACTGACAGAGCATAAATCATGGGTTAATACTCATAATGGAACATCGCCTTTAGTGCGACATTGGAAACTCTGTCACCACACATTGAAAGATCTGAAATGGAGAGTTATGGGCATGACTGTGGTTGGGTGGGAGGGAGGTAACTCTGAAAGGATTTTGAACATCAATGAGCTACGATAGATGTACAATCTAAATTCCATGACTCCTTTTGGGTTAAATGAAACATCGGACTGGATGGCTCAAGTAGATTTTTAAAATAAGAGAGAAAATAAGTTTCCTCTTTTGGATGTAGCCTGAGTCCAGTCTGGGTTTTGGCTCTTTTATTCTGAAGTTGGGCTCCTTCCTTTGGGTTTGCTTTTAGCCCTTTTTGAGTTCTTTAGCTGTGATTGGCCCTATTTGGGGCTGATGTCATCGGAGTTGCCCTATTTTAGAGTGATAGAGAATGCTGCGGCCATTTTAAGCTGCCAGAGACTATGTTGAAGCATGCAAGCATTATGAATCAAGAAATGTAGTTAGAATTGGAGCACTTCCCCTGTTATTATATTGAAATGTTGAAGCATGCAAACATTATGAATCAAGATTTCCCCGTCCTGATGAAGTGATAGCGAAATGCGTCGGCTAAGGGGACAGAAATCATATATAAAAAAGCTAAGTTGGCTTTATTTACATACATAAAGTACATTACATAGATGAAATAAGTAAAAAGAAAAAATTTGTTAAAACATCATAAATGCTAGGTTTGGATTAATGAGGATCTTACCACCATGAGTTATGCTACTCGGGTGGCTGTCTGAAAATCCCTGGATACCTAAGCATTAAAGTATGTATAGTTAAGCTCACTATAACACTGGTTCTTTATGACTTGTGGAAGTTATATATGTTCTTATGTTTGTCATAAATTATCCCAAAGCACAGTTGAGCCTGTCACAGTAACTAGAGTTCATAAGAGCCTTGCTAGGCACAACTTGGGCATATGTATTTTTTTCCATAACAATGGATTTTAACTCTTTTATATCAGTTTTCAGAAATATACTAAAGTCAGCTGAATGGACCTTATCAAATCAGTGAGCACAGGCCACAGGAAATCTTCAGGATGTCATCTCAGTCAGCTATTCGAGGATGTGGATCATCCAATCCAATTTCCCATGTCAGATACCTAAATAATCCCCTAAATTCTCAATTCTGAATCCAGTTTCATTCATTTGAGCAGAAGGTCTTCTGTATCTGTATCCTCCAATACCTCAGCAAAAACTTTTCTGAAACTTGGTCAAGATTGAGGGTCCATAATTTTGATTGTCTCTTACTAGCCAAGACAGACATGACTCCACTTCTTTTAGAACTTCAGATTTCCAATGAGGTTGGAAGTTTTTCCAATACTAATATCAACCTTACTACATCCTCCAGTTCCTAGCCCTCACAGCTTTGATGTTGAGAGGATAGCAGTGGATTCACTGAACTACCCTGATAGAGTGTTCAAATCCTTTTGGTTCCAGAATAGCTTCTACTAGAAGGTTCTTTGGTTTAAATAGAAGAGATTTGACTTCTGGTATGAATGCAAGGCCCTAGAATCCTTTTACAATCCTACACTTGTCAGTCATATCTCAAGACCAACTCTGTTAGGGTTCACCTTACTGCAATTGTCTGTTTATTTATTTAAAAAATATGTTCCCCGCTTATTACCTAAGCAGGTTACAGTAGAAACCATACACATTCAAAACATACTCAAAAATATAATAAAAGTACACATCCTATCCTATTGTTCTAGACATATTTACTAAAACTAGCATAACTCTAATAAAAAGTTCACACTATACAACTATAAAAATACATTTCTTTTTAAAACTAATAAAAAGCTTTAACGAATAAATAAGTTTTCAGATGCTTTTTGAATGATAATTTCTCTCTGCACTTACTAGTAACTAGAAAGTAAAGCCATCTCTCCTCAGCCTTAATTGTTCTTTTTCTTTGGGGCTTGATTCAAGTGAAGAGCCCCATCAAGTTACCTACAGTGTCATGGGATTTCAATGTCATTTTTACCTAGCTGAGGAAAACCCCTTTTGAGCCAGTAGATAACCTGTCACACCTGACCCGGAAAGTCTTATTTTTGGTTACAGTCACTTCAGCCTACAGGTTCAGCAAGTTCCAGACCCTAGTAGCTAATCCATTTTGCAGAAAAGTTTGTAACAATAGTGGTTCTACACTTGTATACTAAGGCCCGGATGGACGGGTCTTGCTACTGGCAGGCAGACTCGCCTCGTTGAAATGAGGCGGGACCGCCCCTTTCCAGACCATCCCCGATAAACTTAAGGCCTGATTGGCCTAGGCTCCCAGAGCAGAGCAGAACAGAGTTGTAATTAGGAGATTTTCTCCATTACCCCCCCCCTCCTTTGGGGGGGGGCAGCATAGTCCTCTAGTGAAGGAAAAGGGATTCAAAAACTGGAGTGGATTCCTTCTGCACGGCTCGCGATCAAGGGGATATTACCCGTTCGTCCAAAATGACACACCTGTCTACTAGAAACAAAATAGTAGTAAGGTAAGAACCTAATCTAGAACCTAATGCAATGTGTCTAGTGGCCCTGAATGCTAGGGTTTTGCATCTGAACCTGCAAGTTGCTTGCAGAATACTGTCAGTCATCTTTTGAACTCTGCCTCCTTCCCAGGGAGCTGCTCCTACCCACTCATTTTTTTTTCTGCAAGCAAGTTGCTCAGAATTGTTTCTGCTCTGCGGCTTTCTTTTTTGGGTATTTTTTTTCTAAGTGGTCGGTTGGAGACTCAGTGCCCAGAGGTTACCACTTGTTGGGACCTGCCTGGGAGAAAATGCAGACTTGCGCTGCAGAAGTCTGCTGGTAGCAGAATCAGCCCTCAGGGACACCTAGCTAAGCAGCCTGTTTTTGCTCATATTCCTGATTTATCAGTCAGCGCAGGCTGTTTTGACTCCTTCCAATCTTGGCTGGGATTAATAGTGGGCTGTCTATGTGGTCCTCTCCCCCTTCACGGCGTGAGGTTTTCTGGGGTTTGAGGTTCAATCTGCTCTTGGGATGGGCGGGAGCCTTATCCTCCAGAGCTGGGGATCTGCTGGAAGCGCATTCCCAAGGGAAGAGACCCTTTGCAGAGCCCTCAGAAAGTGCATTGACCATGTGCAATCATGGAGCCAAGGAGGACCAACAGAGTTCCTGCCAGGTTACTCAAGACCCGCAGTACAAGGCTTCACCTCTGATCTTGTGAGTCTTTTATGTAGAATGCCTATTTGAACTGCTGAGGGTCCTCATAAGAACATAAGAATTGCCGCTGCTCAGATAGGCACAGACCATTGGGTCCTAGAAGTTCAAGAAGGTTCTAAAATTGAGTTTTGTGCTGGATGGATGGAGAGAGCCTTCAGCCTCGGCAAAGGTACAAAGGCTACTGGATTTTTGTGCCATAGGGTTGGTACCGGTGGAGGAATCCGTCTCAGACAGGTACTCCATATACTTTATCATACCAAAGAAAGGTTCAGATGACTGGAGGCCAATCTGGACCTCAAGTCGGCCAATGCAGCACTGAAAGTGCCACATTTCTGTGTGGAGACCGATCGGTCAAAGCTGCAATGGCGCTGGGGTAGTTCCCATTTTTCCAGCCCATAGGAGTACAGTGGTACCTTGGTTTGCGAGCATAATTCGTTCCAGAAGCCTGCTCGTAATCCAAAGTTCCCATTTTTCCAGCCCATAGGAGTACAGTGGTACCTTGGTTTGCGAGCATAATTCGTTCCAGAAGCCTGCTCGTAATCCAAAGTGCTCGTATATCAAAACAAGTTTCCCAATAGCAATTAATGGAAACTTGGATGATTCGTTCCACATTGCAAAAACAGGCCTATGTCTTGTGGACTAACACTTCTCCCTCTTTTCCCCTCCCCTCTCCAACCCAGCATATGTACTCCCCTCTCTTTCAATCCCCACAGACCATCTTTCCCTTTTCTTGCACTCCCGCTCTCACCTCAAGGCCTGCTCCTCCGTACAGGCACCCTCTCAGCCCCTAGCCGCTCCAAGAGTATTAAAATTCCAGCATCACCTCACAGTGCCCGTTATTGCTCCAGGTTCCGGTTCCACTTCACTGGCCCATCTCGTTCTGCTTTCCCGCTATCGCTCGTCTCTCACCTCAAGGCCACGTTACGCACTGATTGCCTTTCACCGGGTGTTGGCAGCTCCACACAGGACGAGAGAGGCGATAGTAAGAGGGTGTCAGGGCTGAAGAAAGCGAAGGGTGGGGGGCTCGTGTTCAGCGCCGGAATGCAGCATTTCTTCAGTCAAGCTCCACCCCCTTTTGCTACCACTTCCTGCATAAGCTCCTTCCTGCCACTACCAAGTAGCAGAAGGAACTGAGACGCCTTCTTTCCATCCTGCCCTCCACCAATCAGGGCTAGAGGGAGGACCTTTGCACAACTCTCCCCGCCCAGGGACATCCAGGCAGCAATATCAGGAGCAGATTGCAAGGCTGTGGGGCCGGTGTAGGTTGGTGCGTGCTGTTTACCGGTGGAGATAAGGGTTTGGGGGGTGGGTCACACTCGTTGATCAAGTCAACACTCGTTTTGAGAGTTAAAGTTTGCTCAAGTGTTTTGCTCATCTTGCAAAACACTCGCAAACCGCGTTACTCGCAAACCGAGGTTTGACTGTAGTTTCATGTCCTGGAGCAGCATTTTCCATTCTCGACACTCCCCTTAAGCCTCATGGTGTCACCTTGCACTTTTACCAAGGTGATGGTGGTGGTAGCAGCGCACCTCCGCAAGGCAGGGTTCTAGGTGCACCCATTTTCAGACAATTGGCTAATCAAAGCCCCATCCAAGTAGGAATGTGAACTGGCAGTTTTGAGATTGGTTCAACTCCTCCAGGACTTGGGATGGATTATCAACTTGAAGAAGAGCAAACTTGACGCCGATCCAGCACCTGGAGTACCTGGGAGTTTCGTTTGGCATGGTCTTAGGCCAGGACTTTCTTCCAGAGCGACGCAAACTGAAGCTCCAGAAGCAGATTTCGGACCTGCTACAGAGTCTGACGTCCACGGCATGGAATTATCTGCAGGTCTTGGGGTTGATTGCGGCAGCCATAGAGGTGGTCCCTTGGGCAACTCTTCTGTCTTCATGGTCTCCTCAGATGGTCTTGCTTCATCAACCACTGTCCAGAAGCGAAGTGCTTCATCAACCACTGGGTACAAGAAGTGAAGAGCAGTGTGTGATGGTAGCTGCAGCTGAATGCCCTCTCAAAGGGCATCCCTCTCAAAATTTCCTCCTAGGAGATTCTAATGACTGATGCCAGCCTTTACAATTGGCGGGGGCATTGCAATGGGACACCCACTTCAGGCTTGTTGGACACTGGTTCAGCAAAAGTGGTCCATAAATCGCCTAGAACTCTGAGCCATTCGACTAGTGCTTCAGCTTAACAAGCATCAGAAGCACTCCATTACATCTAGAAGCTTATCTCCTCTTTTGGTGGGCAGTAGCCCTTCTACAGGCTTTCTCGGCCACGCACATAGGGGGAGTGGAAGATGGGAAGGCTAATTTTCTCAGATGGCAGACTCTCATCCCAAGAGAATGGTTACTATCCACCCAGGCATTCAACTCCATAGTTTGGCGATGGGTGGATCAACAGATGGATCTGATAGCCTCTGATATGAGCTCGGAAGCACAGAGTTGGACACGTTAGTCCAACCGTGGTCAAAGAAAGAGTGAGTCATCCATGGTTGATAGTCCTAGTGGCATTTGATTGGCCCCGTAGACCATAGTTTGTGGATCTAGTTTGCCTCCAGGTGAATGAAGACCTCAGACTGTTGGTCAAAGTGGATCTTCTCACTCATAGTCCCTTCCCTATTGAGAATCTGGAACACTTTGAGCTTACGGCTTGACTCTTAAGTGGGTGGCTCTGATGAGCAAGGGTTACTCAGATGTTGTCATTTCAACTCTGCTTAGAACTAAGGAGCCATCGACAGTAGCAGCCTGTGCCAAGGCCTGGAAGTCTTTCCAGCACTGGTGTGCTATGAATGATGTAGATCTGTTACTCGTTCTGATTTCAGTAGTCTGGATTTTTTGCAAGAGGGACTTCAGAAGGGTCTGTCATTCGGATCGCTGAAGGTACAGAGAGCAGGCCTTTCATGTTTCCAATCTCAGGGAAAAGAGGCTCTCTGGCTTCTAAACTAGAAATCGCCCGGTTTATTAAAGGGGCTCTTTGATTGCATCTTCCGGTCCATGTCCCTTTCTGGGATCTTAACACAGTATCACAAGGTGTCAGTAGAGCTCCGTATGAGCCCTTACAGGAGGCTTCCCTTCTAGATCATAGAGTCAAGATGGTGTTTCTGGTGGCAATTACATTGGCAAGACAAGTTTCCAAGTTAAAACCTCTGTCCTGTAGGGATCTGTTCTTAAGTTTATGGAAGCAGGACTGTCCTAGCACACACTTCCATCCTTATTGAAAATAGTCTCAGCCTTCCACGTCAATCAAGAAGTTCATTTGCCTGCTTTTCACCCTAAGAAAAAGGAAAAAGCTTTGCATTTGCTGAATGTCAAGTGAGTGCTTCTCCGGTATCTCGAAGTTACCAATGAGTTTCATGTATTAGATCCAGTGGCGTACCTAGGGGGGGCGGGGGGGGCGGGCCGCCCCGGGTACCAGCCCTAAGGGGGTGTTCCCGGCCTTGCCGTTCAGTCCCCCGCCACCCCCGAAGGACCGCTCGCCCCACTGACCTTCCTGCACCACCTGTGAAGCAGCCCGCAGCAGGATCGCGAAGTCAGCGTCAGCATCCCTGCGCTGCTTCCTGCGCCGCGATCCCGCCCCTCCTCTGACGTCAGAGGAGGGGCGGGACCGTGGCGCAGGAAGCAGCGCAGGGATCGCTGACGCTGACTTCGCGATCCTGCTGCGGCTGTTCATAGGTGGTGCGGGGAGGCCAGGGGGGCGAGCGGTCCTTCGGGGTGGGTCGGGGCATCAGGCCTTCAGGGTGGGGCGGGCGGGCAGGCAAGCAGGCTTTCAAGGGGGAGGGGGTGACAGGCAGGCAGGCAGGCCTTCAAGGGGGGACAGGCCTTCGGGGGGGGGTGCAGACCTTCAAGGGGTGCAGGCCTTCAAGGGGGGCAGGCAGGCCTTCAGGGGGGTGCAGGCCTTCGGGGGGGGTGTAGGCCTTCAAGGGGGTGCAGGCCTTCAAGGGGGGGAACAGGCCTTCAAGGGGGGAAAGGCAGGCAGGCCTTCAAGGGGGGGACAGGCCTACAAGGGGGGGGACAGGCCTACAAGGGGGGGGGGGACAGGCCTACAAGGGGGGGGGACAGGCCTTCAAGGGGGGGTGCAGGCCTTCAAGGGGGAGACAGGCCTTCAAGGGGGGGAAAGGCAGGCAGGCAGGCCTTAAAGGGGGGACAGGCCTACAAGGGGGGGACAGGCCTACAAGGGGGAGGGACAGGCCTTCAAGGGGGGAACAGGCCTTCGGGGGGGTGCAGACCTTCAAGGGAGTGCAGGCCTTCGGGGGGGGGGGTGCAGTCCTTCAAGGGGGTGCAGGCCTTCAAGGGGGGGAAAGGCAGGCAGGCAGGCCTTCAAGGGGGGGACAGGCCTACATGGGGGGGAGAAGCTACAAGGGGGTGGTACAAGCCTTCAAGTGGGGGACAGGCCTTCGGGGGGGGGTGCAGACCTTCACGGGAGTGCAGGCCTTCGAGGGGGGTGGTGCAGGCCTTCAAGGGGGGTGCAGGCCTTCAAGGGGGAGACAGGCCTTCAAGGGGGGGAAAGGCAGGCAGGCAGGCCTTAAAGGGGGGACAGGCCTACAAGGGGGGGACAGGCCTACAAGGGGGGGGGACAGGCCTTCAAGGGGGGGACAGGCCTTCGGGGGGGTGCAGACCTTCAAGGGAGTGCAGGCCTTCGGGGGGGGTGCAGTCCTTCAAGGGGGTGCAGGCCTTCAAGGGGGTGCAGGCCTTCAAGGGGGGAAAGGCAGGCAGGCAGGCCTTCAAGGGGGGGACAGGCCTACATGGGGGGGAGAAGCTACAAGGGGGTGGTACAAGCCTTCAAGTGGGGGACAGGCCTTCGGGGGGGGGGGTGCAGACCTTCAAGGGAGTGCAGGCCTTCGAGGGGGGTGGTGCAGGCCTTCAAGGGGGTGCAGGCCTTCAAGGGGGGACAGGCCTTCAAGGGGGGAAAGGCAGGCAGGCAGGCCTTCAAGGGGGGGACAGGCCTACATGGGGGGGAGAAGCTACAAGGGGGTGGTACAAGCCTTCAAGTGGGGGACAGGCCTTCGGGGGGGGGGGGTGCAGACCTTCAAGGGAGTGCAGGCCTTCGAGGGGGGTGGTGCAGGCCTTCAAGGGGGTGCAGGCCTTCAAGGGGGGTGCAGGCCTTCAAGGGGGAGACAGGCCTTCAAGGGGGGGAAAGGCAGGCAGGCAGGCCTTAAAGGGGGGACAGGCCTACAAGGGGGGGACAGGCCTACAAGGGGGTGGGACAGGCCTTCAAGGGGGGACAGGCCTTCGGGGGGTGCAGACCTTCAAGGGAGTGCAGGCCTTCGGGGGGGGGTGCAGTCCTTCAAGGGGGTGCAGGCCTTCAAGGGGGGGAAAGGCAGGCAGGCAGGCCTTCAAGGGGGGGACAGGCCTACAAGGGGGGGAGAAGCTACAAGGGGGTGGTACAAGCCTTCAAGTGGGGGACAGGCCTTCGGGGGGGGGGGGGGTGCAGACCTTCAAGGGAGTGCAGGCCTTCAAGGGGGTGCAGGCCTTCAAGGGGGGACAGGCCTTCAAGGGGGGGAAAGGCAGGCAGGCAGGCCTTCAAGGAGGGACAGGCCTACAAGGGGGTGGGACAGGCCTTCAAGTGGGGGGTGCAGACCTTCAAGGGGGGGACAGGCAGGCAGGCCTTCAAGGGGGGGACAGGCCTACAAGGGGAAGGGACAGGCCTTCAAGGGGGGTGCAGGCCTTCAAGGTGGGACAGGCAGACCTTTAAGGGGGGACAGGCCTTTGGGGGGGGACCATGATTTAGAAGTACACGGAGGGAAGGGGGTGTTCAAAGAGACATGCATATGCCAAACTTTGGGGGGGGGGAAGAAATAATGGGTCTGAAAATAGAGGAGAGGGAGAGAGATGATGGACCATGGGATTTAGGGAGGGAAGGAACAGAAAGGGAGAGAAATTGGACACAAGGGATGGTGTGGAGGAGGGATAGAGATACTGGATAGGAGGGTAATTAGGAAAAGAAACGGAGAGATGGTGGACTCTGGGATGGTGGGGAAGGAGGGAGTGATGCCGGATGAAAGGGTATTTAAGAAAAGGTGGATCTGTGGAGGGAGATGAAAAAAAGGAAAGATACCAGACTTCCTGGGAAGGGAAGGGAAATGGAAAGGGAGGACAGAGTTGGCAGATGGATGGTTAGCATGCAGAAAGAAGGAGACCCTGGCAAGCAAGTTATCAGAAGAAAACCAGAGCCTTGGACCAACAAGATTTGAAATATAACCAGACAACAAAAGGTAGAAAAATTAATTTTATTTTCTGTTTTGTGATTATAACATGTCAGATTTGAAATGTGTATCCTGCCAGAGCTGGTGTTGGACTGCAAACGTGAGCTAGGATTTAACAGAAAGAGGAAAAGTCCTTTTTGTTTCTTTATTTTATTTACACCACAGCGCCAGTGTGGTTAGGAGAAGCCAAAGGGGGTGAAAAAGCTATAAAACCCACCAGGAGTTTTGAAAAAAATCACCCAACTGGGCAGGAAAATCGAATTGAAAAACCAATTCAATAGGGCTGAATCGAATCAAAATTTTTTTTTCCTGTATCTGGCAGCATTAGTTTGCGCTACTGTCTTAGACTTTAGGACCTGGGATTGGGGAGAGATGGCATCCTCAGTACTTTATAATGCAAGTGAAACGAGGATTTGGTCAGACTTTTGAAGGGTCTGCAGAAAAAAAATATTGTATAGGCCGGGGACATGAGACAGCAGGAAATGGGAACTTTTCTTCCTTCTATTTTTGTGAATGGAAAGGCTGAGGATGTCAGAGAGGTCAGTTAAAATATGTGCTTTATAAGAAAATATAATAATGTGTTTTATAAAGTTTATAGCATAGCTGGCCTACCCAGTGAGGTGTTCCTAGTGGTGATGGTGGCAGCGTGTCAATGTGTTGAGAGGAAGAGGTGGTCTGGGAAATTCTGCTGAGCAAACTCCGGGCCCATTTCCACCCCCCAGTTAGTCCACTCCACTCAACTGATTCACACACTGAGTGGGTCTTTGGGTGTTGTTTTGGGATCTCTTCCAGTGGTTTATCTCCTTCTGGTCCAAGGAAGGAAACTTTGTTATACTTAGCATTGACCTACAGAATATGTTTGTAACAGCGCTGCTTGTGTGGCATTAGGCTATGTAGTGATCGAAAGAAAAAAACAGACCTTTGCACATTTTTGCACTATATGGTGGGTGTATGAGGAGATTCACATTTCCTGCACAGCTAAGTCCATGTGAAGTTACCTTGTGCTGTATTTGACATCTAGCAAGGTCTCTGTTTGAAAGGAAAGATCTAAACTTAAAAATGAAGTGGCCAGAAGTTATGGTAAAAGCAGATAGTGTAGCTGGTTTTAAGAAAGATTTGGACAAATTCCTGGAGGAAAAGTCCATAATCTGTTATTAAGACATGGGGGAAGTGTCTGCTTGCCCTGGATCGGTAGCATGGAATGTTGCTACTCTTTGGGTTTTGACCAGGTATTAGTGTCCTGGATTGGCTACCATGAGAATGGGCTACTGGGCATGATGGACCATTGGTCTGACCCAGTTAGGCTATTCTTATGTTATGTTCTCATCTGTAGGGGCCTTTGTTTTCACTTCTTATTTTAATGTATTTTTTTTCTGGGAACTTATCAGTGTTTTTTATAATGGGAACAAAAATGGAAGAGAATTAATGTGTGTGGAATGGGGGGTAACTAATTTCTTCAGCTAAATAATTCAATCCACTTCAAACAGACATA
This sequence comes from Geotrypetes seraphini, assembly GCF_902459505.1. NCBI lineage: Eukaryota > Metazoa > Chordata > Amphibia > Gymnophiona > Dermophiidae > Geotrypetes > Geotrypetes seraphini. The sequence continues at coordinate 162,090,223 of NC_047088.1, read as the reverse complement.
GGAGAACTTGTGCACCATTCACACACCCTCCAACCAAAAACGTCAAAAGAAAAAAACTGTTCGACAACCTCCTAGCCATTCGAGCTGCAACACTCGACCCCCAACTCTACAACCAATTGATATCAACCACAGACTGCAAAACCTTCAAAAAGAAATAAAAACCCTTCTATTCAAAAAACACATAAAACCGAATTAACACAATCAGAACTGTCCCAAGCATCACCTGCAACTACTCCATATGTACTTCTAATGTCATGACAATTTAGACATAATTTATGTTATGTTATGTTTGGAATAATGGTTACATATATGAGGTTCAATAAAAGAAAATTTTCACTGCCTGTTTCTATTCTGACCATTTATTCCATTTCATGGTTATTGCAAAAAAAAAAATAAAAATAAAATTTTTACATGGGGGGGGGGGGGGGTGTCAAAAAATGATGGGCCCCGGGTGCCACATACCCTAGGTACGCCACTGATTAGATCACCTTTTTGTTCCTACCAGCCATAACAAGAATAGGAGGCAGGTGTCTAAAGCCTCAGTTTAAGATAGATTCAAATGGCTATTTCTTCTGTGTATAACGGCTGCAGTAAGCAGCTTCCGATCACATTTAAAGCAACTCCACTAGAGGAGTCGCTACCTCATGTTCAGAGACTTGAGCTACTTGGTCTACCCCTCATACCTTTTCCAAGTTCTACAGGGTGGACGTAGCAGCCAGGAAAGATGCCACTTACGAGTTCTCAGTTTTGAAGGCAGGCTCAGCGGGCCTACCCTAGACTCCGGGGACCCTAGTATTCAGGACCACTAGAAAGAAAGATTAGGTTCTTACCTCAATCTTCTTTCTTGTAGATGTGTCTAGTGATCCTGAAGCCCCGCTCTTGTCAGTGCCTTCTGTCTTAAGATCAGTCTGAATTTGGAGAATTTTCTGTTTCCCAGACAAACTGAAAGGATATTAAACCCTCCCCCCCCCCTTAAAACCCCACTCAATTTAATATCTGGTTTAAGTCTTCTCGGAGTCGGGTTGTTTGGGAATGCAGCACAAAGCGGGTGGTAAACTCCATGAGTATCTATGAGATCTATATTAGATTAGTGATGGTTGCACACAGTTTTTGTACCTGTTTTGATCAGTTATTTGACTGTCATAATCGTAATGGATATGTTTGTTATAGAGCAGAACTGAATTATAGTGTTGGGAACTCCTTTTGATTAAGATGGTTGTTAGTGCTACTTGATTACTTTTGTACAAACTTGAGGGACAAGAGTAGCTTCTTGGGAAGGAGGCGGAGCTCAAAAGATGATTGACAGCATTCTGCAAGCAGCTTGCAGGTTCAAATGCAAAACTCTAGCATTTAGGACCACTAGAGACATATAGAATATTATCAAGGTAAGAACCTAATCTTTATTTTTCTTTCTAATTGGCTAGCAGATAGCATTTTCTTCATTTATGCCCTGGTTGGGCCCTCTCTGGTGGGTCATGTCAGAGCTATGGCTGTCTCAGAAACCCAGTTGAGATCAGCCTCCATAGAAGAAATTTGCAGAGCTGTAATGTGGTCTTCAGAATAGCCATGCATTTTGAATTTTACCAGAGTAAGGGTATATTATAACACAAAAGATAAATCCAGATATTGTCATGTAAAAAAAAAAGATTTTTATGAAAATTAAATGGTAAATGCACTCATACTGTAATTTGATTTTTTATTGAAGTTAAAATATGCCATTGTTGCTATTCGGTTATTCTAGATATAACTAATGCTCCTTCTAAGGTTTGACTGAGTGCGTGCAAATTATTTCTCATGCGAGCAACAAGTTTAAAAAAAAAATTTTCATGTGATCAAGTTTAAAAAAAACAATCATTTTCCAAATTTGCAAATATTTTTGTGAGCAACCATGTAAAATCTGTGAGTGACGCTCTTAGAATTCATGAGCATTTGCTCATGTGTTTATCTTAGAGGGAACATAGGACCCACATGTATTGTGCAGTTAACAAAACATCTTCCATTTTTCTTGTTCCCATTCTGAACAGGGTACTATGCGACGCAGATTAAGAAGTGAAAGCTCTTATGATATTGACAACATTGTAATTCCCATGTCATTGGTTGCACCCTCCAAGGTTGAAAAACTTCAGTACAAAGAAATCCTTACTCCAAGGTTTGTTGTCTTTTGTTCACTGTTTTTAATAAAGAATGTCTTTGGTGTAGTTCTTGCTGTTTACTAAAACAAGTATCAGGCAGATTAATTTTAGCATATTCTGGTGTAGTTTTGAAATAAAGGTGCCAGGGAATCTGAACACTTTAGTAGCTGGTTCATAGAGTTTGCATTGCTTGAGAAGTGAGCGAGGTAGTTTTAAAATATTGTTTGTGGTATGAGAGCTCTACTGAAAAATTATGTGCTTCTCCTAGTTAATATTTTACAAGGCATTCCATGTGGAACTACTGGAGCATACATGCTTTCCAGGACATTTTTAAACTTTTACCTTGAACCCTCTGATGTGTATTGAACATTTGGTTTGATCAGGATACTAAACACGCACCCATACCTACCACATCACATTCCCTCGAGAAAGCAGGAGAAAATGTAAGAAAATCCATTTTAGAATCATGCTAATAATTGGACTTTCAAAATGTCTGCTTCATATTCCCATTTCTTTCCTTCATTCTCTATGAAAGAGAGTTGTAATTTCACAATGTATAATAATTCAAAAGTACAAGTAGCAAACACTAACTCCTAGATGGTTTCTCAACTGTATATATGTAAGCCATTTTTGTTGTACCACAAAGTGGTATATCAAATGCATGACCCCCATATATACTGCATCAAACAATACAAAGGAAAAACAACACCAAGGGTAAACTATAGAAACAGAAAAAGGAAGTGGGGAAGGGACACTAGTCAGACCATGGTGTGAACAATTATATTTATTTAAATAATAAAATTTCAGTTAAAATTTGCACAGATATATAAATCAGTAAACGTGGGAAGCATGTTAATTCTCATGTAATAGAGCATATACTGGACACCAAAGTCCATTATATGCACTATTACAAAGGACTTTGGGGTCTAGTATATGCTCTATTACATGGGATTTTACATGCCTGTCATATTTTGTTTTATTGATGTATATATCTGTGTGAATTTTAACTGAAATTTTATCATTTAAATAAATATAATTGTTCACACAGTGGTCTGACTAGTGTCCCTTCCCCACTTTCTTTTTCTGTTCCCATATATACTGCTCCAGTTATAGTTTCTGAAAAACTTAAGGTTGTATTGCTGCAATTGAGTAGCATTTTTCAGGAGTTTATTTCTTTAAACTTTTAATTTGCTGTAAACCATGTCAAGCTTTATTATATGAAAATGGCCCGGTCTATAAATTCAAGCTTTAGTTTAGTTTAATCTTATTTGAAATGCTTACAAATTACCTTTCACAAAAGAGGAACTTATAGCTGTTTAAAGAATTTAAATATTGCTTAATAAAAGTAGGAGATAATATGGTGTTTCCTCATATGTACTTTAAGTGAATTTAAGGGGTTTTTCTGTTGCATAAAATTCCGTACTGTAGCTATTGCTCCTCCCTAGTCGTGAACTTTGCAGAAAGGTGTCATTCAAATCTTCCAACTCCTTCCCTTCTGCACTAGAGAACAGCTCCCTCTTTAAAGTTCTTCCTTGTGTAAGCAAACTCAGAAGATATGTTCTGATCTGCTCTGCTTTCTTTTTATTTCAGGTATTTTTGCTGTCGGGCTTTGTTTTTTTTGTATGACTTCGTTGCTCAGAAGTGACACTGATTCTGTGTGACAGTGGCTTACTCTGCTGCAGAAAGGATACAGTCCCACGTGGGCGAACTGATGCTCACAGGCAAATCTTGCACTGATTACCTGTGGAGCCAGTCTGTTATATGTCCCTTCAGGAGCTTAGGGTCCATTTCCCTGGAAGTATGCTCGCCTGCTGATTTTTATCAGAGGTTTGAGCACAGGCTGTGGTGTGGCCCCTGTGTAAGAACCCTCTGGGTATTTGGAGCCAGCTGCGAAGTTCCTCCCTCTGACGTGTTGCATGGATTTCCGGGAGTTGGAGTCTGTGGTTGGGGGTCCGCCTGACAGCAGCCAGAAGATCAAAGAGTAGAAAAGTGGGGAAGGAACAGTACACGTTAACCTTGAACAAAAATGAGTTTATTAAATATCTATAGAAATATAAAACCTTAAATACAATCAATGTGTCTTTCACTCACAGCCACGTAGCTCGAAGAGCATCATTGTTCTTTTAAACTGTGAGTGTTTTATGATCACCAGTCACTCGGCGTTTTAAAGTATTTATTTCTTTGGCAGTTTAGATGATCAATTTCTAAAACCCTCTGTACATTGAATCTGGACTCTCAACAGCCCTCCACTTCTCAGTGTACTAATGCACAGACCACCTTTTTCCTGGCTTATCCAGACATCACCGCCTTAGTAACTGACCTTAGTAACTGACCATTAAGGAGCCTGAGGGCTCCTTAATGGTGGCCAAGGCTAATGTTTAGTCTTTATTCTATGGCTCTGGATTTCCAACACCTAAAAGTGGATTCCGCAGTAGCTCAAGTAACCAAATGCACCCCCTTCCTAGTGAGGGAGGAGTGATGCTGAAGGACACACAGGATCATAAGGTGGATGTGGTTCTTAAAAGACAGTTTGGGTATCAAAGAGGCAGCAGCTGCCTCCTTCATGGCACGAACCTGTCATACAAGATTGCGGACTAGTCCTTCGGCGCTAGGAGACATCTGTCTCCACATGATTATAGAGGGAGTGGATTATGTGGCTGATGTTCTTTATGACATCAATAAAGTCATGAGCAAAGTTTCCGCTTACTCCGTGTCTGCCTGCCAAACACTTTGGATCAGGCAGTCTGCAGGTGATTTAGCTTCCAAGGCCACTCTCAGCAAATTACCCTTTAAGGGACAGATGCTTTTTGGCAAAAGTTTGGATGACCTTATGGCCAGTGTGGCAGATCGCCATCCCAAGTCCCTTCCGACCAACATTGATCGTCATCCCGTCAGGGGCGGCAGAGGCAAATTTTTGTTCCTCTCAGAAATCCCACCAGTTTTCCTCCGGTTCCTCTTCCCAGAGGTCCTTCCAAGTGTCCAGACAGATTTTCCAATTAGAGACGCAAGCAACCCTTGGTTTCCCATGGTAGTTCAACCAACAAAAAGCCACAATGATGCCAGGTCGACAGCCACCCTTCCTCACATCGGATGGCTGCTGTCACCGAAGGCAGGAGCCCGATCCTGCAGGGGCGTTGAGCCGTTTCCGCCCCTCCCCCGAAACCAGCGGGGGCTTCTCTACAAAGAGAGCAGCGTGGGAGCTGCTTGTTTATCTCCCTCCACCGATCCAGCGGGGCAGGCAGACACTGAAGGCAGGAGCCCGATCCTGCAGGGGCGTTGAGCCGTTTCCGCCCCTCCCCCGAAACCAGCGGGGGCTTCTCTGCAGAGAGAGCAGCGTGGGAGCTGCTTGTTTATCTCCCTCAACCGATCCAGCGGAGCACTTGCTCTCAGCACCGATCCAGCGGGCAGACAGGAAACGAGGCAGGAGACCGATCCTGCAGGGGCGTTGAACCGTGTCCGCCACCCCCCCCCCCCCCCCCCGAGACCAGCGGGGGCCTATCTCCTCAAAAGAAAACAGCAAGTGTGCGCCTTCATGAAGTGACACTTGTTGAAGCGACAAAACGCTATGATAAGTACTTCAATCCACTAAAATCGTCCTCTATAATCTGCACCTATCAATGCTGACAATCCTGTAGATTCTTGACAGTATCTGCAAACTCTATATTCCTTCCAAATAGCCTGATAAGTTGATTGTTCTGTTTATCTCCATAATAACCTGTATGTCTCCCATATAACCTGATAAGTTGATAGTACTGTTTATCTCCAAAATAACCAGACAAGCATAGACAAATTGCAATAGCTGATACTCTTATATCCCATTGTTAGTTCTCCTTATCCCTACATAACATTGATAGCACTTACCCAGCTCTGAACTCACTACTGAGGGTTACAGACGCAACAGAACAGAGGGGAAGAAAAACGCCCCCTCCTCCCCAACCTCCCTTCTCCTCTCAGAATCTCACACCTCACACCAAACACTAATCTGCAGATTTTCCTGCACCCTACAAAAATTCACTATGCCCCCTAATTTTTCCACAAGCGTACTCCTACATTTACTGCTCTTCCTACTCCTAACCAACAGAATAACAGAAGGATATCATACATCCTCTATCCCAACCTTAACAGAATCCCTTAGGTTCCCTCTACCTACCAGAAAACTATACTCGCCCAGAAATTTGATAGACTGCTCCTCACTCAACCACATCAGCATACCAACCAGCTGGGGAAAAAGACCACCCCCAAAACCAAAATCAGCATACCACAACTATCATCCACAAACCAAAGACAATCTCCTCCACCCAAACCTCTCACCCATTCCCCAAACACACAACACCTCACTATCCTGTGCATATATGAACATCAGATCAATAAGCACAAAAACAAACCTTATTAAGGACTGGATAATTAAAAAAACAACTAAGCTGCCTATTCCTATCCGAAACCTGGCTAACCTCAGAATCCGATCCCACCATCACAGAACTCTGCCCACCAGGTTACAAAATAGAACTGATCTACAGAAAAAAAAAACGTGGTGGAGGTCTAGCCATCATACTCAAAAACAACATTAATATAAAGACCCAAGACAAGCACTCCACCCCCCACCTAGATCTCCTAGCCTGTCAACTATCCGATGATTCTCTCATAGGAACATTAACATGCATCCTGTTGCTCAACACCAGGAAAATGGAATGAAAACAAACAAGCTCTCGAAGAATTCATTTACCAGAACTCCATAACATCACCTCATAACCTACTCCTAGGAGACTTAAACCTCCATCTAGAAGATCATACCTCTAATCAAGTAATAAATTTTCTCTCATACCTCAAAGCACTGAACTACCAGATCCTCAACCCCCAACCCACACACGAAAAAGGCCACCAACTAGATGTCGCTGCTTACATGACCCAACACCCTCACAAACCCGAAATCCATATCTCAAATGGGACTTGGCACCCCTCCCTCTGGTCAGATCACTATAAATATACCTTTAACATCAACTGGCCTCAAAGCCTCCAAAAAAAACCTCCTTCAAAGCACGCCAAAAAATCGAACCCTCCACATTCTGGGATAAAGCAGATCACGCCCCCAACGAATTTACATCCCAATGGCGAACCATAAGTGAAACCATCCTGAATGAGCTAGCCCCAGAAAAACTAAAATTTAAAATATGCAGACCTTCTGATAAATGGTTCGACTCCGAACTTCTCCAAGAAAAAAAGCTCTGCAGACAACTTGAAAGAGACTGGAAAAAAAATAAGAGCTCAGAACACTCTAAAACAGCATGGAGAATTCAAATAAACCAATACAAAACCAAACTCAAGGAAAAACGGAAAACCTACTACTCCAAAATGATAGGCACCAAAACCCCAGACACAAAAAAGCTATTCAACCTAGTAAAGAACCTCACTGACACCAAACCTTACCTTGCCACTCAAGGAATCCACCCACCGACAGCAATCCACCTAGCAGACCATTTCAAAAACAAGATCACCAACATCAGAACCGCATTCATCAACACACACACCCATCTCGAAAAGATAACAACAAACCCATCAACAGGGGAAGCCATTGTTGCAGACAGAAGCTGGTCCAACTTCCCAATCCTTCTTTGGTCGGATATGAACCGACTATACAATAAATACAGCCATGCCTCTAGCGACCTAAATAATTGCCCCACCTACCTGTTATCAAACGCCTCCATCACATTCAAAACCATCTTCATGCTATGGATTCAAACCACATTGACAGAAGGCCAATTCCCACAAGACCTAGGAGAGATCTTAATCACCCCAATCATGAAAGATCACAAAGGCCCAATAGACAGCCCCGCCAACTACAGACCTATTGCTTCAATACCAATATACGTTAAAATAATAGAAGGTCTAGTAGCTCAATACCTCACTAACTACCTGGAAAAACACAACTTACTCCACCCCACACAATCAGGATTTCGAACTAACCATAGTACAGAAACACTACTTGTCTCACTTCTAGATACAGCCCGGCAACACATCAGTAAGGGAAAAAAGATGATGTTAATACAACTTGACCTCTCCGCAGCATTTGACCTAGTTGACCACACCTTATTACTACAAATACTCGACACCATAGGGATCTCAGGCAAAGTCTATAATTGGTTTCAAGGGTTCCTCAAATCAAGAACCTACAGGGTAAAGTACAATGATATCAAATCAGAGCCATGGGCAAACCCCTGCGGAGTTCCACAAGGATCACCACTCTCACCTACACTCTTCAACCTCTTTCTCTCCTCCCTAGGAGCCACTCTAGATAACCTAAATGTCACATCCTTCAGCTACGCAGACGACATCACCATACTCCTCCCCTTCGACCCATCAGATACCACCACCACAACAAAGCTGGAAACAACCTTAGATACAGTAGAAAAATGGATGATGGATCACAAACTAAAACTAAACTCAGAAAAAACAAAATTCCTCTTGCTCGAACAGGCCAAAACACCTACCATCGCAGAACTGAAAATCAAAAACACCAAATACCCTATACAACCTGAACTAAAACTCCTAGGAGTTACAATAGACAGATGTTGCACAGTGCAGTCCCAAATCAACAAGACGACCCAGAAAGCTTTTCTAACCATGAGAAATCTACGTAAAATCAGAAAATTCTTCAACCCAGCACAATTCAGACTAATTGTCCAATCCCTAGTCTTAGGTCTGCTGGACTACTGTAACTCCTTCTATCTTCCTTGTCCAGCCACCATGATAAAAAGACTCCAGACCATACAAAACACCGCCCTCAGACTGATCTACTCACTCAGAAAATATGATCACATAACAACTGCCTTCTTAGACTCCCACTGGTTACCCATACAAGCACGAATTCAGTTCAAATTCCACTGCCTACTATTCAAAGCGTTATACGGCTCCTCCCCTTCCTACCTAAACAACCGCTTAATCCAGATCTCCAACTCAAGACACAGAAGAACCCCAAACCCTTTTGCCTTTCCCCCACTCAAAGGCACACTACGCAAGAAAATGTTTGACAACCTTCTGGCAACACAAGCAGCAAAACTCAACCATTCCATCTCCAATCTGCTGACAACATCGGACGACTTCAAAACATTCCTAAAAGAAATCAAAACCCTGCTTTTCAAAAAATTCATCCAAATATCTTAACCCTTCTTCACCTACCTCAAGATATCACTTCCCCAAATAACCCACCTAAACACCTCCAAGCAAACAGACCCCTAAAATAGATGGTAATCTTACCTACTCTAACTACATTCTCTTTGTCTATATCACACAGTTTGGCACTATCATTTTACTATCCAACCCCTAAATCCCCTTAGGAATCTATCCAGCTATCTCTCCTCTGACAAAAAAAAAAAAAAAAAAATTGTATCTTCACTGGAAAATGTCCAGTCAAATCTTTTGTAATCCGCCTTGAACTGCAAGGTATAGGCGGAATAGAAATCCGTAATGTAATGTAATGTAATGTAACATTCTGGAGGGAATGGGAACAGATCTCATCAGACCGTTAGGTTCTGCATATTATTCAGGAGGAGCACAAGATAGTTTTCTCACCATCCTCCAGATCTTTTCTTCAATTCCCCAGCAGGTTGACCAGAAAAGGAGGTCAAAGTCCAAGTGATGATGTGACACCTCTTGGACATACACGCGTTAGAACCGGTCCCTGAAGCAGAATCATGCTTCGGCAGATGTATACTTCATAGTGCCCAAGAAGATTGGAGGCCCATTCTGGCTCAAAGTTTGTGAACTGGGCACTGAGAGTTCCTCACTTCCACATGGAGATGGTACGCTCAGTCATTGCAGTAGTAGCTCCGGTGGAATTTCTAGCCTCCCTGTATTTAACAGAGGCCTATCAGCACATTCCCATCTTTCAGGAGCACAGAAGATATCTAAAATGTCATGTCCTCCACTGACCTTACCAGTTTGTAGTACTCCCTTTCGGACTGGCCAAGGACTTTACAAGGTGATGATGATAGTAGCAGCTCACCTCTGCAGGATGGGCGTATACAGGTGCATCCTTACCTGGACAATTGGCTTATCTGGGCTCTCTTGTCAAGAAGGTGAATATGTGGTACAACAGATGATAGATCTTCTCCAGAGACTTGGTTGGATAATCAAACTTCTGGGAAGCTTTTTTTTTTTTTTTTTTTTTAAATTCTTTATTCATTTTCATATTTTACATGAAGTGTACGAAATATTGAATTACAAATAAAGAATACACTATCACTTTTATATCTAGTACATAATATTCTAAACATATTTTTATCCCCTCCCCCACCCTTCAAGTACTTTTCAATCACCTTATACATATTGTATACCATATTATAATATGTTGTGTAAAATTATTTACACTACCCCCCTCTATATGTGCCATAAAGAAGACATCGAAAAGAAGAAGAGAAATCTTACTAATGGCCCCCATATTTTTATAAATTTAGGATATGTCCCTCTTTGTATTGCTATTGCTCTTTCCATTTTGAATATATGATAAATTGTATTCCACCAAAATGTATAATTAAGGTTTCTATGATTCTTCCAGTTATTGGTTATATGCTGAATGGCAACCCCTGTCATGACTAATAAAAGCTTGTTATTTTCTGGTGAAATTTGACTTTTTTTCCTCATCATCATTCCAAATAACACTGTATCATATGATATTGCTACATGATTTTCCATCAATTTATTAATTTGTGGCCAAATTGCATTCTAAAAACTTTTAATGTATGGACAATGATACAGTAAATGATCCAATTTCCCAGGTTCCAGATTACAGTGCCAGCATTTATTGGACTTAGAACTATCTAATTTTTGCAAACGTGTAGGGGTCCAAAATGCTCTATGTAATAAAAAGAACCAAGTTTGTCTCATAGATGCTGACACTGTACATCTCATTCTCCAAGACCAAATTAGTGGCCATTGAGATGCAATAATTTGATGCTTAATCTCAATGCTCCAAATGTCTCTTAGACCATTTTTTGGTTTTTTATTCAAATATCCAGATATTAATTTATACCACAATGCGGCTTGATGCCCTAGGAAGTCTGCTTGGAAACATAAGAACTCTAAACTATATTGATTATTCAATGTTTTCCACTCATGGAACCCAACCTGAATGGCCTGCTTCAATTGCAACCATTTAAAACTTTGTGTTTTACTAAGACCAAATCTATGTTGCAATTGTGAAAATTCCAGCAGTTTACCTTCTGAAATAACATCATTTAGAGACCGAATGCCTGCAATTATCCAGTTCTTCCAAAGGATTTGAGCTCCGCCAATTTTGATCTTGGAGTTTATCCATAAAGACTGATTAGTTGACTTGTTTATTGGGATAGGTGTTAATTTACTAATAAACCTCAACGTTTTCCAAGTATCCATTAATATCCTATTTTCTCTGTATCTTCTAGGCATGTTGATACTTGGCAGATGAACTAAATTTAGGGGAAACATAAGGCGCCATTCCAAATACAACCAATCCGGTGCATTATCTATAAGTTCTGGGAGGATCCAATACATACCCTGACGTAAAATATAGGCTTGATGGTACCTATAAAAATTTGGAAAATTTACCCCTCCCTCCTTAATTGATTTTTGCAAAGTTACTAAAGCTATTCTAGGTATTTTACCAAGCCAAAGAAATTTTGTTAAAATGCTATTAAGCTTTTTATAAAAGGACCCCTGAAAATAAATAGGTATCATACTCATTTGGTAACAAACTACAGGCAACATCATCATTTTGATAGTTTGAACTCTCCCCCACCAAGAAATATGTAATGGATTCCATTGCTCACACAACTCCGTAACTCTTTTTAATACAAATTTTTCATTTTCATTTACAGTATCTTCAATTGTATTTTTAACTTGAATGCCAAGATATTTAAATCCTTCTTCCTTCCATATGAACGAAAAATCATCAGATAGTCCTTTTACACAATGAACATTTAAGGGTATAATTTCCGACTTACTCCAGTTAATTTTATAACCTGAAAATTTACAAAACGTATCAATTAATTCTAATAGACAAGATAAGGTAGACTCTGGATTTCTCAAATAAAGTAAAATATCATCCACATATGCCGAAATTTTATATTCCATATCAGAATATGGAATACCCTGTATCCCCCTTGCTTGCTGTATTGCTAACAATAAGGGTTCTAATACAACATCAAATAACAAAGGAGATAAAGGACAACCTTGTCTAACTCCCCTCTGCAATTTAAAACCTTCAGATAACTTATTATTAATATTTAATCTTGCAATCGGGAAGCTATACAATGTTTTTACCATTTGTATAAATCCAGAACCTATACCAAACCATTCTAAAGCTTGATACATAAATTCCCATTCTACCCTATCAAACGCTTTTTCTGCATCCAATGAAACTGTAAAAGCCGGTTCATCCACTTTTTTTGATAAATTTAACATATGAAACAATAATCTAGAGTTATTAGAGGAATGCCTTTTAGCAACAAAACCAGTCTGATGCGTGTCTATAATATGTGGGAGAGCTTTGGCTAATCTCAAAGCCAAAATTTTCGCCAATAATTTATTATCCACATTTATTAAAGATATAGGCCTGTAGTTCGAAACCAAAGTAGGATCTTTATTTGGCTTAGGCAAAACAATTACTACTGATTCAGCCATAGTACCTGTAATATCACCTTTTATAAGTTGTGTCTGATATAAATTTAGTAAATATGGGGAAAGGACATTTTGAAATTAGAGTTTCCATAATACATTGTCTGCTTGGAAAACAAATCTTTTCTTATCATTTTTGAAGCTAATTCATTACATTTACCTTTTGCTTTCAAAAGAGCTTGCAATACCTCATGTTCCCATTTACTTACCAATTTAGTTTCTAATATTTTAATTTCTTTTTCTAACTCTATATACTGCATTTTAATCTGTTTCCTAATAAAAGCCGAATAAGATATAATATGACCTCTCATGGTCGCTTTAAATGCGTCCCATACATTTTCAATAGATGTATCCTCCACTAAATTTATTTGGAAAAAATCATTAATTTGTGTTTTAAAATTTTCCAAAAATTTGTCATCCACAAGCAATGCATTATCAAATCTCCAAAGAGGTATTCTATTCTCTAATTGATCTAATTGTAATTCTATCCATATTTCCGCATGATCCGAAATAATAGGATCTATGGAAGCCTTAATCACTTGTTGCACCTTATGTGATGAAATAAAAATATAATCTATTCTTGAAAATGATTTATGAACCTGTGAACAAAATGAAAATTCCTGATCATTAAAATGAAGAATACGCCATATATCCTTCAAATCACATGATTGAGCCAAATTATCTAAACCTAAAGATTTTATACTTTTACCTGGTTTTTTATCCAATAATGGATCCATTACAGCATTAAAATCTCCAGCCACTACTAAATTAGAAGCAGCCAGTGGTAACAACATATTCTGCAATTTTTTAAAAAATTCTGATTGATTCGAATTAGGGGCATATATATTGAACAACGTCAGGGTATTATTTCCCATACTTATATTAATATGTAACCACTGCTACCCCTGATTTTTTACCTACTGCTGGAGCAAAAAAACATTCCTTCACCCACCCACCCATTAGTTTCTGTGATTCCTTTATATTCAGATGAGTCTCCTGCAGATAAACATCCGCATTTTGCTTTTTTAAAAATGCTAATATCTTTTTCTTTTTGATTACATGATTCAGGCCATTAACATTAATAGAAAATATCTTAAAAGACATAATATATTTTAAACTTCTCATCATAATCTTCTTCCCTTCTTCTTTCATAGTTAAGATCTAAAGAACTACTCTCAATGACACACATTTTTATCCCTAAAATACCCAATCCCTTGTTAATCTTTTCCTTAATCATTCTAGTAATACCTTTAAAGCCCATCTTTTTCCCACCCTTTCCCCCCCAGTATAATGACTGCTTAAGGACACACATTGGAACAGCAACCCCAACTTCCCCCTCCCCCCTAGGCAACCAATATTTATTAATAACCCCTTTATCATTTCTTAAGACAAACTCATTAACCTTCCACAATGTATCTTAGTATATCTCTCTTCTAATCATACAAATTTTTTATTTTTTTTTTTAACTTTTACATTCACTATCTGTTAATCTTTGGTCACATAACCATATTTAACTCCTAACATTCCATTAATGTATCTTTATCTTCTCACCAATCTTTAAATTCATTTCTCCCATATTTTACTTCATATAACAAATTGTTATCATAAACATATATTTAATAAATTATTATCATTTTTCTATATCTCATACATTCTAATCTAACATTCCCTATCATCTTTTTAATACCTAAAAACAAATATCCATATCTTCATATACTTCTTTTTAAAAATTGTTTACAATTTTATAATTTTTATCTTCTATATATATATACCATTTTATTTCCTTCTGAAAAATAAATTTTTCATTTTATAATTAAATTTTTTTTTTCTCCTTTTTTCCAATTAAAATCCAATTCTTTTAATACTATAAAATTACAAAATCAAATTTTACATTTGATTTTTTAGTCATTTCCTTGAATTACCATTAAATTCATATTATGTATCTTTCTTATATATTATTTATTTTCTTTTACTTTACTTGTATCTAAATGTCATATATTTTTCTGTCTATAATTAATCCATTCTACATTTTTCTTTTTGTTGTCTTTTTATTCTTTACTTTACATTTACTGACTTATTAAATTAACTTTCATATTTATTTCTTAGCTATATCCATCTTCCCTTAAGTCTCTTGACTGCCAATTGTCATTTTATTTAATATCCTTATAGTCTATCCATTCTGCTTTCTTCTTCTTCCCATTTGTAATATTATCTTGTCCATTCTTCAGTTTTCTCCTTTTGTTAAATATTCAAGTTCTTTATCCTTTTCTGTTCACTCTTTACTCCAGCCAACCATTCCTCAATCTCTTAAAGTTCAGTCTCATGACTTCCCAGTCCATCCTTCTTGCTTTTTCTTCTTTATTTTCTTTTATTGTCTTTTTCCCTTGTCCATTTTATTTCCTGTTCTTTATTTCATATTCTTCTTTCTTCAACATTCCAAAGTCTCATATTTCTTTACACTAAACATTTTGCTCAATATCATCAATCCAGTCTTAATATTTTTCTTTTTATTTCAACTTCCATTGTGCTAAAATGACATAGGTTCTGATTTTGAAAGAAAGGTCTTTAGCTTTTCCGGGTGTACAAAATACAGAGATTTATCCCCACAAGATACCCTCATTTTTGCTGGGTAATATAGCCCATATTTATATCCTTTTTCCTTTAATTGAGGTCTCAGATCCAGGAATTTCTTCCTAATGTTTGCTGTATTTTTAGCAAAATCTGGCAAAAACCATATTTTGTATCCTTTATAATTTAAATTTTTATCTTTCTTGGCAGCATTTAAAATTTCTATTACTTGCTGGTATCTTAACATCTTGAATATTAATGGTCTTGGTCTCCCTTGATTTTCCATATTTTTTATTGGAATCCTGTGAGCCCTTTCTATTTCCAAAGGCTGTTTGAAATCCAACTGCAGTATTTTAGGAATTAGATTTTCTAAGAATTGTATGGCATTTTCCCCTTCCAAATTTTCCTGCATTCCAAAAAGTTTTATATTCTTTCTTCTTCCTCGGTTTTCATAATCTTCCAGCTGACTTTTCAATTGAATAAGTTCCAAACTGTCATTTTTACATCTTTTTCCTTCACATTCTAAACCCTCCATTTTAGCTTCTAACTCTGTTGTTCTTTTATTAGTTATTTCCATTTGTCTGTGGATATTCAGTATTTCTTCCTTCATTTCAGCCATAGTACTCACAGTCTCTTTCAGCATTTGTTTAATTTGCCTTAGTTCCTCCATAACTTCGGCTTTGCTTAACTCCTCTGACTCTTCAGTAGGAAGCGGAACCTTACTCGGGGTAATTTGATCCTGCTTCTGCCTTTTCGCCGACCCACCAGTTTCGTTTTTATTTTGTCGGGTGCTTGCCATGCTCCCGCTCTTCTTTTCGATATTTTCGCCGAAATCGGCTTGAAGGGGAAAACTTTTTTTTTAACAACCGTTGCCTAGTTGAGAGGAGCGTCGCGATCACACATCCATTTTGTGTGCGCGCTAAGCCACGCCCCTAAACTTCTGGGAAGCTTCAGCTGACTCAGTCCTTGGAATTTCTGGGAGTTCATTTTTACACAGCTCAAGGCTGTGTTTTTTGTCCTGAGCCACGCAAACAGACGCTCAGGAAACAGATCCGAGATATTGGCCTTACTAAGTCCCGTGGCTTGCAATTACCTGCAGGTGCTGGACTTAATGGCCTGGGAAAGAGCACATATGCATCCTCTCCGAGACTCTCTGCTCTCCAAGTGGTCATCGCAGTGGCACTCCCTGCAGATACATCTCCCCTGGACTTCAGGGTTAAAATGCAGCTCATGGTGGCTTTAGGGAGAGACCTTATCAAGAGGTAACCCTCTCAGAATGACCTCATGGGTGACCCTCATGACCAACGCCAGCTTGAGCAGCTGGGGAGCCCACTGCTATGGTCACCCTCTTCAGGGCAAATGGACCTGGTCAGAGAACAAGTGGTAAGTAAACCTTTTGATATTGCGAGCCATTTGTCTTGCACTGAAGGAGTTTCAATCTTTCCTGACAAAAGGCTGTCGGGGTGTTTTCAGACAGCGCCACAGCAGTAGCTTATATGAACAGACAAGGAGGCACCATAAACACTCCCATATACCTGGAGGCATAGATGTTGCTTCAGTGGGCAGAAGTCCATTTACAAGACTCTCAACTGTCCATGTGGCAGGGTAGAGAACGTCCAGGCCATCTTTCTCAGCAGGCAGACTCGGGTTCTGGGGGTGTGATCTCTGTCCTAGAAGGCATTCTCCCTCATCATGCAGCAATGAGGCCGACCGGACATTGATTTCATGGCTGCAGCCAAGAACACGGAAGCAGATCACTTCTACAGTTGAGAAGCCGAACTAAGGAATGCATGGCTGGACATACTCTCTTTCAGCCATGTCCCACAAAGCTCCTACTCTTGTTTCCACCGTGGGCCATGGTGGGCCGGATAATCTGCAGAAGAGCGAGCCACCCGGGGATAGTAATCCTGGTTTCTATGAACTGGCCTCACTGTCCTTGGTATGTGGATCTGGTACACCAGAGGTTTTGGTAAAAGCGGATAGTGTAGCTGGTTTTAAGAAATGTTTGGACAAATTCCTGGAGGAAAAGTCCATAGTCTGTTAAGACACAGGGGAAGCCTCTGCTTTCCCTGGACCGGTAACATGGAATGTTGCTACTCTTTGAGTTTTGGCCAGGTACTAGTGACCTGGATTGGCCATTGTGAGAACGGGCTACTGGGCTTGATGGACCATTGGGCTGACCCAGTAAGGCTATTCTTCTGTTCTTATCCCAGTCTGCTCAGCCAGGATCCAGTCCCTATGGAGAATCCAGAGTGCTTTGGTCTTATGGCATGGCTCATGAGTGCACGATCCTATCTCTGAAGGGTTATTCAGAGGTAGTCGTCTTGACCCTCCTGAGAGCAAGAAGCCTGTGACATTTGCAGCTTATGCGAAGACCTGGAAGGCCTTCCAGTTATGGTGCACTAAAGAACAGATGGAGCCTGAGAGGGCTCCCATCCTGGTAATTCTAGCATTCCTTCAAGCCAGTCTAGAAAACAGCCTTGTAGTTTCATCTCTCAAGGTACAGATAGCTGGCCTCTCATGCTTTCGGACTCGGAGAGGTATGCAATCACTGGTGTCTCACCCAGATGTCATTTATTTTTGAGAGGGATGCTCAGATTACGTTTCCTGTTGCATAAGTTGTTTCAGTCTTGGAACTTTAACATTGTTCTTAGGGGTCTCTCTTATGCTCCATATGAGCCCCTGCCAGACGCATCTCTCTTGGACTTTACTTTAAAGACTGTGTTCTTGGTTGCCAAAGTCTCAGCAAGGCAGATTTCAGAGTTACAGGCTCTCTCCTGTAGAGAATAGTTTCTCAGATTTACAGATTCCATTGTTTCTTTGCGTACTGTACCATTTTCTCTGCCAAAGGTAGTTTCTGCCTTCCATTTCAATCAAGAAATCCACTTACTTGCTTTCCATCTCACCGGTTCAGTGAAGCAGGTGGAGGTTGGATGCGCAGAGTCCTGCTCTACTATCTGGAGAGGACTAATAATTCCCACTAGAGAATGACACGGTGACTGTTACCCGCTGAAATGGGGACGACAAAAATCTGGTCACTGCATGTACGATGCCTAGGCCATTCACCGCCCCGCGGAGCAATGAATGGTCTCGTCCCCACAGTTAATTGAGGGAATGTGACGATCGCATGGTCCAGCAGCTCCCTCCCTTCTTCCAATCGTGGTCCGGTAATCTCCCTCTTTCCCCCTTACCTTTGTTGGTGCTGTTTAGTTTTCTCTTAAAAAGCAGCCAGAGCCTTGAAGTCGTGTGCAACTGCCAGAAAGTTCTCCTCTGACGCAACCAGAAACAGAAAGTTGCATCAAAGGAGAAGTTTTTGGCAGCCGCACAAGACTTCAGGCTCCGGCTGCTTGTTAAAACTAAAAAGCGCCAGTGAAGATAAGGGGACAGAGGGAGATGAGCAGGCAGTGGGAGTCCTCATGAGGGAGGGAGTTGAGCAGGCGGGCGAGAGTCTTCACTTCAGATGGGGACAGAGAAGAGATTACTTGGCTCTCCCTTCAGGTACAAACCACCAAATTTCTAGCTTTTAATGTCTTATATTAGCTTAATTTTCCTTTCTCAGAGTTATATAATATTGTTTGCAAGCATTTTGCATAACTTGCCAAAATAAAATGCCCAAAGTGTCAGTCTAATGATTAGAGCAGCAGAATGCGGACCAGGGAACCTAGGTTTATATTCTCTAATTCCCACCTCTTCGACCACCTCTTGTACTGACCAGTTAATCAAGACGGGGCAAGCCAGCTTCCAAGACTTCGATTGCTAGATGGATTCATATGGCAAATTCTTCTTCCTATGTTGCCTGTGGAAAATAGCCTCCTATCTCCATTGCTGCACACTCAGCTAGAGACATGGCAGCAAACTGGGTGAAGTCTCGGACTGTTTCTCTTGATGAAATCTCTAGACCAGCTACTTGGTCTATTCTCCACACTTTTTTACAAGGTTCTACAGAATGGATGTGGTGGCTCAAGAGGATGCCGCTTTTGGGTCCTCAGTTCTTTAGGCAGGCTCATCTGTCCTTTCCTAGATGTCTGCCACTGCTTTGGTACGCCAGCTACAGTACAGAATCCTATGTCTTTGCAACAGAATGGATGATTAGGTTCTTATGTAGTTAATCTTCCTAGTAGAAGACAATAGGGTTCCATACAGTCTGTCCTAGGCAGGCTGTTGATTCGCCTGATTTCTGCCTCGGACTTTGCCAGTGTCCATCATGAGATGTCTTCTCCTATCTTTAAGATTACAAAGAGACAAAATTATTTATTTCCTTTATCCTTTGGGGTTCCTATAGGTTCTCCTAGTTGCATTTAGCAGGTTGCTTCATTGGTCATTTTTGATTGTTGTTAAGCATTGTTCTTTTGTCATAAGTTTTAGAACAGAATAGAATGTGGTTTGTCACTGGGGAAGTGCTCCATGCCTTTCTTCTGTTTCATTGAAGTTTGATTGCTTTGTACTAATTGAAGAGGGAACTGTCCTCCAGTGTAGAAGGGGAGGAGTTGGAAGATTTTGAGTGACACCCTTCTGCAAAGTTCATGACTAAGAAGAAGCAATGGTTACAGTACAGAGTTCTATGTCTTCTAACAGAAAGAAAATTAATGAGGTAAGAACCTAATCTTCCTTTTTTTTTTGGTTCAAGATTCACTTTTGAACTGTAGTGACAAGTGAAACCTCAATACTTCTAATTGTTTAGTTTGATTAGAATGTGAGGGTGGATTACGTGGTGGATGCCCTGTATGACAATAATAGTCATGAGCAAAGTTTCAGCTTTCAAAATGCTCTGGATCAGCAATGAGCTGATGATTTCACCTCCAAGGCTACTCTCAGAAGACTTCTTTTCAAGGGGCAAATGTTGTTCAGTAAGGGACTGGATGATCTCATGACAAGCGTAACAGATCGTTGACCAAAATCTTCGTCTGACAGTAGACCCAGAACCTCTAGAGGTTCAGGGCACTCTAATTTTTGTGGCTCCAGGTGTTTTCAGCAGTACTCAGGAGGAACCACTTCTCAGAGATCCTTTTAAGGGTTCAGACAGAGGTATTAAGGACCCAGGCAAAGTCAGGCCACAACAGTTCTCACCCTACTTCCATCTCCAAAAAGACACAATGAATGATGCCAGGTCCGGAGCGGTTCCCCTCAAGATAGGGGGGGCGGCTCTCGGACTTTATGCAGGCCTGGGTACAGATAGCATCGGACTGTTGAGTACTGGAAATCATTCAGAGCGGTTACAGAGTTGAATTTGCCTGGCCCTTAATGGACTGGTTTGTGGACTTCTCAGTGGGGCAAGCAGGGTTGAGGTCACAGTATGGAGGTTGACATTCAAGAAATAGAGACTATGCTGCCCAAAGATTCGAGCTCGGGCAGATACTCCATATACTTCATCATGCCAAAGAAAGGCTCAGAGAACTGGAGACCCATTCAGGATCATATGTCAATGCAGCACTCAAAGTTTCACGCTTTCGCATGGAGACAGTTCAACCTGTCATAGTGGTGGTTGCACTGGGGGAGTTCCTAGCCTCTCTGGATCTGACAGGCCTATTTGCATATTCCCATATTTCCAGCCACAGAACATTCCTGAGGTTTCATGTTCTGGAAAACCATTGCCAGTTCTCGGCCCTTCCCTTTGGACTGACAGCAGCACCTCATACTTTTCACCAAAATGATGGTAGTAGTGGCTGCCCACCTGCGCAAGATGGGCTTACAAGTTCATCCATACCTAGATGACTGTCTGATCAGAGCTCCATCATTCGCTGAAGGAGAACAAGCAGTAGGTCATATGGTCTGAGTTCTGTAGAACCTGGGTTGGATAATGAATTTCTGAAAGAGCCAGCTTACTCCGTCTCAGTCCCTCGAATACCTGGGTGTCTTCAATATGATATTTGGCCATGTCTGTCTATCAGAGACACGCAGAGAGAAGATTTGCACTCAGATATTGAACTTGCTAGCCAAGCCATCTCCATCTGCGTGGCACTATCTCCAAATGTTAGGTTCCATGGCGGCCACTATAGAGGTTCCCTGGGCAAAGGCTCAAATGCATCTCAAAACGCATTGTTATCATGTTGGTCACTTCAATAGGATTCCCTACAGGTACCCCTTCCCTGGACTCTGGAAACTCGGGCCAGGATGGACTGGTGGCTTCATCCTCCACCATTGGCCAAGGAAATACCCCTCTGCATGGCTTCCTGGTTAATTCTGACAACTGATGCCAGCCTGTTCGGCCAGGGGATGCACTGCAGCCATAATCCGATTCAGGGACATTGGTTGTCCACCCAGAGAAAGTGGTCGATCAACAGGCTAGAGCTTTGAGCCATTCAGCTGGCTTTGTAGAATTTGATGAAGACTCTGGAAGGGCAAGTGGTCAGAGTCTTCTCAGACAATGCTACTGTGATAACATAGAAACATAGAAATAGACGGCAGATAAGGGCTACGGCCCATCTAGTCTGCCCACCCTAATGACCCACCCCTACCTTTGCCTAGTGAATAGAACCCACATGTCGATCCCATTTGGCCTTAAAATCAGGCATGCTGCTGGCCTCAATCACCTGCAGTGGAAGACTATTCCAACGATCAACCACTCTTTCAGTGAAAAAGAATTTCCTGGTGTCACCTCGTAGTTTCCCGCCTCTGATTTTCCACGGATGCCTTCTTGTTGCCGTGGGTCCCTTGTAAAAGAAGATATCTTCTTCCGCTTCGATGCAGCCCATGAGATACTTGAATGTCTCGATCATGTCCCCCCTCTCTCTGCGCTCCTCGAGCGAGTATAGCTGCAGTTTGTCTAACCGTTCTTCGTACGGGAGATCTTTGAGTCCCTAGACCATCCGGGTGGCCATTCTCTGAACCGACTCCAATCTCAGCACATCTTTGCGATAATGTGGCCTCCAGAATTGCACACAGTATTCCAGATGGGGCCTCACCATGGATCTATACAATGACATAATGACTTCCGGCTTACGGCTGACGAAACCCCTGCGTATGCAACCTAGGATCTGTCTTGCCTCGGATGAGGCCTGCTCTACCTGACTGGCAGCCTTCATGTCCTCACTGACGATCACCCCCAAGTCCCGTTCTGCTACCGTTCTTGTTAGGATCTCACCATTAAGGGTATAAGTCTTGTATGGATTATGGTTGCCTAGGTGCATGACTTTGCATTTTTTGGCATTGAAGCTAAGTTGCCAGGTCCTAGACCAGCGCTCCAGTAGGAGTAGGTCATGCATCATGTTGTTGGGCATTGAATCTTCGTCCGTTGTGCATTTGCCCACTACATTACTTAGTTTGGCATCATCGGCTATGTGAATCGCCAGAGGGGGCACCAAGAGTGTCCAGCTGGATATGGAAGCCCGCTTACTGTTCCATTAAGCAGAGAGTTTCATCTTCAGGCATGCTCAGCAGCGCATAAAGCGGGAGTGTACAATGTCCAAGCCGATTTCATTAGCAGACAGGCACTGGATCCGGGTGATTGGGCACACTATGGCAGCCTTCCAAACCATTGTTCGTCGCCGGATTTGCCCAATTCAATCTCATGGCAACTGTGCAAAACAAGAATACAGAACCGTCTCATCTGACTGCTTTCCTCTCTATGAAGCGCCTTGAAAAAGGAGAAACATCTGTGTCTTGATTAATTAAGCTCTCTTTCAGCATCAGATGACGTGTTTTGGTTAAATTTCTTATTGTACTATATTTACTCCTAATTCCTTAATCTTGGATCCATTGTTGAGGACTAGTGTACGATTAAGTTGGATTCATTGCCTTTTATGTAATCTTGATGTAATTTTGATTTATTTTCAAGTTTGAGAATAATCAATGATATGTTTTCTTGATTGTACTTTTCTGTACAAGATTGTAATGCTTGTTAAAATTTTTAAAAAATTCATAAATAAAAAAATAAAAAAAAGAATACAGAAAGATTTTTCAGTTGCTTGTCAAGCCTGGAAGCACGTGTCTAGATGCTCTGTTCAGCTGTGGCCACAGAGCAAGCTGTTGTATATGTTCTCTTCTTGGCCCATGATAGGAAGAATCCTCCACAGGATCACAAACAATCGGGGTAAGGTCATTCTCATGGCTCCAGATTGGCTGTGCTGATCTAGTTCGCTTTCAAAATAGGTTCCAGTCTCTGGCTACGTGTTCAACTGTACCTCCTGTCTCAAGGACCAGTAGTCATAGAAGATCTAGATTGCTTTGCTCTTATGGCATGGCTCTTAAGCTCGAGGCATTAGAATGCAAGTAATATTTATTTTTTAATTAATTGTAAACTGAATCGAGTTCCTTCAGGAAAGGATTTAGTACATAAACTGAAGATTAGATTAGATTAGAGTAGCCATTGCTACTCTGCTCAGGTCTGAAAAGCCAACAACGGGTTCTGTCTATGCAAAGGCTTGGAAAACTTTCCAGCACTGGTGCATCAAGGATAAAGAGGAGACTTTCTCTGCTCCGTTCTGGTGTTAGCCTTCCTCCAAGCTGGCCTTGGCAAGAGACTCTCAGTGGTGTCCCTTATAGTTCAAGTAGCGGGACTCGTTTGTTTTAGGGCTTGAGACCGAAGAACTACCCTAATGTCTTATCCAGAAGTAGCCAGATTCCTAAAGGGAGCACTGCACGTCAGGCCAGCGAGTCCTCCATTCCCTTCTTAGGATCTTAATGTAGTTTTGCAGGGTCTCAGCCAGGATCCATTCAAGAAGCTAAAGAAAGCGTCTTTGATGGATCTGCTGCTCAAAATGGTTTTTCTAGTGGCTATTATCTCAGTGAGAAGGGTCTCAGAGTTATAGGCCCTTTCTTGCGGCGAGCCTGTCCTAAAATTTACTGAAGCTGGAGTCTTTATGCACCATTCCATCCTTTTTGCCGAAGGTTGTGTCAGCGTTCCATGTTAATCTTGAAGTCATATTGCCAGTGTTCCAGTCCACAGGTTCCAAGAAAAAAGGACCGGATTCTGAAGAAGTTGGACGTTAAAGAGTGCTTCTCTGATATCTTGAGATCAACAATGAGTTCAGGCTATCTGATCATCTTTCTGTGCTTACAAATCCAGCTAGACAAGGTATGCCTGCTTCCAAGGCCAAGATTTCCAGATGGATCCATAGGGCCATTTTATCGGCATCTACTGTTTGTGGGAAACAGTCCCCTGTTTACAAAAAAGCACATTTAAGTAGAAGCGTAGCTTCATCATGGGCAGAAGCTCAGGCGGTCTCCCTTAAGGTGATTTGTAGGGCAGTGACTTGGTCCACTCTAGATACATTTTCCACGTTTTACAGAGTGGATGTAGTGGCAAGTGAGGATTCCACCTTTGAGTCCTCAGTGTTACGAGCTAGCACAGTGGTCCCGCCATAGTTTTCTGGAAAGGCTTTTGTACATACCGTCTGTCTAAAATGACAAACCTATTGCACTAGAGAAAGAGATTGGGTTCTTACCTTGCTAATATCTTTTCTAGGTATGTCATTCTGGACCCCCACCCTGTAATGTATTTCCTGCGACTGTCTGTCTCACTCAGAATGTTTGTATCCAAACCTGTCAGATGGATGCCAGTCAGACCCTAAGGGTATTGCTAGGACACTTTGGGTACTATTTGAGTTCCATTAATGTTTCTTTTTGGCATGATTGTTTTGATTGTTCATTGTTTAACACAGAATGACACATCTGTCTACTAGAAAAGATTATTATCAAAGTAAGAATTTAATCTCATTCTACTTGTGTGTCTGATTTAATATGGCTAGCTGTGGAGAATACCTGTTACAGTAAACAATTTTGCTTTATATTTTAATATAATATGATTATATTTTGAATTATTATGCTTTTATTCATTATGCATTGCTACATATTTTTGACTGTCGGTTGTTATTTTTTTATATAATGCATACTCTATTTTATAAATATGTAAAGTGTGTTGAACATCAGTTTTACTTCTAGAAAGGCATAATCCAAATGTAGGCAAACAATACTCAGTTGCTATTTGGGTGGCATGGGCCTGTCAAACCAGATTGCGTACTAGTTCCTTGGAGCTGGGGGAATTCCTGTCCCTCACGTATTTAAGGAAAGAGTGGATTATGTGACTAATGCTCTTTATGACATCGTCAGAGTCCTGAGTAAAGTTTCAGCTTACTCCATTTCTGCTGTGGGTTGGGCATTGTATGGGCGATTCAGCTTCAAAGGTCTGATGCTGTTTGGCAAGGGACTGGATGATGTCATGGCGAGTGTGGCAGATTGCCGTCCCAAATCCTTCCTGAACAACAGGAGCCTCTAGGAGATCCCGCAAGTTTTCCTCCACTACTCATCTTGAGACCCTTTCAGCGGTCCAGACAGAGATTTGTCAGTTACAGGTGCTAGCAGCCCATGGGCTTTTGGCCCCCAAGAAGCAACATTGACATTAGGACAATAACCTCTATTCCTCATATCGATGGGCGACTGTCAGCTTTCTTGAAGGAATAGGAACAGATTTAGTCCGACTGTTGGGTTCTGGATGTTATTTGTGAAGGGTACAAGATCAAGTTTTCTTGGCCCCCTCCAGATCTGTTCCTCGACTTCCTGGCCGGAGAAGGAAGTCAGAATCTGAGCGACAATGCAACAACTCTTAGACATTCATATCATAGAATCAGTTCCAGAAGAAGAGTTAGACTCAGGCAAATACTCTTTATACTTCATTGTACCTGGGAGAATTCCTTGCCTCTCTGGATTTGATGGAGGCACATCCCCATTTTTCTGGATCACAGGAAATATCTGAGATTTCATGTTCTGCAGCAACACTTTCAGTTTGTGGTGCTCCCTTTTGGTTTAGCTAGGGCTCCCTGCACCTTTCCCAAGATGCTAGTTGTATCAGCCCACCTGCGCAGGATGAGTTTCCAGGTATGTTCTTACCTAGATGATTGACTAATCAGGGTCCCCTCTTTCGAGGACGGCAGCATACGTTTCTGCTGGTGGTGAGCCTCCTGGGTTGGATAGTTGGCTTCCAAGAGTCACCTTTGTCTGACTCGGTGCTTGGAATATCTGGGAATGTGCTTTGATATGGCACAGTGCTGTTTTTCTTCCCGAGCCTCGCAAACAGAAACTCAAGAAGCAGATCGTGGAGATCTTGGATTTTCTGACCCCCATGGCCTAACATTACCTGCTAAGCTCAATGGCATCTTCCCTAGAGGTGGTTCCTTGGGCAAGAGCTCACATGTGCCCACTCCGGTATTCTTCTGTCCAGGTGGTCGCCACAGTGCCACTCCCTGCAAATACAGCTCCCCTGGACTAAGGGGCAAAGCGTAGCTTGTGCTGGTAGCTCCAGGGGTGCCCTTCTCAAGGGGTATACCTCTGCTGCTGTCCCCTCTAGGGTAGGTGGTCCCCTTCAGAAAGAAAGTGGTTCATAAATCATCTGAAACTCAGAGCCATTTGGTTGGCCTTGCTGGAGTTGCATCCTTCCTGTCAGGGAAGGCAGTGGGGTGTTTTCAGACAATACTACCACAGTGGCTTATGTTAAAAGACAGAGGCACCAGAAGCACTCCTCTTCTGGAGGCATGGATATTATTCCAGTGGGAGAAACATCATTTGCAAGCTCTCTCAGCTGCCCATGTGGCAGGGGTAGAGAATGTCCATGCCGACTTTCGTAGCAGGCAGACTCTTGCCTGGGGAGAGATTCTGACCCAGAGGGTGTTTTCCCTCATTGATCAGAGTAGGGGCAAACTGTACATGGAACTAATGGTCACAGCCAAGAATGTTCATTTCTACATTCAAAGGGTTGAGCGGGGAAGCGAAGGCTAGATACCCTAGTTTAGCCCTGACCCATGGAGCAGCTTCTCTGTTTTTCTGCCATGGGCCTTAGTGGGTTAGATCATTTGCAGGATAGCGATCCATCAGAGGCTGGTGATTCTGATGGCTCCAGGCTGGCTCTGCAGAAGCCTGAAACTGCCTGTTCATCCAGGGCTACTCAGTCAAGGCTCGGCTCCCATGGAGAATCCAGAACACTTTTGGTCTTAAGCATGGCTCTTGAGCGCGTAGCCCTGACTCAGAAGGATTACTCGGAGGTTGTGGTTACTACTATTCTTGGGGCCAGAGAAGCTCGCAATGGCTGTGGCTTACAATAACACCTGGAAGACATTGTAGTTGTGTTATGCCAAGGAGCAGGTGGAATCTCAGAGGGCTCCCATTTTGGTGATCCTTGCATTTCAGCAAGCTGGTCTTGAAAAAGGGCCTTGCAGTTTTGTCTCTTAACGTGCAGGTAGCTGGTATCTCGGGCTTGGAGAGGCTTGTAGTCTCTAGTGTCTCACCCAGATGTCACTTGGTTTTTGAAGGGGGCTTTCAGATTGAGATCCCTGTTACACAGACCGTTCCCATCTTAGGTCCTCAATATGGTCCTAAGGGGCCTGTCCCGTGCTCCATATGATCCTCTGACGGAATCTTCTCTGTTGGACCTTATGGTTAAGATTGTGTTTTTGGTTGACATAGTCTTGGCAACAAGGATTTCAGAATTACAGGCCCTCTCTTTTAGGGAACCCTTTCTTTGTTTCAAGGAGTTGAATGTTTCACTGCGCACAGTTTCTTCCTTTCTTCTGAAGGTAGTTTCTGCCTTCCATGTCAATCAGGAGCTTCGTTTGCCCACATTTCATCCTACAGGTTTGGCAAAACAGGACTCTTATGGAAGCTTGGATATGTGCAGAGCCCTGTTTATCTGGAGAAGACTAATGATTCCAGACTTTCTGATCATCTTTTTATACTGACCATCTACTCGAGGCAAGCCAGCCTCAGAACCCTCATTTGCCAGATTGATTCACATAGCAATTTCTTCTGCTTAAATTGCCTTTGGGAAACAGCCTCCTATCTATCGCAGCGCATTTGACGAGGTGTAGCAGCTTCCTGGTTGAAGTCCCGGACTGTCTCATCTGATGAAATCTGTAGAGCAGCTACTTGGGCTACTCTTTACACTTTTACAAAATTCTACAGAGTAGATGTGACAAATCGAGAGGATGTCGTTTTTGGGTCCTCTGTTCTGAGGGCAGACTCATCTGTCCCTTCCTAAACGTGTTGCACTACTTTGGTATTTCAGCTAAAGTTCAGACTCCTGTGTATGTGTGACAGAATAAAAGATTAGGTTTTTACCTCGATAATCTTGTTTCTGTTAATATACACAGGAGTCCATACAGCCATTCCTGCACAAACTTGATTCACCTTATTTTTGCCTCAGACTTTTCCAGTGTCAATCTCGGGACCTTTTTTACTGTATCTAAGGTTAAGCAGAGACATTGCTACAGGAACAGGGGGGGCTCCCTTTTCCATTTGCACTTCGCAGGTTGATTCCTAGCTACTCATATGCCTAATGTGGTCTTTATTGTTGCATTGTTAACTGTTTATTGATCTTTGTTCTATTGCATAAATTTCAGAGCAGAACAGAATATTTCAGTGGAGTTAGATTGCTTTGGTACCAACTGAACAAGGAGTTGTTCTCCACTGCAGAAGGGAAGGAGTTCAAGATCTTAAATTGACACCCTTCTGCAAATTTGCGATTAGTGGGAATCAACAGCTAAAGTATGGACTCCTGTGTATGTTAACAGAAACAAGATTATCGAGGTAAGAACCTAATCTTTCTATATTATGTGCACAATATTGTTCTATAAGAGCAGGTAGAAACCACTAATTCAGTTGTCATGAACCTGTGTGTTTAACTGCCTTTGCTGCTATAAAATTATATTTTCTCTCCTTATCAGCTGGAGAGTTGTTGACATTCAGCCACTGAGACTTCACGTGGAAGAAGAAGAGGTACATATTGCATATCGTTTTCCAACATAAATCACCTCATCTAAATTTGTTAATGTCTCTTAAGTCTTATTCTGAATTCTATGCTTGATGTTTGATTTGTAATTCTCAAAGCAGCAGAAACAAAAAGAGGGGAGTCCAACCTTGTCTGCAGTGAAAAAACCAACCAGGAAAAAACAAGCCAAAACTGCAGATATGTACAACAATGTAGACAAACTTTATTGTGACAACCAAACTATATATTAAAACCTTTTTACAAAACAGGGGACCCAACACGGTCCGTGTTTCGGACAACCTTCATCAGGGGTCCATGGTAGAAAAAGGAAAAAACATATGTCACAACAAATGTATATAATAAAGCCAAACTGATGTTATATAACGCCGAGAGTCACTGTGAATAGTAAAAATCGCTAGGTTTTAATATATAGTTTGGTTGTCACAATAAAGTTTGCCTACATCTTTGTACATATCTGCAGTTTTGGCTTGTTTTTTCCTGATTTGTAATTCTTAAAACTAACTATATTGCATCATGAATTAAATATATTGTAGCATAAAATCTTAAAAATTCATAATAGGCACATTAAAGAAGAGACTATTCCTTATCATCCATCTGGCACAGTGCAAATTAGTGGGTTTTATCTCCATACTCAACAGATGGAGGTAGAGAAACGAGACAGTTTCCCAATAATATCACCAGAACAAAAGAAGATGTAGACTGAGTATAGTCAATATTTCTGTTATGACCCCTCCAGATTCTGTACCACAAGTGTTCAGTTTCAACCCGCGAACCAGGTATTGCAGAAAACCACACTTTTTCTGCATGTGCTCCTCCCATTTAACTGAGTAGAGACCGAGCCCGCTTCAGTTTCAATTTCTGCAAACAAACTGTGCAAAAGGCTCTGCTCTGATTTTTTTTTTTTTTTCTTACTTTTTCATCTTCAGTTTGTGCTTCGGTGCCATGAGACCTCTTCTAGAGAGGTTCTCTGTCTGGGAAAGGAAGCATTTTCCATGGAGCTGGACTGCAACATCACAGGGAATCTTTGTGTGGATCTGTGGGGCCAGCCTGCTGTGTGCCACCTTTCGGAGTTCGTTCCCCTAGGAGCTTGCTTACCTTCTGACTTTGTCAGAGGCTTAAGCGCAGGCTAATTGCATCCTAATTAAGAGCTCTCATGGTATTAGGGTGCAGCTGCATTTTTCCTGTCCCCGGTCATGTGGAGTTCTGAGGGGGCGTAGGTTTCAGTTGGGGTCTGTCCAACTGGCAGCCCGAAGATTTAGTGGTTCGGACCATCTGGAGCAATTCTGAGGCAGAAATCCTTTCCCTCCATTCCAGCAGCATGCTTGGGAAGGGTGCGGGAGCTTCAGGCCTCAGCGCCTCCAGGTCTTCTAAGGCTGGGGAGCCGATGTGGGTCTGGGATATGGGCAAAAAATCCCGCCCAGTGGCTGTTTCTGGCAGTGGTGCCAAATGGCAGTGCACTGAGTCCAGGGACTCTCTATGGGCATCACCAGGGGTCCAGCAGGACTCGGCCTCTGCACAGGGTGCGTCTGGAACTTATCCAACTCCTTTGGAGAGCTTATATTACAGACCCAACACATTCGACGCAGCCAGTGGGCGCGTCATCTGTTTCCAAGACAATCATTTCTTTGTCGGAGGTCCCTGTTCAGAGCCCCTCTATTCCGGTTTGCACGGATCCAGACTGCCCTAGTTGACATTCGGACACTATGCCTCTTCTATCACTAGACACTGCCTCCACCCTAGATGATGTTGATACTCTCTGGGTCAGCAGGATACCTCAGAGAGTCCTGATCTGACTGAGGATCCCTCCATCCGCCAGCTTTTTAAGTCGGTGTCCGTCCACTATTTTATTTCAGATACCACGAAGAAACTGAAATTAGAGAGTCAGCCCTCTACACTTCAGTGTTCTGTCATGAGCTGCTATAATGCTCTGACATCCTTTTTTCTGCTCATCCAGAACTCACTGCCTTGATCATGGATCAGTGGGACATGCCTGAGAGTACTTTCCGGCTGACTAAAGCTATATCTATGCTTTATCCTATGGCGCTTGAATTTCAGCAGCTATTTGAGCAGCCTAAAGTGGATTCGGCAGCCCTCCCTAGTGATGGGGAAGTTGATGCTTAAAGATTCCCAAGATCACAGATTGAACATAATGTAACTTCTTCAGGCATCAAGGCGGCTGCGGCCACCTTGTTTGCAGCTCGTGCTTATCACACGAAATTGTACCAGGTGCCCTCGGTGGAGGAGGATGCTTGTCCTTGGCTAGTTCTCGAGGGTGTGGATTATGTGGCGAATGCATTGTATGACCTCGGAGTTCTAGGCAAGATCTCAGCTTATGTGGTGTTGGCCTGCAGGACACTTTGGATTTGTCACTGGGCTGGAGACTCGGCCTCTAAAGCAACACTGAGCAAGCTACCTTGTAAAGGACAAATGCTTTTTGGCAAGGAGCTGGATGACCTCATCACTAGAGTGGCTGATCGCAGGCCTAAATCTCTTCTGGACAACAAGCCTCAACAACCCTCACCATCCCTCAAGTGGGAGTCAGAGTACCGTATTTTCACGCAAATAACGCGCACCCGTGTAAAACGCGCACACGGGTATAACGCGCAGAAATCACGATGATATGTACAAAAACTTTTGTATATCGCGCTCACTGGTATACCGCGCATGATGCCCGACGCTCCTTTCGCCCGCCCTGACTCTCCGTTCACCCCCCCCCTGACTTCCGTGCACTGCCCTGACTTTCCGTGTGCTGTCCCGACTCTCCGTTCACCCCCCCTGACTTCCGTGCACTGCCCTGACTTTCCGTGCGCTGTCCCGACTCTCCGTTCACCCCCCCCTGACTTCTGTGCACTGCCCTGACTTTCCGTGCGCTGTCCCGACTCTCCGTTCACCCCCCCTGACTTCCGTGCACTGCCCTGACTTTCCGTGCGCTGTTCCGACTCTCCGTTCACCCCCCCTGACTTTCCGTGCACTGTTCCCCCTTGAAGTCCTGTCCCCCCTTGAAGGTCTGTCCCCATCCTGAAAGCCTGATGCCCCCCCCGACGTCCGATACATCCCCCCCCCCGGCAGGACCACTCGCACCCCCACCCCGAAGGACCGCCGACTCCCCAACAATATCGGGCCAGGAGGGAGCCCAAACCCTCCTGGCCACGGCGACCCCCTAACCCCACCTCGCACTACATTACGGGCAGGAGGGATCCCAGGCCCTCCTGCCCTCGACGCAAACCCCCTCCCCCCAACGACCGCCCCCCCCAAGAACCTCCGCCCGTCCCCCAGCCGACCCGCGACCCCCCTGGCCGACCCCCACGACCCCCCCACCCGCCTTCCCCGTACCTTTGTGTAGTTGGGCCAGAAGGGAGCCCAAACCCTCCTGGCCACGGCGACCCCCTAACCCCACCCCGCACTACATTACGGGCAGGAGGGATCCCAGGCCCTCCTGCCCTCGACGCAAACCCCCCTCCCCCCCCCAACGACCGCCCCCCCAGCCGACCCGCGGCCCCCCCTGGCCGACCCCCCCACCCCCCTTCCCCGTGCCTTTGGTAGTTGGCCGGACAGACGGGAGCCAAACCCGCCTGTCCGACAGGCAGCCAACGAAGGAATGAGGCCGGATTGGCCCATCCGTCCTAAAGCTCCGCCTACTGGTGGGGCCTAAGGCGCGTGGGCCAATCAGAATAGGCCCTGGAGCCTTAGGTCCCACCTGGGGGCGCGGCCTGAGGCACATGGTCGGGTTGGGCCCATGTGCCTCAGGCCGCGCCCCCAGGTGGGACCTAAGGCTCCAGGGCCTATTCTGATTGGCCCACGCGCCTTAGGCCCCACCAGTAGGCGGAGCTTTAGGACGGATGGGCCAATCCGGCCTCATTCCTTCGTTGGCTGCCTGCCGGACAGGCGGGTTTGGCTCCCGTCTGTCCGGCCAACTACCAAAGGTACGGGGAAGGGGGGTGGGGGGGTCGGCCAGGGGGGTCGCGGGTCGGCTGGGGGGGCGGTCGGAGGTTCTTGGGGGGGCGGTCGTTGGGGGGGGAGGGGGGTTTGCGTCGAGGGCAGGAGGGCCTGGGATCCCTCCTGCCCGTAATGTAGTGCGGGGTGGGGTTAGGGGGTCGCCGTGGCCAGGAGGGTTTGGGCTCCCTTCTGGCCCGATATTGTCGGGAAGTCGGCGGTCCTTCGGGGTGGGGGTGCGAGTGGTCCTGCCGGGGGGGGGATGTATCGGACGTCGGGGAGTCGGCCGGGCAAGAGGGCTTGGGCTCCCTCTTGCTCCGATCGTGGATGCGGGTGCGGGTGGGAGCGCGTGCGAGCGGTCGTTCGGGGTGGGGGTGCGAGTGGTCCTGCCGGGGGGGGATGTATCGGACGTCGGGGAGTCGGCCGGGCAAGAGGGCTTGGGCTCCCTCTTGCTCCGATCGTGGATGCGGGTGCGGGTGGGAGCGCGTGCGAGCGGTCGTTCGGGGTGGGGGTGCGAGCGGTCCTGCTGGGGGGGTGAATCGGGCGTCGGGCGGGGTGGGAACTATGTTTAAAAACTTTTGTATACCGCGCTCACGCATATAACGCGCGAGGGGTATGCGCGGTAGGTAAAAACGCGTATAACGCGCGCGTTATATGCGTGAAAATACGGTACTTTTCATCCCTCACACAGATTTTGCTAGAATAATTTGGGTTCCTGAGCCTTGTGATATTCCCAGGGGTACAGTACCAACTCCAGATGCCCAAAGTCATCTGGTTCATGCCTCAGCCCTGCGTCTAAGAAGTGCCAGTGACGCCAGAAGTCTAGCGGTGCTCCCTCATATCGGGGGCCAGTTGTTGTCATTTTATCAGGAGTGGGCTCTGATTTCCTGGGCTCAATGGGTGCTGGACATCATTCAGGAGAGCACTAAATAAGACTTCTTTCACCTTCCCCCGGATTTGTTTCTGGATTCTCCGGCCATCTGGCTAGAGAAGAAATCCAAAGTCTAGATTACCCTGAGGCGCCTCTTGGACATCCGAGTGGTAGAGCCCATTCCAGAAAACAAATCGGGCTTAGGCAGATACTTCTTATACGTCATCATGCCAAAGAAAAGATCAGAGGACTAAATGACACATTCTGGAAATGAAGTCGGTCAATGCCTATCTGCAGATAATGCATTTTTGGATGGAAATAGTGCGTTCGGTCAGCGCATCTGTAACCCTGGGGGAGTTTCTTGCATGACTGGATAGTGCTGGGGAGGAGCCAGCTCTCTTGGTACATGTAGGTACCAGTGACATAGAAAAATGTGGGAGGGAAGTTCTGGAAGCCAAATTTAGGCTCTTGGGTAGAAATACAGATCATCTAGGGTAGCATTTTCAGAAATGCTCCCAGTTCCACGCAAAGGTTCCAAGAGGCAGGCAAAGCTCAAAAGTCTCAATGCGTGGTTGAGACAATGGTGCAGGGATAAGGGATTTAGATTTGTTAGGAACTGGGCAATCTTCTGGAAAAGGGGGGAGCTTGTTCCGAAAGGATGGACTACACCTTAACCGGGATGGAACTAGGCTGCTGATGCTAATGTTTAAAAAGGAGATAGAGCAGTTTTTAAACTAAGATATTGGGGAAAGCCGACAGTTGTCCAGGAGCGGATGGTTCAGTGTGAGGTATCCTTGGTGTATACTATTGAAACAGGATATTTAGGGAGTCCCAGTAGAGAGGTTCCAATAATGGTGAAAGAAAGCCATGAGGATTTAAGAGAGAGGCAACGTAAAAGATTTAAATTTTCCCTGTCTTCTCAACAGCCCGTAGTTGCAAGGAAAAAACACAATTTGAAGTGTTCTTTTAGGCTTCCGCTGCTAGCGTCAAGATTGCAGTTTCCGGGCCTCTCTGCGTCTGTGTAGAAAGAACTGGCGTTTCAGCCATCATGCCGTTGCTTTCTTCAGGGTATGCATACCCTGAAGAAAGCCACAGTATGATGGCTGAAACCTTGGTTCTTTCTACACAGATGCAGCGAGACCAGGAATCCTGCTACAATAACAATTTGAAGTGTCTGTATGCAAATGCTAGAAGCCTAAAAAATAAAATAGGAGAGTTGAGTATACAGCACTGAATGATGCGATAGATATAATAGGCATTTCGGAGACCTGGTGGAAGGAGAACAATCAATGAGCCACTGTGTTACCTAGGTACAAATTATATCGCAAGGATAGAGTAGATCAAATTGGAGGGGGGGGTTGCACTATATGTTAGAGCAGGGATCTCAAAGTCCCTCCTTGAGGCCCGCAATCCAGTCGGGTTTTCAGGATTTCCCCAATGAATATGCATTGAAAGCAGTGCATGCACATAGATCTCATGCATATTCATTGGGGAAATCCTGAAAACCCGACTAGATTGCGGCCCTCAAGGAGGGACTTTGAGACCCCTGTGTTAGAGGGAATTGAATCAAATAAAATAAACATTCTGCATGACATAGATAGCAGTGTGGAATCCTTATGGATAGAAATTCCATGTGTGAAGGAAAGGAATATAAAGGTAGGGTTATACAGTAGACTCCACTTAAGTTTAGGCCCTTCGGACTGGGTTGCCACGTGCGCTTAAACAAAGTGTGCGCTTAATAGGAGTACCACTTGTTAGTCATGAAAAGTCGCAGTACACTGTAGTCAAATGCAATAAAACTTTTATTCAACCAAAAATACACCAAATATAATGTAATATGGTATAGTTATAGAAACAGTATTCGGTTTAATGCAGGGATCTCAAAGTCCCTCCTTGAGGGCCGCAATCCAGTCGGGTTTTCAGGATTTCCCCAATGAATATGCATTGAAAGCAGTGCATGCACATAGATCTCATGCATATTCATTGGGGAAATCCTGAAAACCCGACTAGATTGCGGCCCTCAAGGAGGGACTTTGAGACCCCTGTGTTAGAGGGAATTGAATCAAATAAAATAAACATTCTGCATGACATAGATAGCAGTGTGGAATCCTTATGGATAGAAATTCCATGTGTGAAGGAAAGGAATATAAAGGTAGGGTTATACAGTAGACTCCACTTAAGTTTAGGCCCTTCGGACTGGGTTGCCACGTGCGCTTAAACAAAGTGTGCGCTTAATAGGAGTACCACTTGTTAGTCATGAAAAGTCGCAGTACACTGTAGTCAAATGCAATAAAACTTTTATTCAACCAAAAATACACCAAATATAATGTAATATGGTATAGTTATAGAAACAGTATTTGGTTTAATGCAGGGATCTCAAAGTCCCTCCTTGAGGGCCGCAATCCAGTCGGGTTTTCAGGATTTCCCCAATGAATATGCATTGAAAGCAGTGCATACACATAGATCTCATGCATTTTCATTGGGGAAATCCTGAAAACACGACTGGATTGCGGCCCTAGAGGAGGGACTTTGAGACCCCTAGTTTAATGCAATAAACTTTTAAACCAACATTCTACTGAAATAATCAGTCATTATTTTCTGCATGCAGACTATTGGTTGTCTGCAGTGTCCTTTATGACTGTACAGATATCGGAATTAGTTCTGTCAGATGATGTGGGCAGATCGTTGTCAACGGTGACATACAGCTTGTGACTAGAGTCCAACTGGGAGTTCAATGGATGCAGTGTCTGCTTCAGTTGTCTCATCAGAGATGTGAATGAAACTCGCCTGTCGATAGTAATTTGAAATCATTGATGATGAGACTCGACTCCATACCTCCCGTACCATATAAAGAGAGTTGAACACCATCATTTTTCTCACCAGCTCAGCAGCTCTGGGGCTGGATTCTGTGCTTGCATCAATCACTGCCATCACATATCTTAGGACAAGTGACCTGTAATGACATTTGAAGTTTGTGATTATCTCTTGGTCCATTGGCTGGATCAAAGAGGTTGTGTTTAGCAGCAGAAACACTAGTTTGATGTTGGTTAGTTTTACATCATTTCTGTGTACTGCTGTTATCACACAGCATTACAATGTGCCTCCTACGCCTTCTCATCAGATTGTCAACCATTCAATTCACAATGTCGCTGTCATCCATGCGTTTTTGTTGCTTTCATATTCAACAGGTAGGCGTTTTAATGTTTTTGAAGCACTGAGGATTTTGATTCTTCCCAATCATCAGTGGCTCGAGCTTTTCACTTCCATCCATATTGCAACTGAGCTCCTTTGGCGCCTTGAAGCCAACAGCTTTGCTGCGTTTGAAAGATGTCCCGTCAGGGATGGCATGCCAATTCAAGCCTGTCTCATTGGCGTTGAAAACGTCACTTGGTTCATATCCATCAATGACTGATGGCAACACTTCCATGACCCATCTTTCTGCACCAAACTCATCCGCGTCTTGTTTTTCACCATGCTGCTTCTTAAATTTTATGCCATTACGAACTTTCCACCTCTCTAACCATCCGTTTGTCGCTTTGAAGTCTTCTACACCCAGTTCTTCAGATAACTGTGCTGCTTTCTCCATCAGCAGAGGTCACTGATTGGCAGTTGTTGACTTCTAGCTTCAGCAAACCATTGCAGCAACGCCTGTTCAACGTCTCCAGCCTTCCCAATTCTTTTCCGTTTTCTGGTAGGATTGATGTTGTTTTGCCAGTCTTTCAATATCGCTTGCTGTTTTTTTGTAAATCTGAGAAATCTGGTAAGGATGAATGCTGTAATCTTTTGCAATAGAGACCTGACTTTCCCTTTGGTCAAGTTTCTTTAAGACATTGACATGTTCAGCCAAAGACAATGATTTTTGTCCACGCGATGCCATGGTGCAGTTCCGAAAGTTCAAACACCTGGCCAGGCCTAGGCTGCAGTTCCGAAACACGTGACTCATCCACGTCAGAATGTGATTGCTTTTAACCGGAGTGAATGTAACATGAAAGAATAGATATTGGACCTATGATATCAGTGCGCATAAGCAGATTGTGTGCTTATCAGAATTGCAATATCCGGAGTTTACATCCATTGACTTTAATGTAAAAAAAAACAGGACCCATGGTGGTCAGGTACAGATAACCAAAGCGTGCGCTTAACCGAAGTGCACTTAGGTGGAGTCGACTGTACTATGAAGATATATTTTCAGAGATTAGGAAAGCTGGAGAATTAGGCAACAGTATAATAATGGGTGATTTCAATCACAACTTGAATAGATTGGAGGAGCACGATAATCGCATATATTGAAACAGCCTACTCCTAAATAGATATGCACGCGGGGTTCCTGACAAGCGCTGTATATCCTCAGGAACAAAAAAGCAACACTAGTCAACATAAGCCAAATAGCAATGGCATAAATGAGGGATGGAGAAAAAAACCTCAGTTAGGCTTCATGGGTTTTAGGAAAAAAAACTCCACTCCCTTTAGAGAGCGCCGGCCCGATTTTTAGGGCTGAAAAAAAAAAGGCACCTCACCACTGGTTTGCTCCGAGGATCTATCACAGCAACTAATCCCAGGTAAACACTATAGTAAGCATAGCTGAACCCCACTGTGGGGGAATAAACAGTTGACCAAACAGTTGGTAACTTTAAGGACTTATCTGTTTCCTGGCAAAGCACCAGTGTCCTTCCATATAGAGAATCAGTCCAGGCTCTTGCACAGGAACACGCTGTCCTGTAAACCCGACTAGGAAAATTCCAAGTTTTGCTTGATCACTGCTTCAGGGGTATAGCAAACTCTAGCAATGAACAACTCCAACTCTGATCCCCCTCCTTCCTCTCTTCCTTCCCCCCCTTTCCCTTCCTTTTTCCTTTTCCCTCTTTTCCCCCCATTCCTCCGCCTTTATTCACCTTTCTTCCTTCTTCCCACTTCCCTCCCCTCTTTCCCCTTCCTTCCCCATACCCCTCACCCACCCCTCTTTTTTTCTGACATCCTCCTTCCCCCTTTTCCCATTCCCCCTTTTTTTCTTCCTTCCCCCCTTCCCCCTTCTTCCTTTCCCTTCCATTTTTCTTTTGCCCTCTTCTTTTTCCACATTTCTTTTAAGATGAGATATGTTTGCTTTGTTGATAATTATTTTATTCTTTAACATATGCAGTTTTTAACTTTTTGATATATATATGTCTAATATATTATGTTTTAGTATGTTTTATATAACTGATGTCTCATTATTTTAACATTTACTTTTGATTTTGTACTATTATATATATATATATATATATATATATATGTGTGTGTGTGTATATAAATACCGTATTTTTCGCTTCATAAGACGTACTTTTTTTCCCCAAAAAAGTGGGTGGAAATAAGGGTACATCTTATGGAGTGAATATACCCAACCGCAGAGAGAATTACACCCTCCCGGGTCCCTGGACACTGACCTCATGCGCCACGGCTCTGCTGGTGTCTGGGTGAATGAGTGAGGATGGGGTGAGAAGGCCGGGATGGTGGTGCTGAGCCCTTGAAGCTGATCTCGCTCTTCATCTGCGATGAGCTCAGAGGAGAGTGCAGGCACCGCCACAGATGCAACTGCTGGCCTCTATTAAGAACTTCTGGGGCAGCAAATTGGGACCGCGGCTGTTCCCCTGCTCGGGGAGGAGGCGGAGGCCAAGGACAAAGAACCGCCGGCGCCTGCAGCTGATGGAATCGGCGACAGGGGCAGCGGTATTCCCCAGCCAAAGCAGCACATCAACACCAGAACCCCCAAAGCTGACTCGGGCTCAATCTGCAGCAGCGACAACATCGGCCTGACCCCCATGTGTAAGATCTGCTTCCAGGGAGCCGAGCAGGTACTGAAGCGCGCTCATACCCAACCCCTCTGCTGTTTCTGCTTCACGACCACTTTTTGCTTACCGGTATATTTTTCCTATTAAGAAAGAGAATGGTGGGTTCATGAGTTGGGGATGGGTCGCAGGATGGGTTTATTATTTTGGGTGTTTTGGTTGTTTGGTTGTTGGGGGGCTGTTACCCCTGAATGTTGAGCTAGCCTGGCTGTTACTGTTGTGGGGGGGTTGACTATGGTGGATCTATGGGCCAGTGTACCGTATGGGTGGGGGGAAGGGGATTGTTGGGGGGGTGGGATGGTTTTGTGATGTATTTGTTACTTGTTTATTGGATTTTTGTGTGCTGTATTAAATTCAATAAAATGTTTCAACACAGAGAGAGAGAATGGGTGCATAGGGGGGGTAAAAAAAGTTGTGCATTAAAGATAAGATTATCCTTTACTTTACCAATTGCTGACTCTGCAGCATATACATGTGTCTGTGAGCACAATGCAGGGACATGTGTTGTACAATGTTAAGTTCATAGTTAAACTCACCAAGATTTCAGTGTAGCTATGTACTATTACATCTGTTTAATTT
This sequence comes from Geotrypetes seraphini, assembly GCF_902459505.1. Taxonomy (NCBI): domain Eukaryota; kingdom Metazoa; phylum Chordata; class Amphibia; order Gymnophiona; family Dermophiidae; genus Geotrypetes; species Geotrypetes seraphini. The sequence continues at coordinate 162,049,957 of NC_047088.1, read as the reverse complement.
TATGAGACCTCAAGAAGATTCCTTAGAAGAAAGTAATTCTGGTGAGGTTGTAATGAGCATAACTCTAAATCTAGGGTGCTTCTTATGGTCAGGTCTTATGAAGCAAAAAATACGGTATATATGGTTTTCATGTTTTATGTCCTTGTAGACCCCTGAGGCAGGCCATATGGCTGAAACACGTACGTGTCGGGTCTTGAATGAATAAAAAGATTGAGCACCAAGGTCACCTCTTTTGTTTCTCTTTGTTCTACTCCAGTGGTTCCCAAACCTGTCCTTGGGGACCCCCAGCCAGTCAGGTTTTCAAGATATCCCTAATGAATATGCATGAGAGAGATTTGCATATAATGGAAGTGACAGGTATGCAAATCTCTCATCAAGTTTATTATGCAATTTGATTAATCGCCTATTCTACATTCTAGGCGATGTACAAACATAAATGAATAAATAAAAACTTGGGATAATTATTACATAGACAAATAATATTACATAATTACAAAAACTTACAATCATGAAACACTAGGAAATATATATTTAAAGGGTTACATTCTGTATCAAATTCTATATTTCAGGATTACAACAAAAGGAAGGGAGTAAAGTACAAATAAGAAGATATAAGGTTAAGAAGGAATGTAAAGTCATTTATTAACTAAAAACGTCATTGAAAAGAAAACTTTTAAACTTAGTCTTGAATTTAGTTAAGTTCTTTTCTTCTCTAATATAGAGAGGGAGATTATTCCAAGATTGTGGGGCGGTCACTGAAAAAATAGTAAGCCGTCTAGTGTTAATAACTTTCAATGAGGGAATAGCCAATAGATGTTGATCCTGAGATCTCAGTGTTCTTGTAGTTATATATGGAATTAACACTCTGAAAATGAAAGCTGGGGTTTGAGACATTAGTGATTTGAAAGTAAGCAAACAGATTTTATATAAAATACGATGTGCGACGGGAAGCCAGTGGGATTCCTTAAGTAAAGGTGTGACATGGTCGAATTTATTTGCTTTATGAATTATTTTTATGGAAGCGTTCTGTATAATTTGAAGGCTTCTGATTTCTTTTTGGGATAGGCCCATAAACAAAGCATTACAATAATCTAGTTTGGAAATAATTAGGGAATGTATTAGAATATTTAAAGATTTTGCACATAAGAATTTTGCAACAGAACGAATTTGGCGTAATCTAAAAAAAGTAGATTTAACCACGTTACTTATGTGATCGTGGTATGATAATTTAGTGTCAAAAGTTATACCTAGGATCTTAATATTTTGGCGTATCTGCAGAGGTGTATGATTAATAGAAATTGGGAAGATTAGTGTGCTACAATCTTTCCAAGGAAAGAGCATAACGTTGGTTTTAAGGATATTTAGAGATAGCTTATTAACATCAAGCCAATGGTGAATTTGATCCAATTTCTCATTTATTGCTGTTATTTCTTGTGTGTTATTAGGGTCAATTGGGTGTAATATTTGAATGTCATCGGCATAGGCGTATACAGAAAATCCAATAGATTGACATAAGGTCAAAAGTGGAGCAAGAAATATGTTAAATAGTATTGGAGAAAGTATTGATCCTTGTGGTATACCATATGGTGCTGAGAAACTATTGGAGGTGGTGTTATTAAAAAAGACCTTGGACGAACGATTGTGGAAATAAGATTTGAACCAGTTTAAAACTTGATCAGTTATGCCGATGGACTGAAGCCTATGAATTAAAAGAGTATGGTCGATGGTATCAAAGGCAGAGGATAAGTCTAATGAGATCAAGACAACTGAAGAATGGTGATCTAAATGGTACAAAATTGTTGTGGTCAAACCTATCAAAGAATATTCAGTAGAGTGATTTTGTCTGAATCCTGTTTGATTTGGATGCAGGACATTAGTTTTTTCAATGTATTCTCATGCATATTCATTAGGAATATCTTGAAAACCTGACTGGCTGGGGGTCCGCCAGGACAGGTTTGGGAACCACTATTCTACCCTGAGGAGGTAGAAACTCCTGTTTGTGTGTTTTGACCAATTTCCCTACCATGGAGTGCTACAGCTGATTTTTCTGTGTTGCATAGCTTGTGGTGTCTCTTGTGCTCTTTCAGCGTCAGTCCAGTTTCACCAGTGTAAGATTGGCCAGAACTGCATGGTATTTCATATACACCAGGGGTTTGGAGCAGAGGCAGCAAGTTTTTGTGGTGCATTGTAGGCTGTTTTGATGTTATTTTTCTTTAGTAGTTTTCTATGCGATCTGTTACTCCTTGGATATAAGGGAGCACTACCAGCCTTCCCTGTTCTCAATCGGGTCAGCCCAACAAACTTTCCCACCTAAATTCAAATTTCTCAACCTAAAGACTGCCCTGTTCTCAATCAGGTCTGTGAACCCACTATATATAAAGACACACTGCAGACCTCACAGCATACCCTGAAGAAAGCCACAGCATGATGGCTGAAACGCCGGTTCATTCTACACAGATGTGGCAAGACCCGAAAACCTGATACAATCATGACGCCAGGCGTGGAAGCCTAAGAGAATAATCCACAACCACGTTCTTGAGTACAAGTCATACTTAAATCAGGCGTCTGTAACTTGGGGGACTGCCTTGATTTTGGGGATTGCCTTGATTTTTTTTTTGTACTTCATTCCCAGAGGGTGGTAGAAAAACTGGAACGCTCTTCTGGAGTCTGTCATAGGGGAACACACCCTCCAGGGATTCAAGACTAAGTTAGACAAGTTCCTGCTGAACAAGGACGTACGCTGGTAGGGCTAGTGTCAGTTAGGGCACTGGTCTTTGACCAGAGGGCCGCTGCGTGAGCGGACTGCTGGGCATGATGAACCACTGGTTTGACCCAGCAGCAACAATTCTTATGTTCTAAATAATACCATCAGTAATAGAGGTTACTTTGGGAGGCATCTGGTAGACAGTGAAGGGGTTCATAAATGCCTCTACCATCCCCTCTCCTCTCCTCTCTTTTTTAAGTGGTGCTCATACAGGAAGAGAAGTGTTCCCTTTTAAACTGTGCTAAACATCTAGTATCTGAGTAAAATTCAGAGTAGCTATGAAGTACAGTCAAGGAATTATCTCACTGTTACCATTCATCTTTTCAATCGGTTGTTCTGCATATCCGCTATGTGGGAATTGTTACTTTCCTTCCACTATGTATGTACTGAATGTATTTGACCTATGCAACGAATATCTCTAGCTGCTATACTCATATGGCCTTATCGTTCATTTTGCTACTATGCTTACCCACTAAACATGTTCACAGTCCTACATGCAGCATCTAGGAATTATCTCACTGCTGCTGTTATTCCTTTCTATTGGTTTTTTGTATATCTGCTTTGTGTGAATGTGTAACTTTGTTGCTATCCTTTCACTATGTACATAAAATTGTAACCCGTTCTGGGAGGACGGGCTAGAAAATCAACTTAATTAAATAAATAAACAAGTAGGGAAAGCATACAGTGTGTGGCTCATTTCCAATCTCCCTGCGAGTGTTTATGTATATGTTTGTCGTGTTTGTGTATGTATCTGTAAGAAGTGCTCATAAGGTCATGTTTAATGGAAATTTTTTGCTCACGTCAACTCAGTCCTTTGTTCATGAAGAAAAATTTTTGCTCATGTCAACTCAGTTTTTAGAGGGAACATTGTTCTGCAGCAGTGGGAAAGCAATGCAGAAGCTCACTGGAGCGGGAGTTTAGTGCTGTCCAGATTCACAATTTGAATCAATTTGTTTGGGGAAAAGAGAAGATGGAACTTCTGTCTACATGGGTGTAGTCTACAGACCTCCAACTCAATCGCAGCAAATTGATAAAGATCTGATTGTGGATATCCAAAAGTTTGGAAAGAAAGAGGAGGTGCTGCTGTTGGGAGATTTCAACCTGCCGGATGCGAACTGGAAAGTTTCGTCTGCGGAATCGGAAAGAAGTAGGGAGATTGTGGATGCCTTTCAAAAGGCTCTGCTCAGACAAAGGGTGACGGAACCCACAAGGGAAAAAGCGATATTGGATCTGGTCCTCACAAATGGAGAGAGTATATCTAATGTACAAGTGGGTACTCACCTGAGAAGTAGTGATCATCAAATGGTTTGGTTTGATATAACGGCTAAAGTGGAGGGAGGCCGCATGATACTAAAAGGCCTAGATTTCAAATGTACAGACTTTAAGAGCTGTTAGGATGGGAGGACATAAGAGAAGTGGAAAAATAGTGGTCTAAGCTGAAAGGAGCTATAAAAATGGCTATGGAACTTTATGTGAAGAAAATAAATAAAAAAAAGAAACCAACATGGTTCTCCAAACTAGTGACGGAGAAAATGAAGAGCAAATGGCTAAAAAGTAAAAAAGGGAGACAAAAATTTTTTCTGATACATCAGTGAAAGGAAGAAGATGAAAAATGAAGTTGCTAAACTAAAAGATGCTAGGAACCGATATGTGGAGAGTGATGCGGAAAAAGCAGACGTACTAAACAAATACTTCTGCTCTGTGTTCACGAAAGAAAATCCTGAAGAAGGACCAAGATTGGCAAAGCTACATGGAAAAATGGAGTAGATTCTGCGCCATTCACGGAGGAAAGTATTTATGAAAAACTTACAAAGTGATAGGACCGGACAGGATCCTTCCCAGGATACTGAGGGTACTCAGAGAGGTTCTGGCGGGTCCTATTAAAGACTTGTTAAACAAATCTCTGGAGATGGGGACTGGAGAAGAATGGATGTGGTCCCTATTCACAAAAATGGTCACAGGGATGAAGCGGGAAACTACAGGCCAGTAAACCTCACTTCTGTTGTTGGAAAAATAATGGAAGTGTTGCTGAAAGAAAGGATAGTGAACTTCCTAAAATCTAATGGGTTACAGGATCAGAGACAACATGGCTTTACTAAAGGTAAATCTTGTCAAACGAACCTGATTGAATTTTTTGATTGGGTGACCAGAGAGCTGGATCAAGGACATATGCTAGATGTGATTTACTTAGATTTTAGCAAAGCCTTTGACACGGTTCCTCATAGGAGGCTCTTAAACAAACTTGAAGGGCTGAAGATAGGAATCAGACGCCAGAGGGTGGTGGTTAATGGAAGTCACTCGGAGGAAGGAAAGGTGCATAGTGGAGTCCCTCTGGGTTCGGTGCTGGGGCCGATACTGTTCAATATGTTTGTGAGTGACATTGCTGAAGGGTTAGAAGGAAAGGTTTGCCTTTGTTTTTATGAAACACAACCACACCGAGGAGGGAGTGGAAACATGAAAAAGAATCTACAAAAGTTAGAGGAATGGTCTGGCAACTAAAATTCAATGCAGAGTAATGCATTTGGGGATTAACAGTCAGAAGGAGCAGTATATACTGGGAGGGGAGAGGCTGATATGCAAGGAGGGGATAAGGACCTTGGGGTTATAGTGTCCGAAGATCTAAAGGCGAAAAAACAGTGTGACAAGGCGGTGGCTGCTGCCAGAAGGATGCTGGGCTGTATAAAGAGAGACATAACCAATAGAAGAACGAAGGTGTTGATGGCCCTGTACAGGTTGTTGGTGAGGCCCCACTTGGAATATTGTGTTCAGTTTTGGAGACCGTATCTAGTGAAGGACACAAGGCTTGAAGCAGTCCAGAGGAGGGCGACGGAAATGATAGGTTTGCGACAAAAGACGTACGAGGAGAGACTTGAAGACCTAAATATGTATACCTTAGAGCAGGGGTGTCAAGTCCCTCCTCGAGGGCTGCAATCCAGTCGAGTTTTCAGGATTTCCCCAATGAATATGCATGAGATCTATTAGCATGCAATGAAAGCAGTTCATGCAAATAGATCTCATGTATATTCATTGGGGAAATCCTGAAAAACCGACTGGATTGCGGCCCTTGAGGAGGGACTTTGACACCCCTTGCCTTAGAGGAAAGGAGAGACGGGGGAGATATGATTCAGACGTTCAATTACTTGAAAGATATTAATTTAGAACATAATCTTTTCCAGAGAAAGGAAAATGGTAGAACCAGAGGACATAATTTGAGGTTGAGGGGTGGTAGACTCGAGAGCAATGTAAGGAAATTCTTCTTTACGGAGTGGGTGGTGGATGACTGGAATACGCTCCCGAGAAAGGTAGTGGAGATGAAAACGGTGACGGAGTTCAAAAAAGCGTGGCATGAACACAGAGGATCTAGATTCAGAAAATAATAGTAAATATTGAAGAACTAAGGCTAGTACTGGGCAGACTTGCACGGTCTGTGTCTGTTTATAGTTGTTTGGTGGAGGATGGGCTGGGGAGGGCTTCAATGGCTGGGAGGGTGTAGATGGACTAGAGTAAGCTTTGACGGAGACTTCAGTAATTGGAACCTAAGAACAGTACCGGTTAGAGCTTTGGATTCTTGCCCAGAAATAGGTAAAAAAAAAAAAAAAAAGAACCCAACGAATTTTTAGATTAAATCAGGTTGGGCAGAATAGATGGACCATTCGGGTCTTTATCTGCTGTCATCTACTGTGTTACTATGTTAAAAATTAGAACCTTTCTCACCTCCTTCCTGTCGTCACTAAAACCGCTTCTGCTGCTTTTCTAAAGCAGCAATAGTAGCAGTAGCAAAAGAAGCTACCATGAAGCACGAGTCAGCATTTGTGTAATCTGCTGGCTCTTCCCTGGAACAGGAAGTGACCGGCAACCATGTCAATGGAGTGTGCCTTGTGGTAGATAGTTTCTTTTGTCACCACTGCTGGTCACCTAGCAACAGAAGCATAGATGTCAGGGAAGGAGAACAGAGAAGAAGCAGACGCTGGATTTGGGGGAGCAGAGGTTGGATGGAAGAAGTGATGGCTGGAGAGAGAGAAAAAGAGAGAGAGAGCAGAGGCTGGATGGAGAGAGGGCAGACGCTGGATTGAATAAAAGAGGAAAGCAAATGATGAATGGAAGGAGGAGAGAAGGAAGGCAGACCATAGATGGAAGGAGGAGAAAGAGGGCAGATGCTGGATGAAAGGTAGAATAGAAAGACACCCTGGATGGAAGGGGGGAGGGAAGGACAGGACAAAAGAGAAGGGAGATGCTGGTCCTGCGGGAGGAAGTACAAGATGTGAGGGGGGAAGGGAGTTAAGAAGGAATAAGGGGAGAAACTGAATAATAGGAGGGATAAGGACATAGAGAAGTGGCGCTGTACATGGGAAGTGGGGCTAGAGTCTCACAGAGAGGTGTTTCTCGACAGGGCAAGAATAAAGATACAGAGAGGGGTGATGCTCAACATAGCAGGAAGGTAGAGGCAGGGACACGGAGGAGAACTGAACAATGGACATGGAAAGAGAAGAAATGCCAAACAGACCAGGAGACTGTCAAAAAAAGTTAAGGAAATGCAGAAGAAAGCAGAAACCAGAGACTGGGACCAACATGATTATAAAAATTCAAAGACCAGACATAGGAAGAAAAATTGAATTTTATTTTCTTTTTATTAATAGTAGCATTAAAGATCAGAATCAAATTGAAAACCTTTTTGCTGGGGGAGACTCCCAAGCCTCTTAACAAGGCACATATGATTGAGCCATTTTGGGGTTGGACTTCAACCCTGGTCTGACCTGGCCCATTCTGAATTCACTGTCTTTTCACCAATTCCTCCCACATGCCAAGTTTTATCTCATTTTGTTAAATTGTCAGTTATTTTGCCCTTAGATGGATAACCCAGCTTCTATTTGGTTGGAAAGAATAAAAAAGGCTAAGTACATAACTGATACTGCAGATTATATAAGGCATTTACACACTGAATCAGCTGAACTAGAAAGTTAAGCGACTTGATTTTAATCAACAGCATTTCAGTATTCCTGTTTCTGGTATGTGATAGTTAAAGAAAAACAATACCATCTGGTGTGTGTGGAAGATTATAGAAGCTATTTACATATTATAGATTATAAAGTAACAACTACAATATCGAAGTACTACCGACCTGACCATACTTATGGTAACTAAAGCTTATTTGCAAGGCAGAGGCTGACTTCAGTTTATAATTATAGGTAGAAGACTTGTCTGATGAAGCCTTTTCTTCTCGTCATGAGTGCTATGAAGAGAAGGAGAAAGCAAGATGGTCCTTATGGGAACAGAGCAGGTGGCACAGGCGGAACAGCAGGTAGGTATACCAGCCTCACACAAGATTATAACACTTGTGGACTTGATAGTAATCACTATTCTGCTAACACTAACTTTCCCAAACTACTGTAAGTGGAATGCCATTGACTTGTGCTTGAGTCCTAGTAGCTTGAGGAATTACAGATCTAAATAGAAATCTGTTTTGTGTTAGTCTGATAAGGTCCTCCAGCTTCATCCCCATGTTTTTTTTTCAACATCAGCCATCTGATTGCAGGTCACCCTCTTCGACTGATTGCTTCAATCTTTCCAAACATGTAACTTCATCATTTGGGATTCTACTGACATAGCAAATTTGATCTCTTCCAGAATTGATTTGTTAGTTCTTTTGGCGGACCACAACATGCCTAAAATCCTTCTCCAATACCAAAGCTCAAATGAGTCTGTCTTCTTTCTGTAGTGTCCAGCTTTCACATCCATAATTGACCACTGAGAAAATGAGTGCGTGGACAAGTTTGATCTTTGTCTGTAGTGTTGTTTCCTTGCCTTTGAATACTTTGTTGAGCCTTCATTGAAGAGCAACCTAGTGCTATTCTGCGGATTATTTCTTCTTGCTAGTTGCTTCTTTATTTATGAAAGTGGCCAAGAGATAGAATAGACATTGTAAAGGATTTCAATCGCCTTCAAGCTCAAAATATTCATCATTTTCCTTGTTCATGATCACTTCTAATTCCATGTTAATGACTTTCAGCATTCAGTTTTCTCAGTAGATACAACTCATCACCAGCAGCAAAGAAGACATGCTTTATCATCTGCATAGCTCAGGTTGTTTATATTTCGGCCACAAACTTTAAAACCAATGCTCTCTTCTTCTAAATTTGCTTTTCTGAAGATGGCTTTACCATAAAGGTTGAACAGATAAGGTGACAAGATGCATCCTTGCCTGACGTCACATTTTATTGGAAACCAATCAGTGTTGCCATATTCTGTTTGCACTTCAGCTTCTTGATTTTCATAGAGGCTCTTTATCAGCTGAGTTTTGTGGTTGGATATTCCCATTTACATTACATTAGGGATTTCTATTCCGCCATTAACTTGTGGTTCAAGGCGGATTACAAATGGATTGTCAGCACATTAGAAGTATTTAGGGAGTAGTTTGTACATTTCTTTGAGTTGCTAAGGATTACATCTGAATTGTCATGGTATTAGAAGTACATATGGAGTAGTTGCAGGTGATGCTTGGGTCATTTCTGATTGAGTTAGTTCGGTTTTATGTGTTTTCTGAATAGAAGGGTTTTTATTTCTTTTTTGAAGGTTTTGTATTCTGTGGTCGAGGTCAATAGGTTGTAGATTTGGAGGTCGAGTGTGGCAGCTCGAGGGGCTAGGAGGTTGTCGTACAGTTTTTTTTTCTTTTGACATTTTTGGTTGTAGGGTGTGTGAACGGTGCATGAGTTCTCCTATGTCTGGTTGAGTTGGATTGAATTAGTCGATTGTTCCAGTAGGCTGGGCTGTCTCGGTTTATTGCTTTAAATAGTAGGCAGTAAAATTTGAAGTGTATTCTCGCTTGTATTGGGAGCCAATGTGAGCCGTGGTATGCCTCTGTGATGTGATTGAATTTCTTCATTGAGTAGATCAATCAAGGCTGTGTTTTGTATTGTTTGCAGTTGTTTTATCATGGTTGCTGTGCAGGGGAAATATAGTATGTTGCAGTAGTCTAAGACCTAGGATTAGGGATTGCACCAAGAGTTGGAATTGTTTTCTGTCGAATAATTTTCTGACTTGCCTCAGGTTTCTCATGACTGCAAATGATTTTATTTTTATTGTTTGTGCTAGATGTCTCCATATTTTATCATGATCCACAAAGTCAAAAGCTTTGGTGTAGTTGATGAAGCAAAATTATAGGGGGCTTTTGGTATTTATTCTTTGCTCTTCTACAATATCCAACTAGCTCTGGCAATAATGACTCTTGTTCCTCAACCTTTTCTGAAACCAGCCTGAACTTCGGGTAGTTCTTGCTCAGTGTATGACTGTAGCCTTCGTTGTATTATTTTCAGCAATATTTTGCTGGCATGTGGAATTAATACAATCATTCTGTAGTTGTTACAGTCCTTGGTGTCACTTTCTTCGATACAGATATGAACAGTGATCTCAAATTGGTTTGCCCATGTTTTCTCCTTCCAAATCTTTTGATACAGTCGAGTGAGGGCCATGATAACATCTTTTGAGCCTTTGATTAATTCAGTTGGATTACTGTCGATGTCAGGTGACTTGTTTTTTTGATAAAGTTTTAATTGTTGCTATGACTTCTTTTAAAATATCTGGTTTTTCTTCAGCGCCAGTTTCAAGTTCAATTTTCCTAATGTTATCCTCATTGCTTTTTTTGTAAAGATTTTCTTTATATTCTTTCAATTTCTTTATAATGCTTTCTGGATCATTCAATATTATTCCATTAGCATTTTTAAGTATCCCCAATCGAGGCTGGAATTAATGCCACACTCTTTTAACTTCCTGTTATGCTAATCTGGTTTTTCTGTTTACATGTTCCAAATCAGTTTTCTGACGAATATCCTTTTGATATCGTTCTTTGTTGTGTTGCCGAACTTGACATTGAAACACTCAGTTCAATTGTGATACTTTTTCTGTATCACCGAAGAGTTTTGCTTGTCTTCTTTGTTCTGCTACTTTTCTGATTTCTTCTGAGATCCAAGGCGATTTCTTGGCTTTTTCTCTTCTGGAGTGTTTTTTTTTAGCTTCATCACTAATTAAGGTTTTCATGTCATTCCATAACTCTTCAGGCTCTCTAGCTCCTGTATCAAGACGGGCAAATCTGTTGTCTAGTTTTATCCTGTAGTCTGATGGAATGTTTTCAATGTCATATTTTGGAAGGTCTCTAATTATCTCCTTGCGAAATTTTTCTTTGATCTTGCATGTCAAAAGCTCAAGGTCACTTCTACAGTCAGCTCCGGGTTTAACCATTGCAGTCAAAACTGCAGATTTCCATCTCTGTCCTATGCAGATGTAGTCAATTTGATTTCAATACATGCCGTTTGGTGAGATCCATGTGTACTAGTAATGTTTGTGGTGTTGGAAATGTGTATTCATGATTGATAGTTGGTTTGTTTTGCAAAACTGTACCAAGTTCTCACCAGCTTCATTTTGTTCTCCTATGCTATTATTTCCAACCACTACATCAGATGTACTTCCTACTTTTGCTTTGAAGTCCCCCATAATAATCAGTAGATCTTGTTTCAGCGTTTGATCTATTTCATTTTGAAGCTGTTTGTAGAATTCTACATCCTCATCTTCCTCATCTATCGTTGGAGCATATACTTGGATCAGGGTGACATTGGTCGGCTTTCTCTGTAGACGGATTGACATGACTCTATCACTGATAACATTGTACTTTAGTACCGTCCTTGAAAGCTTATTGGTGAGGATGAATTCCTTGCCATTTTTTCCTGTGTGTTTCATGACCAGAGTAGCAGATCCAATGCTTGTTTGATTGAAAATGGCCCTGTCCTGTCCATTTGAGTTCACTGATCCCTATCAAATCAATTTTGGTGTTTTCCATTTGATCTTTAACAACTTCCAATTTTCCTTGATTCATGCTTTGTACATTCCATGTTCCTATGTTAAAAATATCTTTAAAGCTCCTGATTTCCCTTTTCTGTCCATCAACATCAGCATCGGGACGTCCTGGTGGCTTTGATCCGTCAGCTTCACAAACACTGGGCATACTCTGGGTGACTTATCAGCTCTTCCCTAGTAGCATGGTGAGTGCATTCCGACTTAAGGGACCATCTTCCAGCACTATACAAAGATTCTTTGTTCATCATCATCATGGTACATGGTCTTGTTGTGCCACTGGGGCATCTGAGAAGCTGAAAGCTATGCCATTGGTAGTTTCATTACCAGCATGGTCTTCCAAGGCAGACAAGTTTCAGTGGAGATGCCAGACTAACGATGTACCACCCATCCGGGCAATAGCAGATGGGCTTTGTTATAGGCGGAAGATTGCGTTTGATTCAAAAACAGCAACAAAACCAAATTTATGCTGTGCAGAAGAAAGATCCAGCAATCTACTTATGTATTCTGCCAAGAAAACTTGATGATGATGAGATATAAAGAATTGATGTAAGTGACATAGTTCCTCAAAAATGAGGCCTCAGCTACAAAAAGAAGTACTACACCAATCCAAAGACAGGGTTTAGAGACTTTAGATTAAAAGATTTTGGGGACATTTATTTAGGCTGGGTAGTTGCACCTTTCTTCTTTTGATGCTTATGATACTTTTATGATATAACGTTATATTTAAAAGTTTTGGTGCATTGTAATAGCACCATAGAAATTATACACAGTTCTGTATTGCTTTGGATTGCACTGATGATTGAAATTGTTTGATAATAAACCATTCAGTTTAGGAGTTTTTATGTAATCGTTTGGAAATGCAGGAATTTTTAAATCGTAATGTTTTTTCTAGCTCAATTGGAACCATGGTTGGTATCCAGTTCTTTGAACCTTTCCCCCTATTTTAATAGGGCCCAATATTCAGCTAGTGGCAGTCAACGTTTTGCTGACCACCACTGGCGTTATACTCATAAATTCAGTCCAGGCCGTATCTAGGTTCTAGTTTGGAATTTCTGGGTATATGGAGCTGGCGAAAAATATAGCCAGTTAAGTGTGATATTCAGCACTTAACCAGGTATGCCAAGCCACATAAAGAAAGAACTGACTTTTATGCAGTCCTATTATGCAATTACCTTGGCCAGTTAAGTGCTGACTCTGCCCCCCTGGAATGTCCCCAAAATAACCAGTTTCGCTATGGATACCAACAGTCATTTTCAGTAGCACTGTCCAGTTAAGTGCGTTAAATATGGACAGTTAACCCTAAGCAAGTGATTTAACAGTCCAGGTGCCATTTCTGGACATTTAAATTGCTTTGAATATTGACCCCCATAATGTCACCCTTCATTGATCCTACTTTGGTCATTGCAGCAGTGTTCCCATGACCAGAAGCTATGCTCTAGGGCTCCTTCTAGAACTAAGATGGAGTCTGGATGATGGTTATATCTTGCTTTAGATAGGTATTTTACCATAAGACACATTATATAAAAATATGTAGCCATCAGGCATTACTCTTTGCGCCACAGCTCTCCCTCAGGATCTATGAATGCTGTTCACCCATACCCATCCTCCTGATAGCATCCCCAGCCAACCCAGGGTACTTCTCCCATAAAAATGTATTGGGCAGTTTTATGAAAGGGGGGAACTTCTCCAGATTCTCCCCATCTGACCTGGCCCGTTTTTAAATCTAGTGTTTTCATTGTTTTCCCTCATGCCAACTTTAAGAGCTAAGTGATACAAGTACATTTAAAATTATTAAGGAGCTAATATGTGCCTAACACAGCAAAAACGAGGCGTACTCGGGTGCCCTGTGGTAGCTTTGAAATATGTGGGTTGAGTACGGGCGGGGTGGGCTCGCCTCATTTGGACGGAGGCAGGCTGGCTGGACGATGCAAGGACCCGGCCAGCCAACTTGCTGGTAAGTGTGGGGGGGGGGTCCAGGGAGGGGAGGTTGGGGTGTTTTGTTGGGGGGGTCTGGCAGGAGGGATTGGACTCCCAGCGATCTTCAGGGGAGCAGAGTCTACCGGCAGGAAGGATTGAGCACCTTCCTGCCGGCGATCATCAGGGGTGGGTGGGGGGTCTTTCAGCAGGAGGGATTGGGCATCCCTCTTTCTTTGTTCATTTAGGGGGTGGGGGAGAGGAGACTGGCCGCCGTAACCGCTATACTAATCTCAGTAGGGAGATCCCTTGCTGTGATTAAATATAACGGCCGCGTCTACTTACAATGTAGGCCAGCATTTTGCTGGCCTACATTCTAAGCGTCTCCCGCTCTACTAGAAAGATGCGTAGGGCCGCCTAGGTTCGCCTAAGGCTACCACCTAGCCTTAGGCGGGCCTCCCTAGGCTCCCAGAGGCGCCTTCAGTATAGGCAGCCTGCCTGGGGAGCATTTTTTTTAGACAACGTGTCTCCCGATGGGCTGATTAGACAGCTGTAGGACAGAATTCGGGCCTAACTGCATGTTTGTTTTTTAAAAAAACTTTATATTTTTTTGTTGAGGGGCATGTTGGGTATAGCGTGGATGTTCCTATGCTAACCAGTTAGCGCATCTACATTACTTCACACTAACTGATTAGTGTACAGATAAAATAGGAACCCTTATCTCTTACAAAATCGATGATGATATGTGCTCAGGTGGCTATTTAAAACAATGGCCGCATGCTAATGGCAACGTTAGTGCACAGCCATTAATGAAGTAAATAGAAAAACATTTTATGACTGTGGTAAAAAAAAAAAAATGGCCTTAGAGTGCAGGGAAAGCCCGCGTAAGGGGACGTTAAGGCCACTTTTTATTGCAGCTTAGCAAAAAAAGACTTCTAAATAAGCATAATTACGAAACCTTGATAGTTGACTAGGAAGAAAACTTTTTTACAATTTATTTCCACATTGAAATATCTATTTTGAAATATTGTACAAAATGGCAATGTAATTTAGCCTTTTCTGGTTGTACAAAAGCCACTCTTGATTGTTTTACAGATTATGCAGAATAGACAGATTAATTTTCTCACTCAATAAATTTGAATTGGTGACTCCTTTTATGAAAAAACTTCACTGGTTGCCAGTTGAGGCAAGGGTACAGTTTAAAACTGGGGAATTGGTTTTTAAAATTTTGTATGGAGAGGCTCCCTCATATCTGGTGGGTTTGGTAAATAGGATTGTATGTCAGATTGTCTACGTAACCAAGTTTTATGTTTCCCCACTGTGAATAGGTTTAGGTTTTCTAAATTAATGTCCTCTTTTTTTTCGTATCAGGCAGTGTCCTTTTGAAATTCTTTACCATTAGATGTTAGGAAAATTGATAATTATTAGACTTTTAGAGTCACTTAAAACAGATGGTTTCAATGTTTTGTTTTTTTTTGTTGTTGTTTTTTAACTCACAGTGAACTATCTGGGTATTTCTAGTGTGACAGACATGCTATTCTTGAACCTATGGCTAGTCAATCCCTTCTTGCAAGAATTTTTATAGAGGACATCATTAGCATTCTTTTGCCCTCCCATCTCTCTGGGCTGTCTTCCAGTTTCTCAATTGTCTCTACAAGTAAGATGGTATGAGTTGGTCTTTTCTACTCAGGTTTATTTTTCAATTATATTTTTCCTCATTTTTTTTTTTTTTGGGGGGGGGCAATTTGCAAGGTTTTCAGTGCTACAAAGGATCTCAATCTTGGGATATCCCTGGTTGCAGGAGAGCTGAAAATCTGCCTGTTTACAGCCTTCAATAACTGACTTCACGGAAACCCAATATGCTGTTATAATTAATATATATATTTTATTAACAATCAATAACAGGTTACAAGAGCAAATCCTTACAGCATATGGAACTGACAGATAGTATGCCTCAAGCGCTCTAGTATACCTGGATGTCTGTCCTCCCAACATAATCACAAAGGCTGTCTTTTATACAGTTCTTGATAACCTGAGGACAAGTTGGCACATATCATGTTGTTAGTTTTTATTGGTCACTTACAAACGTCATTACCTTTATCAGTTTATTAATTGGTTAACATTATCTGTGTCATACTGTACGCGTGTCCTGTTTACTAAAATCACTACCTATTCCTGTCAAATGCCATTTTAATATCAACGCAGCAATTTTGAGCCAAGGGTCCAGTAAGGCTCCGCCCATTCCAGGATATATCTTACAAATAATGTATTTTTTTATATTCTTGGTCAGGACATGTCCTCATCCTTAAGTTCACTTCCCTGTTCTTATGGCACTACAGCAGATGTGGTACCAGTTGCCATGTAAAAGAATAAGTTTCGCTTGGCTTGCTGATTTCAGCAAGCATAGATTGTGCAAAGGCTGACAGCTTTATCAGAGCATTCTCAGCCATCTTAGGCCTTTAATAATGTTGGCCCATTATGTTAGGGGATTTCAGGGGGCTCTTCACCTCTTTCATAGAGGACTTAAACTCTTCACCTGTATACCTGTACAGGACTCTCTCTTTCCTCCCCCCTCCCTTATCAGAGCACAGACACTAAGGTTGAGGGTCTGCTTCCAAGGGGCAGACTATGTTGCAGTGCACCCACTTGGACAGTCTGTACTAGAGAGCTGCACGGGGACGACGGGAATCCCGCGGGCATCCCGTGGGTTCCCCCTTCAGGTCACGGGGATCCCGTGGGGACGCCCCCTAGGGTCGCGGGGATCCCGTGGGGACGCCTCCGAGGGTTGCGGGGTTCCTGCGGGGCTGGATGTACTAAGTCGCGGGGCTTTTCTCCCTACCTTCTCTGCTTGCAGCACAAACAAAGCCCTCCCTCCCTCCCTCCGACGTCAGCGCTGACGTCGGGAACACTTCCGTTCGGCTCTGTGCTGCAGGCAGGGTAGGTAAGGAGGAGTAGCCTCGCGGCTCGAGTAGCTACCAAGGGAGGGGGGCGGTCCGCCCCGCCCCGGGTGCAGCACAGCCGGCCAGGTCCCCTTACTTTTGTAGCGCTTCCCCGACTGACAGACAACAGCCCTGGTCCGACAAACCTCCCTGCCCTTAACCGCGAATCTAAATTACCTTCTTACAGCAGCTGTAAGAAGGAAATTTAGATTCACGGTTAAGGGCAGGGAGGTTTGTCAGACCGGGGCTGTTGTCGGTCGGTCGGTCGGGGAAGCGCCACAAAAGTAAGGGGACCTGGCCGGCTGTGCTGCACCCGGGGCGGGAGAGAAGGAGGGGGGAGAAGGACGCTGAAAGCACTGGGGAAGACAAAGGGGTGGAGAAGGACGCTGAAAGGCCATGGGGAAGACGGGGGGGGGGAAGGACACTGAAAGCATTTGTGGAAGACAGAAGGGGGAGAAGGACGCTGACAGGACATGGGGAAGACGGGGGGGGGAGAAGGACGCTGAAAGCACAAGGGAAAGACAAAGGGGTGGAGAAGGAAGCTGAAAGGACATGGGGAAGATGGGGGGGTGGAGAAGGACGCTGAAAGGCCATGGGGAAGACGGGGGGTAGAGAAGGACGCTGAAAGGCCATGGGGAAGACAGAGAGGGAGAAGGACGCTGAAAGGACATGGGGAAGACAGAGGGGGGAGAAGGACACTGAAAGGATATGGGGAAGACAGAGGGGGGAGAAGGACGCTGACAGGACATGGGGAAGATTGGGGGGGAGAAGGACGCTGAAAGGAAATGGGGAAGATGGGGGGGAGAAGGACGCTGAAAGGAAATGGGGAAGAGAGAGTGGGGAGAAGACGCTGGCAGGGAAGAAGACAGAGATGCCAGACTATGGGGGGAGCGGAGGGCAGAAGATGGGTGCCAGACCAATTTGGAAGGGGGAGAAAGGGAGAGGCACAGTAACAGAGCAAATGGAAGACGCAGAAGGAAGAGAGACAGTGGATGGAAGGAACTGAATGAGAACATGAGAAAAGCAGAAACCAGGCAACAAAGGTAGGAAAAGAATTCTATTTCTTTCTTTTTTTTGCTTCAGGATAAAATAGTATATTAGTTGTGTTGATAAAAATTTATAAACAAAAGAGGCTCTGGTAGAAACCCGTTTACAAAGTATGTATTCTTCCCAATTAATATTTCCAAATTAATAAAGTCTTTTTGCTTATTTGTAAATGGGTTTCTACCAGAGCCTTTAATTCAGTAGCATAATTAAATGAAATAACTATTTCTGAAGTTTATAGGGACAGGCGGGGACGGAGGGGATTCCTCGCGGGGACGGAGGGGATTCCTCGCGGGGACGGGTGGGGACGGAGGGATTACTCACGGGGACGGGTGGGATTCCTCATGGGGACGGGTGAGACTTTGGTGGGGACGGGTGGGATTTCTGTCCCCACGCAACTCTCTAGTCTGTACTAAATGTTTGCGGGCTTAGGGACTGTTCCCTTAGGAGCAAGGCTTGCCCCAGGTTCATCCACAGTGGCTTGAGCACAGGCTTAGTGGCTCTGTAGTGGTTTTTCCAGGATCGGGGCCAACTGCTTCCTCCCTTGTTTGCATGCGTGAGATCTGGTGGGTGTTGAGGTCTCCAACCAGCTTCTTGGGCCCAAGAGGCTGTCCAAAGACACAAGCAGTCCAGATTACAGGCATGTTGAGGCAGAATTTCTCCCTGAAAACTGTTTACAGCTTCTGCAATTGCAGCTCCCAGGCTGACAGCCGGGGAAAAAAAATGGAGGGGGGTGTTAATTTTTTTGATTTATTTTTAGGAGGGGGGGTTGTGGGGTTAGAGTTAGTTTCTCCCACCTCTAAAATACCAAAATTGCTGATTTTTGGACCCCAGTGTAGCTCCGTCAGGCCATTTTTGGTGCTAAAATTGCTGCCATGGCAGCTGTTTGAATTTCCCAATTTGAAAATAAAAGCCTCTGTCTGCCTCAAAACACCTCGATTTTGCTTAAAACGAGGTGTGATAGACTCACCAGGCCAGAATACCTTGAATTAATTCTGGATTTGCGATGGATAGCCGTCTGAGGATCGTCCATGTCCCACATGCTGCATATTGCATGAGGGGGAGAGAACCTCTGGCTTAGCCTCCTCTACATAAAACATAACACAAAACTCACTTTTATTCCACAAATACCACTAAGTTCTATGCGGTTCACAAAAGATTATGGGGCTCATAGTTTAAAAAAAAAAAAGTTCAAAAAGTGGCCTAAATCGGTACTTGGATGATCAAAAAGACAGATCGTCCAAATACAGATAATCAAAGCTGGTTTTAGACATATCTAAAACCAGCTTAAGCCTTTACCCTGCCTCTGAACGCCTAAAGCGAAAAGGGGTGTTTTGGGAGGAGTGGATATGGCGGCAGGTGGGCCAACCTAGACTGTTATCTGGCAGCCATAACCAAAAAGGTTTGACAGGTTGCCAGACGGAACCTATACGTTTTGACTTAGACCAAGTCAAAACAGGTATAAGTTACAAATAGGGGCTGCTGAACTGATCGCCGCTGCCGTGATCAGCTCAGCAGCCCAGGCAACCTGTCCACCCCCCACCGCGACGATCGTTGCAGGAGAGATGCCTAATCTCTCCTACCGCGATTCCCCGCCCTGGCAGGAGAGATGGCCAATCTCTCTCGCTGACACCCCCTCGAACTGCCATGAACCGGCAGGAGAAATGCCCAATCTCTCCTGCCGGCACCCCCCCTAACTGCCGTGAACCAGCAGGAGGGATCCCAAGGCCTCTAGCTGAACCCCCATCTGAACCCGTGATCGTGGCAGGAGGGATTCCAAGCTCTCCAGCTGAACCCCCCCCCACCCCCACCTGAATACCGGCAAGAGGGAGCCCAAGCCCTCCTGCTGGAAGACCAACCTCCCTAGACACTACCCCAAATGCACTCTGCCCCCCTACTACCCAAGACCCCCATCACTACCCCAGACAGGGTCCGTCCCAACTAACCTGAAAGATTCGGTTGGCTCATGTGGCTAAGGCCCCGCCCATAGGAGAGGCCTTAGGCAACTGGGCCAATTCCGGTTGGACCAGCTGCCTAAGGCCCCTGGGCCAATCAGGCCCTAGGCTCCTCTCCAGTGCATCCCACAATACACCAGGAAGGGGCAGGCCCGCCATTCCGATGGGCCTGCCAGACAGACGGAGGACCCATCCGGCCAGCCAACTTTCAGGTTAGTGGGGGGATGTAAGGGGTGGGGGGGGGTCCGTGGAGGTTGGTCTTCGGCAGGAGGGCTTGGGCTTCCTCTTGCCAGTATTCAGGGGGGGGGGTGTTGGCAGGAGGGCTTGGGATCCCTCCTGCCGTGTTCGTGGGTTTGGGTGGGAGTGCCGGCAGGAGGGCTTGGGAACCCTCTTACTGGTTCGGGGGGGGGTGCCAGCATGAGAGATTTGGAATCTCTCCTACCGGGCATCGGTGGGGTTCGGGGGGGGATCGCAATCACCGCAGGAGAGATTAGACATCTCTACTGCTGCGATCATGGAGGGAGCAGTTACAGGATTCTGTAACTGGTTTGTTTTTGTCAGATGCTGGTTACAGAATCCTGATTTTAGACGGACTGGCCCCTCCTTTGCCTAAAAGGTCTTGTTTTGGGTGTTTGGGACTTGGGCGATTTTTTGGTCGGGGATGTGTTGTAGGGATAGATGTGGCAGTCTGTTCGAGTAGATTGCTGAAGGTGGAGGTAGGCCATTCTCAAAAAAAAAATAATAATAACCTCATTTTGGACTTTTTTTTTTTTTTTTTTTAGAATCCCTGCTGCCTACGTTCAGCGTCTTATGCCAAAAGGGAATTTAGATGCTTTTTTTATTATTATTATTTAAGGACCTTACCATGTACTCCAATAGCATCCAAACACCTCAGTAGTTTTTTATGGTCGACTAAATCGAAAGCGCTACTCAAATCCAATTGTAGTATTAGTACACTAGTACCCTTACTGAAGAAATTACAATGATTATCCAAAATTGAGGCTAAAACTGTCTTGTACTATACGGTGGCCTGAAACTCGATTGTGATCCAAAATGATCCAAATAATTCAACAGCTGTTTATATACCAGACCTTCCATAATTTTTACAAAAAATGGAATGGACACAATGGGTCTGTAATTGGCTACTGAAGAAATAGATCCTTCGGGATTTGGGGGAATAGGAGTAATAATAATATGATCTCCTTTTGATGGAAGCTTACCATTTTCTAGCAAATAAGTTAGCTAGCTAAATAGATCCTATTTAAATTTTGGTGGAACCGATTTCATAATCACTGGCGAACATGGATCTAAAGAGCAATATGATTTTACATACTTATTGTAAAGCTATTTATCCCAGGACAAGCAGGTAGCATATTCTCACATGTGGATGACGTAATCCACGGAGCCCTAGCATGGAAGGTCCCAAGTGCATCGCCACTTTTAAGAACTTTAGAAAGTTTGTGACAGACCACACCACACATACGCAAGTGCCTTCCTGCCCGACGTAGTGCAGCTCCTCAGTTCAGTGTTTTCCGCGGGGGATTGTGAAGATCTGCAACGTGACATAAGCTCGAGAAATGGGCAGCGACATGGCAAATGAGGTTCAACGTGGATAAGTGTAAAGTGGTGCATGTCAGTAACAAAAATCTCATGCACTAATACAGGATGTCCGGGGCGGTACTTGGAGAGACCTCCCAGGAAAGAGACTTGGGAGTTCTGATCGACAAGTCGATGAAGCTGTCTGTGCAATGTGCGGTGGCGGCGAAAAAGGCGAACAGAATGCTAGGAATGATTAAGAAGGGGATCACGAACAGTTCGGAGAAGGTTATCATGCCACTGTACCAGGCCATGGTGCGCCCTCACCTGGAGTACTGCGTACAGCACTGGTACTACTCGAAAGGGTCCAGAGAAGAGCGACTAAGATGGTTAAGGGGTTGGAGGAGTTGCCGTACAGTAATAGATTGGAGAAACTGGGCCTCTTCTCCCTAGAAAAGAGGAGATTGAGAGGGGACATGATCGAAACATTCAAAATACTGAAGGGACTAGACTTAGTAGATAAAGACAGGTTGTTCACCCTCTCCAAGGTAGGGAGAACGAGAGGGCACTCTCTAAAGTTAAAAGGGGATAGATTCTGTACAAACTTAAGGAAGTTCTTCTTCACCCAGAGAGTGGTAGAAAACTGGAACACTCTTCCAGTCTGTTATAGGGGGAAAACATCCTCCAGGGATTCAAGACAAAGTTGGACAAGTTCCTGCTAAACCGGAAAATAACGCAGGTGAGGTTGGACTCATTTAGAGCACTGGTCTTTGACCAAAGGGCCGCCATGTGAGCAGACTGCTGGGCACGATGGACCACTGGCCTGACCGGTGAGTCTCACATCAATAGTGTGCAAACTAATGGAAACTCTAATCAAAAGCCAATTGGATACGATCCTGAACGAGGAGAATCTACGTGATCCCCGTCAACATGGATTTAATAAGGGGAGATCTGGCAATCCAACCTGATCAGCTTCTTTGACTGGTTGACGAGGAAGCTGGATGTTGGAGAGTCCCTGGACATCGTATACCTGGACTTCAGTAAAGCATTCGATAGCGTACCACACCGCAGGTTGCTGAGCAAGATGAGTTCTATAGGATTGGGCGACACATTGACGAAATGGGTTGGGAACTGGCTTGGAGGTAGGCTTCAGAGGGTAGTGGTGAACGGCACCCCCTCCGAAATGACGGAGGTAATCAGTGAAGTGCCGCAGGGCTCGGTCCTGGGCCCGATCCTATTCAACATCTTTATAAGAGACTTGGCAGAAGGGCTGCGAGGTAAAATAACATTATTCGCCGATGACGCCAAACTAAGCAATGTAGTGGGCAAAAGCACAACAGACATAAATTCAATGTCCAACAACATGGTGCACGACCTACTCCTACTGGAGCGCTGGTCTAGGTCCTGGCAACTCAGCTTCAATGCCAAAAAATGCAAAGTCATGCATCTGGGCAGCCAAAATCCATACAAGAATTACACCCTTAATGGCGAGATCTTAACAAGAACTGAAGCAGAACGAGACTTAGGGGTGATCGTCAGTGAGAACATGAAGACTGCCAATCAAGTGGAGCAAGCTTCATCCAAGGCAAGGCAAATCATAGGTTGCATACGCAGGAGTTTCGTCAGCCGTAAGCCTGAAGTCATTATGCCATTATATAGATCCATGGTGAGGCCCCACCTGGAATACTGTGTGCAATTCTGGAGGCCGCTTTACCGTAAGGATGTGCTGAGACTGGAGTCGGTCCAGAGAATGGCCACCCGTATGGTCTCAGGACTCAAGGATCTCCCGTACGAGGAACGGCTGGATAAGTTGCAGCTGTACTCACTCGAGGAACGCAGAGAGAGGGGTGACATGATCGAGACATTCAAGTATCTCACGGGCTGCATCGAGATGGAAGAAGATATCTTCTTTTTCAAGGGTCCCGCGGCAACAAGGGGGCATCCGTGGAAAATCAGGGGCGGGAAACTGCACAGGGACACCAGGAAATTATTTTTCACTGAAAGGGTGGTTGATCGCTGGAATACTCTTCCACTTCAGGTTATTGAGGCCAGCAGCGTGTCTGATTTTAAGGCCAAATGGGATAGACACGTGGGATCTATTCACAGAGAAAGGTAGGGGAGGGTCATTGGGGTGGGCAGACTAGATGGGCCGTGGCCCTTATCTGCCATCTATTTCTATGTTTCTATGACCCAGCAGCGGCAATTCAAAAAAAAAACAAATCTGGAAAGTGACATCATTGAAAGTTTGGTATACTTTTTTGCCTTGCCTTCCTGCTCACACATATTTTTTCTTTCTTTTCCGGTCTTTCTTTTTCCTTATTAAAAAAAAAAAAGACCCTTTTCTTTTTCTCATTGCCTTTGAGTTTTGACGGTGAGGCCTACTTTTTTTGCCTCAGCCTTTCTCCTTGATTTGGCTGAGGCGGTTTTTCCTAACTTAATGTCCTGGACGTTAACGGGTTTCAAGAAGTGCGGCAGGTGCCAGTGGACGATTTCTGTGACAGACCCGCACTTGTGATGCCAGACCACCACATTGATTCTTATTCACGGTGTCTTTCTTTAAAAAAAGAACACCTTAAAAAGTCGACTAATACATCAGAAACAGTTTTTTGGTGTCACAATGAAAGGAGACAAATCTCCATGTCCTTCGACATCTACGACACCGAAAGTAAAGGCACTGAAGTGTGCGGCACCAACAGCCAAGGCACCCCATTCCATGGCACCAAGATCTTCTTCGGCACCACCTTCCACACCAGCATCGCGGCCTACTGCTTCATCCAGTAAGCCAGTGAAGAAATTACCAGCTTCCCAGGTAGGGTCGCAGGCCACTAAGGCATTGAGTCCAGTCATGCCGGCCATACAACGACCCTTCATGCGACTTGCTCCACAATCCAGGGGTTTCTCTTCTTCAGTCATCCTCTTTGGAGTGGGCTGCGGCACTAATGGCACCGGCGAAAAAGCCAAAGATTGCCCAGCTTTAATCTCTCTCAGCAAGGCACATGAGGGCTCTTCTGGGACACATGGCATCAACAGTCCATGTGACTCCCTTTGTGAGACTACACATCAGGATTCCTCAATGGACCCTAGCCTCTCAGTGGTCACAGACTCTTGACCCACTCTCACAGCATATTGCAGTGACTTCCTCATATCGACAATCTCTTCACTGGTGGATGCAATCTTTCAATCTCTTCAGAGGTATGTTTTTTCAAATGCCTCCTCATCAGAAAGTCCTGACTAGTCAACTTATGCTTGGGGAGCACATCTGGATGGGCTGCACACTCAAGGTCTTTGGACCACCAGTGATCGCCGCCATCATATCAATCTGTTGGAACTCAGAGTGATTTACAATGCTTTCAAAGCTTTTCAACATCTTATACAAAATTAAGTTCTTCTTTTCCGGACAGACAATCAGGTAGCAATGCATTATGTAAACAAGCCTCCTTCTCTGTCAGGAGACTCAAAAGATTTGGAATTGGGAAATTTCTCGCAACATCTTTAACAAAGCTGTTTACATTCAAGGGGAGTAGAATTCTCTGGCAGACAAGCTCAGCCGCATTCTTCAACCACACGAATGGACTCTGAACTTGGCAGCTCTCCATTCTATCTTCTCACAGTGGGAGACTCCTCAAGTAGATCTATTTGCATCTCCCCACAATCAAAAGCTACCTCTGCTTTTGTTCCAGGCTGTACTCGCCTCACGCTTTTCTCTTGGATTGAAAGAACAAGTTTCTTTATGCGTTTCCACCCTTTCCTCTTGTTTTCAAGACACATGTCAAGCTCAAGCAAGAGTCATCCACCATGATTCTGATAGCTCCTCTGTGGCCCAGACAACCATGGCTCTCTCTTCTATTTCAGCTCAGTATCAAGGAGCCAATATTTCCAAATTTTCCCATTTTTCACGCAGAGTCGAAGGTCTCTTTTACATCCCAATCTTCAGTCATTACACCTGACAGCTTGATACCTCTCGGACTGAGTTCAGCTGATCTTCAACTTTCTCAACCAGTTCGACTAATCTTAGAAGATTCCAGAAAACCAGCCACTCAGCAGTGTCATCAATAAAAGTGGATGTCGTCTTCTTCAAGTGTATCCAAATTCCATCTCTGTTTCTCTGATTTTGGATTATCTACTGCCTTTCATCAGCCAGTGAATGGTAAACCACTTACTGCTCATCCTCTCATTTCCAGATTCATTAATGGACTTTTCAATGTAAAATCACCTTTCAAACCACCTCTAGTGGTATAAGATCTCAATGTGGTTCTTACCAAATTGATGAAGCCTCCTTTTGAACCAATGTCTAAGGCTCATCTAAAATTTCTTACTTGGAAAGTTTTGTCTTTCTCATCTTCCTTACTTCTGCCAGAAGAAATATTGAAAGATGATGGCAGATAAAGGCCAAAGTTCTTACCAAAGGTTGCCTGAATTTCATCTCAATCAGTCAATTGTGCTTCCAGCATTTTTTCCCAAGCCTTATTCTCATCCAGGAGAAACAGCTCTTCATACTTTGAACTGCAAACGAGCATTAGGAATACTGGGCACATTACGAATCACGTGAGGAAATAGATGAAGAGGATGATTTCTGGGAACAGTGGACGAAAACAAGCACATCCATCTTAGATAAAATTGCCCCTAAACGAGACAGAACAAACCGCTCAAATAAATATAATAAATGGTTCGACTCTGAACTATTAATAATGAAACAATCAGTAAGACGACTAGAAAGGATCTGGAATAAAACAGGAGAAATATCAGACCGGAACAATTGGAGATCCAACATAAAGTACTACAAACAATTGATAAAAGAAAAACGAAAAGCATTCTACTCATCCAAAATTCATACATCCAATATGAGTTCAAAAGGAGTCAACACTAAAGAACTGTTCAACTTGGTTACAAATTTATTTGATACCACACATCACAATCAATCCATGCACGACACGAAACTTCCATCAGCAGACGATCTAGCACAACACTTTGACTCAAAAATTATGAACCTAAGGAACAATTGTCCAACAAAAAACATACATGCACATCAAATAGCCAACATACATGAAAATGAAATACCAGTGGATATGTTTTGGAACTCCTTTCAGGATCTAGAATGGAATAACTTCATAAAACTCTATAACAAGTATACTAAATCACACTGCATTCTAGATCCCTGTCCCCCTGACATTATGAAAGCAGCCCCATTAGACTTTAAACTAACACTGTGGAGTTATCTGACCAATAAGTTCAAAAATGGAAAATTCCTAACGAATAACGGTCACATTATAATCACCCCAATCCCAAAAAATCGTAAACAATCCCTAACATCAGTAACCAACTATAGACCGGTAGCATCCATTCCATTCTTCGTAAAAATAATGGAAGGTTTAGTACATACCCAATTGATGGACTACCTTGATCAGTTCTCTCTACTACACGAAACCCAGTCTGGCTTCAGACCTCTGTTTAGCACTGAGACGGTGATTGCAGCGACCCTAGAATACTTACGCAACTTATTCAGCAAGGGCCATAATGCCTTAATCATGCAATTTGACATGAGCTCGGCCTTCGACTTGGTGGATCATGAGAAATTGTTACAATGTTTAGACGCAATCGGCATCAGAGGTGAGGTATTTGACTGGTTCCGAGGATTCCTTACGACCCGCACCTATCAAGTACGTTTCAACTGCAACCTCTCTAAAACATGGAGAAACCCATCAGGCGTTCCACAGGGGTCTCCATTATCCCCACTACTCTTCAACGTCTATACATCATCACTAGGCGTGCAGCTGGCCCAGCGGGGTATAAAATAATAATAATAATAATAATAATAATATTTTATTTTGTATACCGCCATACCCAGGGAGTTCAAGGCGGTTCACAACAGGTAGATGAATTACATACAGTGCGATTCGAAAAAAGAAGAACATAACAAGGCAATCGTGGGGACGAACTCGTTTACATAAACGATTTAGGAGGGGGAAGGGCTAAATACGGGATACATACAGTGTGCTGCAGTAGGATACAATACGGGATACATACAGAGTGCTGCAGTAGGATACAATAGAGTTTAAGAGAGGAAATTAGATAAGAGCATATTAGATGGAAACAGGGGGGGGGCAACCAACTTGGAGGGGGGGGTGGGAAAGTAAGGGGGGGAGAGGGGAGAGGAGGGTTTAGATGGGGGAAGGGGGGGCTAAGGGATAGGTCTGTTGCAAAGGAGGGGTTTCATCAGTTTTCTAAGGAGGAGAGGGGGTAGCGTTACGGCGGAAGAGGGGAGCGTTAGGGATGACTTTACAATCATTATCCCGTTCAATACTTCTCCCTCCGAAATCACCCCCAAGGCAACAGAAGCACTAAACCTGATGGAACAATGGACCACAGAATTCAGACTGAAGCTTAATTCAGATAAAACTAAATTCTTTATAGCCTCGCCACACCCACCTGTCACCACAACACCACTACGCATTAACAATCTCAACTACCCTATTCAACCTACAATGAAGGTTCTGGGGGTAATACTGGACCAAGGTCTAACCATGAAAGACAATGTGGACTCCCTAGTCAGAAAGGGTTTTTTTACTCTCTGGAAACTTAGGTCCATTAGAGCATACTTCGACGCTTCAGCATTCAGAATTCTGGTACAATCCCTAATACTAAGCCACCTTGATTATTGTAACATTGCCCATCTGGCAATCTCCCGGAAGCAAATGCAGAGACTACAACTGATACAAAATGCAGCAGTCAGGTTGATCTTCGGGTTGAAGAAGTCCGATCACATAACCCCTTCCTACTGACTCCTGCACTGGCTGCCAATGGAGGCACGTGCGAAGTTCAAGCTGGGATGTCTCTGCTTCAAGGTACTATCTGGTCTAGCCCCTAAATATATAACTGACCTCTTCTCCTTCTCAACCAATAGACATAAGAGAAGAACACACCTGAAGTTCGTTTCCCCACCGGCTAGAGGATGCAAATTTAAGAGACATCATCAACAACTTCTATCGTATCAAGCAGCCTTATGGGGCAAAGACCTGGAAAAACTAATTACACACACAAACAACTATGGTGAATTTAGGAAACACCTAAAAACATACCTGTTCTCGAAATACCTAGGTAACGAATCTGGACAATAGACCCCATCACAATCCCACCCCCAAATCTGATCTTGTAAACTGTTAACCACTAATCTCTAACTATGAAAGTTCCATTCAATATGTAGAATCTTTCTAATTCATTGTAAACCGCATAGAACTTCACGGTCCTGCGGTATATAAACTGTTGTTGTTATTATTATTATTATTTACAAAGGACTAAATCATACAGAACATCTCATCAATTTTTTGTCTCTTTTGATCCTAACAAGTTGGAGCATCCTGTTTTGAAGAGAACGATTTCCAACTGGTTGGCTTCCCGCATATTATTCTGTTACGCTCAGGCTGGGCTGCACCTGCAAAGTCGGGTCACAGCCCTTAAAGTTTGGGCTATGGTGGCTTCTGTAGCTTTTCTTTGCTCTACTCCTATTGATGAAATCTGTAAAGCTGCTACCTGGGCCTCGGTTCATACTTTCACCTCACATTACTGTCTGGAATCTTTTTCCAGACAGGATGGGCGCTTCGGCCAAACTGTATTACAAAATTTATTTTCCTAAAAGGCCAACACTCCCATCATTCTGGTTAGCTTGGAGGTCACGCACATGTGAGAATATGCTGCCTGCTTGTCCTGGGATAAATCACAGTTATTTACTGTAACAGGTGTTATCCATGGACAGCAGGCAGATATTCTTACAACCCACCCACCTCCCCTGGTTGGCTTCTTAGCTGGCTAACTGAACTGAGGAGCCATGCGCCTACGTCGGGCGGAAAGGAACTCGCACATGCACGGTGCGGTCAGTCATGAACTTTCTGGACCTTCCATGCCGTGGCTCCATGGATGACATCACCCACATGTGAGAATATCTGCCTGCTGTCCCTGGATAACACCTGTTACAGTAAGTAACTGTGATTTTAAAGTCATCCCATACAGGGTGTCCGAATGTGCCCCAGGTTAAATTTACATAGCAGCTTTCTTGTGGAAAAAGCGTAGAATCCTGATTTTTTCTATTGACTAATGAACAGGATGTTCTTAGATTATCAGTTTTTTGACTGAAATGATTTGCAAGGTCTACGGAGTTAGGAGGTACCATATGTGTCGGTTGGGAGAATGAGGACGTATCAAAAATATTAGTAACAATTTTAAATAATTCTTTGGTATTTGTGCCAGTTCTAGTTTTCTAACCATATGTTTTACAGTCACTCTCAGTTCCTTGGGGGTAGGGGGTGTTTGTGCCCAGATGGTGTGAGGGCCAGGACAAAAGTCCAAGTTTGAGCTGGGGAGCAATACAAGTACATCCTCAGCAAGTGCAGCTGCAAAATCCCAGAAAGCTTGTGAGCGTCTGCAGGAGCCATCCTGGACAGGGGTTTTCCCCTGCATTCATCAATATGATGTTTGAAGCTTACAAGATTAATAAGGGATACATGAAACCCTTGGGTTTTGTGGTCTTGCTGGTGCTAGGTGTTTCCCCTCCCCCATCATGAGCATGGTTTCACAGCAAAAATGCCATGCGCAAGACGGGGAGGTCCTCTCTGAGGAAGACTGAGCTAGAGAGGGCTTTCTTTCAATGCCTTTAATCTCCCAGTTAGGATTCTCTATACCAGAAGATGATTTTCAATTCTAGGGAGGGTGCAGATCTGGTGGAGGCCCTTGATCTCGGAGAGGAACCAACCATGTGCAGACTGTTCATGTCTCCAGTACTTTTCTAGGTGATCAGGAATTAAAGTTAGACTCCGCAGTCCTCTACTACACAGTGCTCACTTATAAGCAGCAAAAAAGCGCAGACCACCTGCTTTCTTTCTTATCAAGACATTATAAATATGCTCACAGACCATTGCGAGGTCCCGGAGGGACCCCTCTGGGTGGCCCAAGCCATGGCAAGGATCTGTCCAATGGATGCTGAATTTAACCAGCTCTTTGTTCCACAGAAAGTGGTTTCCCTGGTGGTGCAGATTACTAGGTGTTCCTCCCTTCCCAGTGAAAGTGGCATGGTATTAAAGGATGCCCAGGACCACGGGCTGGATTTTGTTCATAAGCAGCTCTGAGGCCGTGACCTCAGTTTAAAAGCAACTACAACAACATCTTTTGTCACCCGGGCTTGCCACTCCAAGTTGCTTTGTGATCAGAGGCAATTGCCGGGAAGGATCATAAATTTCTAATTTCTGGAGTGGATTATGTAGTTGAAGCTCTGAATGATCCTTTCAGAGTCATGAGTAAAATGTTTGCTTATTTCATTTCCACCCGTAGGATGCTATGGATCAGACACTGGGCGACGCATTTCTACTCTAAGATGACCTTGTGTAATATATCATTTAAGGGACATTCACTCTTTGGAAAAGGTCTGGATGATCTTATGGCCAGTGTGCAGAATTGCAAACAAAGTCTTTACCAGACAGCAGACCTCGAGCCACTGGGGGAAGGGTCAGGGGCTCAGGTCATGGTACGGGGAGGAGGGTGGGGGGGTCAGGTCATGGTACTTATTGTGCCTCCAGACGATATCGCCAGTTCTCATGAGGGTTTTCGGGCCAAAGATCTCTTCAAGACTCCAGACAAAAATTTGGAGGGACTAGGTGTCCACAGTCTTCAGGATCCCACGCTGCCACAACTCCCAAGAAGCAGTTATGTTGCCAAGCAGTCAGCCGAGCCTCCACACATTGGAGGAAGATTATCAGCTTATTGGGGAGCATGGGCAGAGATCGCTGGGTTCTTTCAGCCCCTCTCAGCCCCTTTTCTAGACTCTGGCTGGGAGGCTGGAAAGAAAAAATAATAAATTAAAGCAGCCAAAGTCCGAGCAACAATGGAAAGGCAACTATGGTAAGCCATAGAGCCCCTGCCAGAGGCTCAGGCTCTGACTGATACTTGATATG
This sequence comes from Geotrypetes seraphini, assembly GCF_902459505.1. Classification (NCBI taxonomy): domain Eukaryota; kingdom Metazoa; phylum Chordata; class Amphibia; order Gymnophiona; family Dermophiidae; genus Geotrypetes; species Geotrypetes seraphini. The sequence continues at coordinate 162,019,023 of NC_047088.1, read as the reverse complement.
CTTCATAGTGCCCGAGAGCGGCTTAGAAGACTTGAGGCCAGTTCTAGACCTCAAAGCAGTTAATGTGGCTCTCAAGATATGCTGTTTCCAAATGGAGATGGTGAGGTTGGTGATTACGTTAGTGGCGCTGTGGAAATCCCACCTCCCTGGATTTGATGTTGGCCTATCTGCACATTCCCATTTTTCCAGAGCAGAGGAAGTTTTTGCATTTCCTTCTGCCGGAACACTTCCAGTTCATGGCCTTGTCCTTTGAGCTGGCCTCAGCACCATGAACCTTCACCAAAGTAATGGTGGTTGTTGCACAAATATTAAATTTAAACTTCTCCACCAAATTACTCTAAATAACCACTGTGAACACACTCTCATAGCAGAGAAAGAAAAAGTCTCAGATCATGGAATGCCAGCAACAATAGCTCTACCACACACACATCACAGGCTTAAAAAACTTTCAGTTTTTCAGTGTTCCTTGTAAAATATTGTGACACCCTTATGCCTAATTTATATACTTTAACAAACCCCCAAAATATTTTTGTTTTTTAATACATAATACAGTCTCCCTACAGTGGCCAGTGTTTCCTGGTCTTTGCTCTTCCTTTCTTATTCTGTCTGGCTGAGTGGTCACCTCATAGAAAAACAGGCAAACAGAGAAAGCCTCGCCTTAAAATGTTAACATTACAGAAGAAAGGCAAGGGTGACGTCCTTCCAACTAAAAACAAGCCTTTATTCATGCATCTTGGAGTATCCAGGATATAAAAGATATAAAAGAAAACAAAGTGTTCCTCCCAGAAGTCCACAGATACGGGAGTTCCTCCCAGAAGCATCAGATATGGGAGCTCTGATAGCCTGGTATTATTTGCAGGTGCTGGGACCAGTGGTTGCAACCATGAACGTAGTCCCCTGGGCAAGGGTGCACTCATGTCCAGGATTCGCTCCTCTTCCACTGGTATCTGCGGAGAGATGTGCTCTGCAGCAGCTTCCTTGGACAGCGGAAGCTCATTGCAGTCTAGTCTGGTGGTTGGAGCCCAGTCTTTCACCCAGAGGAGTGCATTTTTGCATGGGTGATAACTGACGACGGATGCCAGCTTATACTGCTGGGGAGCACATTGCTGGTCCCCTTTCCAGAGGAAGTGGTTGATCAACTGCTTGGAGCTTCAAGCCATCCACCTGGAGCTTCAGGAGTTTGGGCGCACACTGCAGAACAAAGCGGTATGAGTTTCCTCAAATAAAGCAATGGCAGTAGCTTATGTAAATTGCCAGGAGAAGGGCACCAAAAGTGCTGCTCTATATTTGGAAGCCCAGATGCTGTTTCGATGGGCTGAGGCATATCTGTTTGTGCTCTTGGCAACACATGTGGCAGGCATGGACAGTGTAAAAGCGGATTTCCTAAGCCAGAAGACTCTAGATCTTAAAAAGTGGTCACCAACTCAGGAAGCCTTCACTTGCATTGTGAATCGGTGGGGGCACCTGACATTTTGATTGGATGGCATTGGCAGCCAATAAGAAGGCGGCTCAGTTCTTCAGTCAAATATATAAGCCAGGATGCGAAGGCCTGGACACCCAGGTGCAACCATGGTCAAAGGCAGGTCTTCTTTATTCCTTCCGTCCGTGTCCCATGATAGGCATACTTATGTGAAGGATCATTGCGCAGCAAGGGGTGGTGATTCTAGTAGCACCAGACTAGCCGAGATGACTGTGATATACACATCTGGTCCGTCTATGAAGAGATCAAGGTCATCTCCAGCTGATCATGAAGAGTTCAGTTGCCCTCTAGGATCTGGAACACTTTGGTTTTATGGCATAACTCTTGAGCACATGGCGCTAGCTCTTAAAGGCTATTTGGATGGACGTAGGAATAAGGTGACTAGCAGCATATACAAAAGCCTGGAAGTGCTTCCAAGCTTGGTGTGCTCAGAGGAGAGGGGCTCTGAGCTTGGTATCGATCTTTATGGTGCTCGCCTTCCTGTAGGACGGTCTGGAGAAAGGCCTAGCGGTTGGCTCTCTGGAAAATTCAGATTGCAGGGCTCTCGTGTTTTGGGCCTAGGATTGAGTGTTGTAACTGCACATCCAGATGTGGCCAGGTTTTTGAAAGGCTCCTTGCACTGCCTGCCTCCCTCCCTTCCCCCCCTTCCAGTGTGACAGCCTTTTCTGGTATGGGGTCTTAATTTGGTCCTCTGAGCGCTAGCTAGAACTCCCTACGAACCTCTGGAGCAAGCTTCTCTGATGGAACTTACTATCAAGGCAGTGTTTTTGGTGGCGATTGCCTCTGCTTGAAGAGTGTCAGGACTACAGGCTTTGTCATACAGAGATCCCTTCCTCAGAATTTCAGATTCAGGCATGGTCTTATTCATATTCCTATCTTTCTTACTGAACATGATTTCCAGTTTCACATCAGCCAAGGTGTGCGCTTGCCTGCCTTCACTTCCTCGGGATCGAAGAAGAGTGATCGGATGTTGAAATTGTTGAATGTGCACAGACTCTTCCTGCAATATCTAGAGGTTATAAATGAATTTCAACTGTCAGATCATATATATTGGCAGGTGCTGCCCGTAAAGGCTGGCTAACCTAAAAATCATCCGTTTCCATTTGGATCTGTACGGCCATTTCTTCAGCCAATATCGGAAGTGAAAAGCTTCCACCTGTACCTGTGAAGGTGCACGCCATTAGAAGTGTCACTTCCTCATGTGTCGAATCTTGGGTGGAAGAAATGTGTAGAGAGACCACTTGATCCTTTTTCCATACGTTCACAAAGTTTTACAGAGTTGACATGGCGGCCAAACACGACTCCGCATTTGGATTATCTGTTCTGTTAGCAGGCTCATTTGTCCCGTCCTAAACTCAAAGGGCTACTTTGATATGTCCCACAGGTTCAGGAATAGAGTGTTTTTCGCACGAGAAGGAAGAATTAGGTTCTTACCTTGTTAATCTTTCTAGTAAACACTCTTCCTGAAGCCCACCACGTCGGATGTTCATTTGCCAGCTTTACTGCCTTGAATGTGCCGGAGCATCTGGACATTTTCTCTCCTTTATCCAGGATAAAGGATAGAGGATGCGACTGCTGTGTTGATGAATCTAGAGGCTATCTTTAGACTCCCACACTCTTAGTACAGGTTGTTCTCAGATTGTGACTTGTTTGTTTTCACTTTATTATATATTGCAAATGGTAAGTTTTTGTTTTATCCGTTATATGTTCTTGATATGAGCAGAACAGACATATTTTCTCAGGGAGAGTACCCGTACCCCTCCCTATTCTGTTTCCTCTCCAGGGCTGACCATCTGCTTTGTTACGAACTGAAGAATTAGAGGACAGCCCAGAAGAATGGGAGGCAGAGCAAAAGAATGCTAATGAGGCTCTACAAGAATTTTTGTGATAAGGAATTGACTACCTACAGGTTCAGGAATAGTGTGTCTTATCTACTAGAAAGAAGATTGAGGTAAGAACCTAATCTTTCCTTGCAGAATATAAGTCCAGTATAATGTAATGTAAATACATTATATAATTTTTTTTCTTTTTTAGTAAAAGGTTAAACACATTAAATTTTGTGATTTTAGATCTAGCAGAATTACGGATGAGTGGCAAGGATATGCATCTACGTTGAGAGGAAATTCTAGTGACTGCTGGCCATTGGTACATTCTGCTTCTGAAGGTGTCTCTGATGTCATGTCTTCTGAAACATACTGTTTTGACAGTATATGGTCTCCTAACTCTCCAGAGGAAAAGCAAGAGAGAAAGGTAAGTTACAGGTGCAGTTGATATGATAGTTGGTTTTTTGTAGAGCCAAAGTACTTATAAACTATAATATTAAGACTAGTGCATGGAAATGAGATTGCATTATGCCACATAATAAGATGTAGTAGAATTTTATTAAGACTCAATTCTCCCTTCTCAAAACTCAGAAAATCTGTGATCTAGAAAGAGGCAGTGTTGCTGCAGAAAGCCTAGGTGAAAAGAGCTGTTCAACTGTAGCACATCCAAGCCTGTACACTCTGCTACTGCAGTGAGCCTTGGGCTGATAGGAAGAACTACCATTATGGTGGATCTAGGACTGTTTCCTGCAGAAACAGAAGAGAGGCCGCATGAAGAAAGAGAGACAAGGGGGGAAACATCAAATTATTATACGTCAAGATAAGGCATTTAAAAATGACAAAACCAAGCTAAAATGTAGAGAAGAAAACCTGAAATCCAGAAAGCATTATAACATGTAGAGCAAGAAAACAAAAAGGACATTTTCTATCGTAAAGCTTAACTAAAACAATGTTGCTTCCCTATAACAGGTTCTCAGGCTTGATGGGAATACAGCTATTTTTTTGGGTAATGTCATCCTGATGGCTTCTGTGTCGGCCATCTCCCATAGCCTAGGTTAAGGTTTTGTTAAAACTTGCTGTTTACTAGCCAGCAAAAATGACCTGATAGGTTAGTGATGATGGATTCTATGGCTGATCTGAAGACATTTACAAGATGTCTAGGGAATGCAATTTACCTGGGACAGTGAGGAGCTTTGAGGATTAGAATGGCTTTGTCCTGACAAATCTTATTGAGCATTTTAGGAATGAGAGGGAACCAAGGGTATGTATATAGGAGTCACCAATCTTGGAAAACAGTGAAGGCATCGTGTGAAAGTTTGCATTGTGAGAGGTGGCAAATTGATCGGCATCATGGGATCTCCAACAGTTGACTTTCTGTCTGGTTGAATCATCGGGTGACCATTCATGAGGATTGAACTTACAGCTGGAAGGCATCTGGAAGGTGATTTTGTCTTTGTGGGAAATGCATCCAAATAGCTGGATTATGTTGTACAGTTAGTGGCAGCTAGAACTTAGTTAGTTCAAGAATTTTAATTGACCCCAGGATGACATTTAAATCTTGTTTTGTGTAATTGGCGCCATTTGGAAAGCTAACATTCCAGTCATTTTCTAAAGTGGTTTCCTTCAGAATGTATGCTCATCTACATTGGCACTAACGATATTGCCAAGTACCCCTGCGAACGTGTCAAAGTGGCTTTGGGCTTTGGGTGAAGCAGTCAGGTGTGCAGGTGGTATTCTCGTTTGTCCTCCCTGTCAAGGGTAGAGGTCAGGGCAGAAAAGCTGGCATCCTGGAGATGAATATGTGGATGGTGTCATCGAGAGCGTTTTGGCTTCCTGGACCATGGAATGATTTTCCAAGGGCTGCTGAGCAGGGATGGTGTGCATCTATTAAGAAGGGAAGAAGTGTCTTTGTCAGCAGGATGGCTAATCTACTGAAGAGGGCTTTAAACTAGAAGTGATGGGGCAGGATGATCAAAGCTCCCGGGTGAGAATAAGCCCTCAGGTAAGTAAATCACTGAATACCTCTACACGGATGGGAAAAGGGGGCAATGTCTGGAAAGCAGTATATATTAATGCTCGAAGTATGGGAAACAAGATTCTGAATCTAGAAGCTATGATGGAAGAAGAGGAGTTGAATATAGTGGTGATCACGGAGACGTGGTTCACAGAAAACTATGACTGGGATGTAGTTATTACCAGGCTATAAATCTGTTCAGGAAAGACAGCATAGGAAGAAAAGGAGGGGGGAGTAGCGTTATATGTTAAAGATCATATTAAAGCCACACAATTACAGGATCTGCAGGACAAGGATGAGGCACTGTGGATCAATTTGGAAAGAGGGAATGGTGAATATAATAACATTGGTGTGATATGCAGGCCTCCTTCACAGATGGGAGAAGTAGATAGAGATTTAACAGTAGACATTCAGAATATATATAAAAAAGGGAAGCCTTCAGAATAGGTGATTTTAACATGCCGGATGTTGATTGAGGTATCCCCTATTGTGGAGTCTTCTAGAAGCAGAACTGTTCCAGCAGTTAGTTGGTAATGGAACCCACGCGGGATGGGGTCATACTGGACTTAATGCTTACAAATGGGGAAAGTGTTTCTGATGTTACAGTGGGTGATCATCTGGAATCCAGTGAAAACTGCATGATACGGTTTAATATTAAGATAGATATAGAGAGGGCTCATTCAAAAGCAAAGGTTCTAGACTTTAAAAAAAACTAACTTTGTTCTGATGGGGGTTTGCGCCAAGGAATTATTGTCTGGATGGCAAAACTGAAAGGAGCGATTGTAAGGGCGATAAACCTTTTTGTGAGGCAAGTAAGTAAAAGGAAAAGGAGGCTGCTTTGGTTCTCAAAAGTAGTAGCTGAGAAGGTAAGGCATAAGAGGTTAGCTTTCATAAACTACAAAAGCTTGCAGAAAGAGGAAGACAGGCAGAAATATCTGGAAAAGTTAAGAGAGGCTGGTCATGTAGTCAGGAAAGCAAAGATGCAATGAAAGAAAAATAGCTGACGTTAAATGGGGATACAAGACATTTTTTAGATATATTAGTGATAGGAAGAAGTGCAAAAGTGACATGGTGAGACTCCAAGGAGAAGGGGAAGAATATGTAGAAACTGATAAAGAAAAGGCCAAATTGCTTAACAAATATTTATGTTCTGTGTTCACGGCTTAAAGAACAGGACCGCAGAAGACAAACGTGAATAGGGTTGGAGGAGTAAATAGACCTTGATCGATTTTCAGAGGGTTGGGTTAGTAAGGAGCTAGCTTAAAATAAAGGTAGCCCAAGTGATGGGGCTGGATGGTGTACATCTGAGGGTGCTGAAGGAACTTAAGGAAGAAGTAGGGTATTGCAGGCTGGTAAGTCTGACTTCTGTGGTAAACAAACTAATGGAAACGCTTTTAAAACAGAGAATGGTCAAGTTTCTGGAATCCTGAGGATTACAGGACTGGAGGCAACATGGCTTCACTAGAGGTAAGTCTTGTCAGACAAATCTGATCAATTTCTTTGACTGGGTGACCAGAGAATTGGATAAAGTTTTAGCAAAGTCTTTGACATTGTTCCACACAGACGTCTAAAATAAACTGATTGCCCTAGGGATGGGTCCCAAAGTGACGGGCTGGGTCAAGAACTGATTTGAGTGGAAGGCGTCAGAGGGTAGTGATCAATGGAGATCACTCTGAGGAAAGGGATGTTATCAGTGGTGTGCCTCAAAGTTGTGTTCTTGGGCCTGTTCTTTTTAACATTTTTATATACGATATTGCTGAAGGGTTGTCTGATAACATTTGCCTCTATGCAGATGATACCAAAATCTGAAATAGAGTAGAAACACCGGATGGTGTGAATAACATGAAGAAAGACCTGGCGAAGCTTGAAGAATGGTTTGAAATTTGGCAGCTAAAATTTAATGCTAAGAAATGCAAAACCCCAAGGGAACGGTACAGTTTAGGGGGTGAAGAACCTATATGCATGACAGAAGAGCGGGACTTGGGTGTGATTATATGTGATGATCTTAAAGTGGCCAAACAGGTTGAAAAGGTGGCGGCAAAAGCCAAAAGGATGCTAGGTTGCATAGGGAGAGGTATGGCCAGTAGGAAAAAGGAGGTATTGATGCCCCTGTTTAAGAATTTGGTGAGATCTCATTTAGAATATTGTGTACAATTCTGGAAGCCACACTTTCAAAAAGATATTAAAATGATGGAGTCGGTCCAGAGGAAGGCTACTAAAATGGTATGTGGTAAGGTGTATGGGGATAGACTTAAAGATCTCAATATGACCTGAATATCAGTTAACCACGTACCACGTATCTTTAGTTAATATTTTCTTGTTATTCCGATTATATTACATCATGGATCTTATAGTGGACTTGAGAGATTATGCAATATTTTGTTCTTATATAAAATTAGTGAGATTTTTTTATTTCTTTTGCTGTACAAGTGTATCTTGATTTGTTATTTGAAATCTATAAATAAATAAAAAAGATCTCAATATGTATACTTTGGAGGAAAGACGGGAAAGAAGAGATATAATAGAGACGTTTAAATACCTACGTAATATAAATGCGCATGAGTCGAGTCTCTTTCATTTGAAAGGAAGTTCTGGAATGAGAGGACATAGGATGAAGTTAAGAGGTGATAGGCACCGGAGTAATCTAAGGAAATACTTTTTTACGGAAAGGGTGGTAAATGTGTGGAACAGTCTCCCAGAAGAGGTGGTGGAGACAAAGAAGTGTCTGAATTCAAGAAGGCCTGAGATAAGATGTGGGATCTCTCAGGGAGAGAAAGATAATGGTTACTGCGAATAGGTAGACTAGATGGGCCATTTGCCCATTATCTGCCATCATGTTTCTATGTAGTTGTGAGGTAGCTCTAGAATTTAGGAACAGTGGTGGTTCTTAGATGGGCAAGACTTCATACTAGCCTGGATAGGGTTCTGGATCTTAAACTGGAAATGATACTTCATCCTTGTTCCAGCTATAATCTGAATGTTCCTAGTGATATGGAGGGGAGCACAGCTTGTTGGGTAGGGGGTGACCTTGGAGATTCTTTGGAGAAATATTGGTAGAGCCAGAGGACTTCTGAAAGAGTATTTTGCTCTCCAGTAGAAAGTTTTGGAGAAGTTGCAGCACTGCAGGTGGTAGGGCATTCAGAGAGGATAAAGCAAGAGTGGAGAGAATTCTTTGCTTCAGTTTTTACAGAAGATGTATCTTATGAGAAGAAAAAAACAAAAAATTGACCCTGACAATTCCACAGAAGAAAAAATCCAGAAGAAACCAAAGATTCTGTGGAGAATTGATGTCCAAGATGAAGACTTTTATAAAAAATACAACTTCCTAATCCACATAAAAACAACAAAGAACCAATCCTCTGGGAGATGTGGACCCAACACGGTCTGTGTTTCAACACTACTGTCTTCCTCAGGGGTCCCTATGGGTTATATGGAGAAACATGTGGATTATGAACAAGTCCAAATAAGCGTGATGCAACAATTGCAATAACCTATCGCTAGAATCACTCTGTAGAGGGAAGAGTGGCCAATATAACACCAACTTTTAGAAAGAGTTCCAGGGGTTATCCAAGAAATTACAGATCAGTAAGCCTGAGTTCAGTGCCAGGCAAAATAGTGGAAACTATTATCTACTATAATAAAACCCTAAGCGTGCATGCGCAGTTCAAACTTCGTGTTCCATGATCTGTAACTCCGTGCCAGTAGAACGCTACTGCACTTGCCACTCTCCACCTCGGTAGCACTTTTCCTCGGATGCGATCCTGTACGTCAGAGGAGGGGCGGGATCGCGTCAGAGGTAACATGCTACCGAGGTGGAGAGCAGCCTGCGAGGTTCGCTACAGCCGGCCGGCGATCCTCAGCAGGCTGCTTTGAAGAGGAGGGCAGACGCAAACGAAGAGCAGCAGTGGCGGCAGCAGTTCGTGCCGCTGGGCCAGAAGACACCAGGAAGTCGGGATAGAGAGAGGGTAAGAACGGCGGTTTGGGAGCAATGCAGGCATGGGGCCAGGAAGAGATGGAAAGGGGGCTGCTTTGGGGGGAGGGGTGTATTGGGGGCAGACAGTAATCATGCTTTGCTCTGGGAGGAGGGAAACAGAAGGGGGGCATCGGAGCATGTAGGCATGGCACAACAGAGAAATGCAGGCAGTGGGCCAGGGGGAGAGGGAAAGGGGGCTGCTTTGGGGGGAGGGGTGTGCTGGGGGCAGACAGTAATAATGCTTTGCTCTGGGAGGAGAGAAACAGAAGGGGGGCAACGGAGCAGGCAGGCATGGCACAACAGGGGAAGAGGGAAAGGGGGCTGCTTTGGGGGGGAGGGGTGTGCTGGAGGGCAGATAGCAATCATGCTTTGCTCTGGGAGGGGGGAACAGAAGGGCCATGAAGCATGTAGGCATGGCACAACAGAGAAATGCAAGCATGGGGCCAGGGGGAGAGGGAAAGGGGGCTGCTTTGGGGGGAGGGGTGTGCTGGGGGGCAGTCAGCAATCATGCTTTGCTCTGGGAGGGGGGGAACAGAAGGGGGGCCGCGGAGCAGGCAAACATGGCACAACAGAGAAATACAGGCAGGCAGGGGGGCCAGAGAGAGATACAGACAGAAAGAATGACAGACAGACAGGGGGCCAGAGAGACAGACAGACAGCCAGCGTCCAAGGAGAGAGAGAGAGACAAAGAAAAAAAGACAGACACAGTGGCCAATGTTGGAATGCTCCAGGGTTCTCTACTGGGACCAGCACTATTCAGCATATTTGTAAATGATCTGGAAATTAGAACAAGTGAGGTGATTAAATTGTCAGACGGCACAAAACTGTTCAAAATTGTCAAAACACATGCAGATTGAAAAATTGCAGGAAGACCTTAGGAAATTGGAAGGCTGGGCAACACAAATGACAGATGAAATTTATTGTGGACAAATGCAAAGTGATGCATATTGGTAAGAATAATCCAAATCAAAGTTACCTGACGTTAAGGTCTACCTTAGGAGTCTGCTCCCAAGAAAAAAAATCTACATGTCATTGTAGACACAATGCTGAAATCTTCCGCCCAGTGTGCGGCATTGGCCAAAAAAGCGAACAGGATGTTAGGAAAGAAAGGGTAAAAAAGACCAAGAAGATTATAATGCCACTTTTATCACTCCATGGTGCAATCTCATCTTGAGTGTTGCATTCAATTCTGGTTACTGTATCTCAAAGAAGGTATAGTAGATGTAAAAAGGTTCAAAGAAGAATGATCAAAATGATAAGGGGATGGAACTTCTCTCATATGAGGAAAGGCCAAAGAGGTTAAGGGGGTATGATTTGAGGTCTACAAAATTTTGAGTGGTATAGAACGGGTAAAATTAAATTGAATTTTTTTCTCTTTCAAAAAGTACAAAGACCAAGGGACACTTAATGAAATTACATGGAAATATTTTTAAAACAAATAAGAGATGGGGACAATCCTATATAATAAAAGGCTAACTCACGCATGCACACTCCTATTTGCGTGCTTCCATGATCTGTAGTTCCGTGGCCGCATGAGTGCGCATGCGTGAGTCCCCAGCCTTCTTCCCAGCACCTACCTTGGCTGTCAGCAGCGGCGCCTCATCTCCTGTGTGGACCTCATGTGTGCTGTGTCCGGCTTGAGGCGTATGCGCAAGTTAGGTGCATCGGGCGACAGGAGCAGCGCTGGCGGCGGATGGCGGGAGGAGGGCTCATGGTCCTGCTGCCGCTGCCGCTCCTGTTCACAGCGGCCTGCACGTCGCCGACTCTCCCCCTTCCCGCAACAACCGCTACCGCTCCTATTCAAAGCGGCCTGCTGAGGTTCGCGGCTGGCTGTAACGAACCTCTCAGGCCACTCTCCACATGGTAGCACGTTCCCTCTTGACGCGATCGCGTCAGAGGGAACAAGCTACTGAGGTGGATAGCAGCCTGCGAGGTTTGCTACAGCCGGCCGCGAACCTCAGCAGGCCGCTTTGAATAGGAGCGGCAGCGGTGGCAGGAACCATGGATGGAGGGAGGGGAAGAGGAAAAAGAAGGGCCATGGAGCAGGCAGGAAAGGGGGCTGTTTTGGTGGGAGGGTTGTGCTGAGTGCAGACAGCAATCATGGGGGGGGAACATAAAGGGACTATGGGGCAGGTAGCCATTGCAGAACAGGGGGAGAGGGAAAGGGGGCTGCTTTGGGGGGAGAGGTGTGCAGGGGGCAGACAGCAATCAGGTTGGGGAGGAACAGAAGGGGGCCATGGAGCAGGTAGGCATTGCAGAACAGGGGGAGAGGGAAAGGGGGCTGCTTTGGCAAGCAGGGGGGACAGGGAGACAGAAAGACGGACAGACAGGGGACCAGGGAGAGACACAGACACAAAGAATGACAGAAGACAGCGTCCAAGGAGAGAGAGACAAATAAAAAAAAAAACCAGACATACAAACATCTACTCTGGGCGGCGGGAGGAAGGCAATGCAGAGCGCTGCTGCCAGTGTCTGCCGGGAGGAGAGCTTCGAGCCGCAGAAGACTGTCCCCAAAGCTCCTGCGGAGAGTCGGGCCAACCTCTCCTTCCTCACCGACGCCGAAGAAGCTGCAGCTGGGGCAGTCGGGGCCTCCCCCGCCACACCAAATACACCTAGGCCCTGCTCCCTCTCGCGCTCTGAACACTCACGATTGGCTGAAGGGTGTCGTGCAGGTGCTGCTTTTGTTGGAGAGGTGTGCTGGGGGGCAGACAGCTTTGCTCGGAGGGGGGGAAGACAGAAGGAGGCCATGGAGAGACAGGGAGAAGGAAAGGGAGCTGCTTTGGAGGGAGGGGTGTGCTGGGGGGCAGACAGCTTTATCTGGGGGGGATGACAGAAGGGAGAAACAGGGAGAGGGGAAGGGGTATGCTGGGGGCAGACAGCTTTGCTCTGGGGGGTGGGGGCGGGGGAATGACACAAGAACACAGACACGAAGAATGACACACAAGAGGCCAGAGAGACAGACAGAAAGGAAGACAGACAGCCAGCGTCCAAGGAAAGACAGCCAGCGTCCAAGGAGAGACAGCCAGCGTCCAAGGAGAGACAGCCAGCGTCCAAGGAGAGAGAAACAAATAAACATAGACAGACAGACAGCGGCCAAGGGGAGAGAGAAAAAGAAAGAAAGACAGACACACACATCTATTCTAGCATCCGTTAATGTAACGGGCTTAAAGACTAGTAATATAATAATAGCCTTTTGGAATTCAATCTGGGATCAAATAAATTGTTTATTGGAAAATCATATAGCGTTATCTTATGATACTGTAATATTTGGAATGTCCATGAGAAAAAAGAGTCAGATATCATCGTGTAACAATAAACTTTTATTGATCATGACAGGAGTTGCCATCCAACATATTACTAATAACTGGAAAGACCACAGTAGACTTAATTTTAATTTCTGGTGGAATTCATTGTGTCACCTATATAGAATGGAAAGTATAAAAGTTTTATAAAAATATGGGAGCCATTAACATCTTTTTGTCATGATTAAATGCCATTTTTCTATTAATTATACACCACTTAGTTGAAGGAGGGAAGGGGTTCAATGGGAGGGTTTATGATCTTATAATGAATGGGCTTAGAAGGAGGGTGGGGGGAGGGTTGCATTTATATTTATGATACACTGATAAGATGTTCAAGTGGTCTAATTAATAGTGTTTATTATGAATTTTGCAAACAACTAATAAAGGAACAAGGACGTCACAGGAAACGTAAAAAGTTCTTCTGAACCAGATATAAGAAGCACCTTTAACTTTGGACTATTTAAGCAACAGTTCACTAGCAGCGTAGCAGGTTCTCTGAAGCAGCCAGGATTGGCGAAACGCGTCAGAACCTCGCCGGGTCAACGCTATCTGAACCCACTTAGATAAGTTCTCATTATTTTTTGAACTTAAACTCATAGAATTCATATAGTAGTTGGAGAATAATCACTTTATTGGACATTTAAGGACATTTAACTCGAGTGTTTCTCAACAAGCACTCTCTATTACCTTTTTACTCAAAATGGTGCAATGATTGATTCTATAAAAAACGCCTTTTAGGGATTTGTACCCCAAATTGAAGTTTTTTTCCATCTTGGATTCTGAGCACCTTTACTCGTTTAAAAAGGTATTCTAAGTAGCTTGTTCCTTTATTAGTTGTTTGCCTATTCACACATTTTGGGAACAAACCTCTTTTTGAAATTTTTCCCAGTTGTATATATTGGATATTATGAATTTTGTACACTTGATGAAAGTTTAAAAATGAATAAAGAATTAAAAAAAACAAAAAACAAATAAGAGAATAGAGATGGCTTTTTTCCCTGTGTGTCTTTTTTATATGAATGATGTAGATTATTTCATATCTGCTGATAGTGTTTATTTTGGTGTTTATTTTATTGTAAATTGCCAGGCAATATAGCAAATTTTAATAAACCTAAATTATCCCAAGTCATATCTACAGCCAACTCAAAAATTGATATCCAAAGTGCCTTGCTAGACAGGACTCAGCTGCTTTTCTTCCACACCAGACCACCAGACCTTAATTTCCACTGTGGGAGACATTTGAGACAGTCATCAGATATCAAATAGACAAATCTTGAGAACAGTTTACCTTACTCTGAGGTACACTTTGCTTTGAGGCAGTTTCAATGAAGTTTATCCACCCAGTAAACTCAGTGTACAGGGAATCTCCAGGACATCATATCTTTCACCAGTCCTCTGCAGGACTCACTGTTATCCCTAGACAAACAGGCAACATATTCTCACAAGTGGGTGACGTCTTCCACGGAGCCCCGGTACGGACAGTGAAAAGTATAGTGTCACTTTAAGCTTTTGAAAGCTTTTAGACTTCCCGTACTGCACATGTACGAGTGCCTTCCCGCCTGATGCCAGCTCGCGAGGTTGTCAGTTTTTCTTTTTCCACGGAGTGAAGACATATCTCTTTGTCATAAAGGTGGAGGCCTTGCTGTTACTTACTCTACAAAATTGAAGCCAAACTTTTCTCCATGACACCTAATGCATGCCTGGAATCCCTCTCATTATGGTTGCCTTTTGATCCACCCTTGAATTTTCTTCTGTTGCATCACCTTTCTCCACCTACAGACACTTCCCTCTCTTCCTTCCATTCTCTTGCAGCAGACCGTACTATCGCTACCTTAAATCCATTAATACTCCTATTAGGAGTTCTTAATCTACCATGCAGACTCCCAAGTAAATGACTGACATTCTTAGCAGACCTTCAGCTCACCCAATAGTTAATGGTCCAACCCATTCTGCAGGTCATACACTCAGTGCTATTATGACCTCATCTAATCTTCTTTTTTGTTTCACCTTGTCAAATGTTAAGGAGTTCCTCTGGACCGACCACTCCTTACTAATTTTTTCATTTAAAATTAAGCCTCGGCCTTTGTGCCCAGGTATTACCCCAGTATTTTCTCATGATTACAGTACATTAACTTCAGACTGTAGCACGACTTGTATCTATTGTTATCTCTTGATTCATTTTAGAGTGACCTAGTGGTAGAACTGCTGCTTCAGCATCCTGAGGTTGTGGGATCAAATCCTAGTGCTGCTCCTTGTGACCCTGGGCAAGTACCTTTAATATATGAAAACCACTTTGAATGTGTAACCACAAATAAATTGTATACAAGTCCTGTTCCCTTCCCCCCTTTAGAAGATCAGTGTGACACTTGAAATAATTCCCTTCAATCTTTACTTGATAAGTTAGCCCCCAGCAAAGTTTCTGCTACTTCTTCAACAACACGGACAGACCCATGGCTTGGACCTGACCTAGGTCTTCAAAGGCAGCAGCTTCACTCAGCAGAGTGCAGTTGGAGACATTGCCCATCAGCAACATCCCTTACTCTTTATCAAGCAACAGCCCTACTATATAAGCAGTCCATTCAAACAGCTATGAAAGCATAAAACTCTAAAAAGATAGCCAAAGCTCCCAGGTCCTCGTTGCTATTTTCTGTCCTTCGTTCTATCACAACACACATATGGCCCAACAATTGGCAAACTATTTTATTAATAAACTATGTTGTTAGATCTACTCTGCTGATTCTCCCTACTCCTCCAACTCAGCCTTCCACAGTTTTGTCTCCTCTTCTCTTGGCTAGTACCTTATCAGCATTTAATATGCAGACTGTATCTTCAGTTATTTCTTCAGTGTGACTTACGTAAATCAGCCCCCATGACCCCATTCCTGTCTCGGTCCTCAAGTGTTTTCCACAGATCCTTGGACTTTATATTTATGCTATGATTGTAAATAGTCTCTCCTATGGCATAGTTTCTTCAGTATGGAAAGCCTCAATTTTTCACCCAGTAGTTAGACCACAAATCTCCTCCAGATTCTTGTTCTAACTATCCCATTACAAACATTACCTTTCATACTAAAACAGTAGAGACAATTGTTTATTCCCGTTGTTGATTGATGCCCCTGAATAAGACTGGTGAGACCTCATTTAGAATATTGTGTACAGTTCTAGAAACCACACCTTCAAAAAGATATAAACAAGATGGAGTCTGTCCAGAGGAAGGCTACTAAAATAGTTGTTAGTCTTCGTCATAAAGCGTATGGGGTCAGATGTAAAGATCTGAATATGTTTACTTTGGAGGAAAGGCAGGAGGGGGGAGATACGATAGACATTCAAATACCTACATGGCATAAATGTGCATTTCTTTCATTTTGAAAGGAAGCTTTGGAATGAGAGGGCATAGGATGAAGTTAAGAGGTGATAGGCTTAGGAGTAATCTAAGGAAACCCTTTTTTACAAAAAGGGTGGTAGATGCATGGAATAGTCACCCGGTAGAAGTCTGAATTCAAGAAAGTGTGGGGCAGGCATGTAAGATCTCTTGGGGAGAGGAGCTAGTGGATGCTGTGGACAGGCAGACTGAATGAGCCATTTGGCCTTTATCTGCCATCATGTTTATTTCAGACTTTGAGAAGACAAATATACTACATTTTCACCAGACCTGGTTTCATCAAGATTATTCCTCCAAATTGTCATTGTACTTTACCATCTTGACATAAGAATAGCCTTACTGGGTCAGACCAATTGTCCATCAAGCCCAGTAGCCCGTTCTCATGGTGGTCAATCCAGGTCACTAGTACTTGACCAAAACCCAGAGTAGCAACATTCCATGCTACCGATTCACGGCAAGCAGTAGCTTCTCCCATGTCTTTCTCAATAACAGACTGTCCTTTTCCTCCAGGAAATTGTCCAAACCTTTCTTAAAACCAGTTACGCTATAAAATTTTTTTCTTGACAACAGAATACATTTTTCTATTAAATATACGCCATTTAATATTGGGTGGGGGGGAGGGTTTCAAATATATGATCTTACAACGAATAGAGGGATTTGAGGGAGGGTGGGGTGAGGGTTACATTTTTACTTATAGGTTATAATGATAAGATGTTCAAGTGCTCAGAATAATTGTCTTTATTATGAATATTTGTACACTTGATGATAGTTTTAAAATGAATAAAGAATTAGATTGTAACTTTAAAAAAAAAAAAAAAAACCTACTAAGAATACATTAGTTTGTAAAAAGTAGTGACTAAGTTGTTATATGTGTAAATTTTTGTCTTTTTTAATTTTTTCCCTCAAAGCTTTCACCTTGGGAACAACGAATTTTCCCACTTGTCGATGAAGCAGCCGCAGCCTTACAATATCAAGACAGTACACCACTGCCTGAGACAGCAAGGTCAAGC